>NC_073744.1:204990941-205349274 GCF_029784135.1 Toxorhynchites rutilus septentrionalis | reverse complement strand
GCGTTTCTAGTATTGTATCTATGAACATCACTTCCTCTTTCAATCCGATCACACAAATATCAAGGCAGCATACCGTTTAAAATTTTAAAAATAAACACCATTGTCAAGTAATAAATTCTTTGATCCACAGACAGCCACTGTAACGCGTCCAACATCATATTAGAGGAAGTGTATCTACTACATCATTATTTTGTAAACGCTGCAATCTCGTTAATTGTATATTGTTTGCAAGGAATAGGATCGACGAGCAAAAGTCTATGTGCGGTGAAACCAATGATTTATACAATTGAATTTTACTGTATACTTCTTGGCAATCTTCCTGATGGCATTATTAATGTGAGACTTGAAAGTTGAATTGTCATCAATGATAACTCCTAAGTATTTGATTTCATTCACGTGTTCTAATGTCTCACCATCTATTTTAAAATTGACGTCAATACTGGAGTTTTCTGAAAAAATGAGCATGTATTTTGTTTTACCAACATTTAATTTCAATTGTTTAAATTTAAGCCACTAAGTCAGAGAATGCAAATCTTCGTTTATGTGATCCTCGGTTTCTTTTATATCCTCAGCTGCGATGAATAGGACAGTATCATCCGCGAACAAATCAATGTCACAATATCGTAAAACCCGTCGCAGAACATTTATATACAAAATAAACAAAATGGGCCCAAAGTACTTCCCTGCGACACCCTGAGTGAGTGTCCGATGGGATCGGAAACAGAATCATCAAAACGAGTCTTTTGAGTTATGTCGCACAAATAGCTTTCAAACCATTTGTACGACATTCCTACAATTCCATTGCGCTCCAATGTTTGTAACAATAAGGGCCTAGAAATTGTTTCAAAAGCGCGTTTAAGATCCAGAAATACCGCAAATATAGTCTCTTTCGCCTCGATATCCTCTTTCCATTTTGCTAACAACAGATTTAGAGCGGATTGACAAGAGTGTCCCTCTCGATATCCCGACTGTTCCGGTATTAGCAAATTGTTGTTATTTACAAAGTGCATCAGCTGGACTTTCACAACCAGTTCTAACATTTTTTCTAATATGTACAACGTACTAATAAGGTGCTACTCTTCGGCATTATCCGTCCCATTAACTTTGGGGATTGGATTCACAAGGGATTCTTTCCAAGCCGTTGGCACGTGCCCATTTCGTAGAGATTAATTTATTAGGGCCAGTAGATCGTGTCCAATGACATAAAAACAATTTTGTATCACTTTTGCGTTGACATCATCGATACCAGCCGATTTTTGCAATGAAAAACAACTATCTTTTAACTCAGCAAAAGTGATGGGTGAAAAACAATCTAGTCTACAATTGATATTAATCGGCTGTATTATTTCGTCTGGTTCACTGACCAAGTCAGTACTTTGGTTGATCAACAGAATACTATTGACGAAGTAACTGTTGAATTTATCGGCAATGGTTTGGTCTGACTGTTCTTCTGACCCTTCGAAAACTATGGATCGCGTTGTATTTCTAGAATTTAATAATTTTTTCAATAATTTCCATAGTTCTTTGCTATTATTCTGATGTTCATCGATTTTCCTCTTTATATATTCACTTCTAGTCTTTTTCAAGGCCTGTGAAAATATATTCCGCGCGAGGGTGTACCTATTCCAATCATTTTATAAATTAGTCCTTATAAAGTTTCTGTACTTTTTATCTCTTTTGCGTTTGAGACGCAGCAGATCAAAAGAGTATCAGCTTTTCGAATTGTTTAATTCTATATATTTTTTAACCACTAATTTATTGGTAAACTCTCTCAAAATATCAGTCAGAGCAGCTGCTTTATCATTCAGATGTCTCGTTATGGCTGCAAAATCCAGGCATGTCGAAACAAGATGATACATGGCTTCTTTGGAATATCTATTCTGGTTTTTAATTTTTATTCTATTTCCATCACGGTCATCGTGTCCATTCCCAATGTAAACAAAAATTGTCTCATGATCAGTTATTTTGAATTTAGCCTCTGTAGAAGAATGGGCAGTAGCAAAATTTGAATACACGTAATCTATTAGAGTTCTACTATATTTAGATATCCTAGTAGCTTCGTTTACAGATTGTTTTAAGGTCAAGTAATGTGATAATTGTTTCGATTGATTCGAATTTCGGACATTAAGCCAGTCAATGTTGAAATCACCAGCAATTATATTTAACTTACTTTGCAGTAACAATGTAACAAAAATGCTTTCCCACCAGTTTTCCAAATTTTCTAGGAAACGCTGGTCACTAGAACTGGGGAAATGATATATAATTCCATAATTTCTCATCTGCATGCCTCTTCAACTGGAATAGCCAAGAACCAGTTATTTTCAATAGTTTCGTTTAACAGAATGTTGAATTTGACTGATTCTTTGGCATAAATTGCAACACCTCCAGTGTGTTTGGAGTGCGAGAGGCAAAAAGCAAGTACTGAATTTTGTACTGATCATATGATTCTCCATGGATTATGTGAGTTTCAGAAAGAAAAACCATCTGAGAACGCATGCTTTCTACAAGATATCGAATTTCTGCGTTTTTAATTTGTAGAAAGCCCAGCTATATTCAGATGAATTATTGCTAACTTATTCACACATATATATTTTTTGAATTGATATTTGGTTTGCTTTTTTTCTTCTCCAGCAGTCTGCGATAGACAGGACACTGGGTACTATAAGCTGGATGATTTTCATCCAAATTCAACTTCTGTCCGTTATTAACTTTGAAACAATTCATGCATTTCAATTTAGTTGATGAGCACTCAGATGTTTCATGTTTCTCATTACACCTTAAACATGTTTGTTCTTTCTCGCAATCTGTACTCTTATTCCCAAATTCTCCACATTTAAAACAGCGCAAAACACTAGAAGCCTCAACCACACTACATTTATCCCACCAGACGTTTACTTTACTAGCAGTCATCAGGTTTCTGCAAATATCATGGCCAACTTCAATTATCGTGTTGTATTTATTATACTTCAAGCGTGGATTTTCATATTCAGCAACGACCTTGACGTTCTTGTCAATGAAAACATCAGAGCAATTTCGATCACTCATCCCAATAATTTTCAATTTTGGTTATATTGGCTTTGGAATAAAAGTACTAGACCCAAGATTGCTTTCAATTCCACTTTTCACTTGCTAAATATTATCCCCTGCTGCAAACTCAACAATAATCCCGTTCCTGAAATTCTCTATTTTGTGTATTTTAGGATCTAATTTAGTCTTCAAACTTTTTCTTGTATCAACATTTTTCTTGTCAGATTCTTACCACAATGACTGGACGAGCCTTACGAGCCACGACATTCGCGAAACTTTCTATATTATTATCATTATTATTTCTAAACATTTTTTGTTTCAAATCATTATTTTTATTCGTTAACCCAATTTTCTTGCCAAGATTGCTTTCAATTCCACTTTTCACTTGCTAAATATTATCCCCTGCTGCAAACTCAACAATAATCCCGTTCCTGAAATTCTCTATTTTGTGTATTTTAGGATCTAATTTAGTCTTCAAACTTTTTCTTGTATCAACATTTTTCTTGTCAGATTCTTACCACAATGACTGGACGAGCCTTACGAGCCACGACATTCGCGAAACTTTCTATATTATTATCATTAATATTTCTAAACATTTTTTGTTTCAAATCATTATTTTTATTCGTTAACCCAATTTTCTTGGTCGGAGTATCCGAATTAGATGACTTCGGTTTCCGAGTAATCAAACATCATGCGCACAGCACAGATTGCTTGTGCCAATTGACCAATCAGAACGCGGAATTTTCGTGTAGATAATGCTTACCATTTTTCAATTGTTCGATGGTTAGTTTCATGAAATGCATAATTTTGTTCATTGTATTGAATCATTAGGGACTGTCTAAATCGATTGATGTGAACAGCTCAAAAACCCATCAGCAAATGACTGAGCAATAAGCGCTTAAAGTTCGACAATTTTCGCGATGCGGCAGTTTTTTCGTTTTTCAATTTGTATCCCAATATGTTCCCGATAGACGCAATTCTACGTCAAAAAGTTTTTACTAAAAAAAAAATACAACAAAAAAGGAATTATGATCAAGGCTTGACAAGGCCGAAACAAAAAGATAAAAAGGATTTTTTTAATTCTTCCTTTTTCTTCAGACAGAATCATTTTTGATTGTGAGTATTCTCTACTTCCATTAGAACATCGATTCTTCGTTCTTTTCTGCTGTTGTTTTTTTTTCAAATTGAAAGAAAATGCTTTCACTTGAATTTTGAAACTGCTCGAATTCAATATCATTTGAATGGGCTATCTGTCAATTTCAGTTTTACATGAAAGAGGACGGTCGTTGCTTTCAATTGAAGGTTTCATTCGATTTCATTTCTCCAAACTGGACTCCCGGACTGTCTTTGGAATTAACCCTTCATAAGGCCTTGAAAACAAGGATTCACCTCTACCTTCAGAGAACATAATCCTTACATGAGGAAGAACATAAATTTGCCTTTGATAAAAAATAAACTATTTAAACAGTTGAAAAACTTGTTGGCAACATAGTTTCCACTGCCCGTTAACCCCAAAAACACTGTTCGCCGTTGCCTTGCAAGCTCACTTTATTGCGCCTTTGGTTGTGCAAAAAAAAAAATACAATATTTCTGAACAATGAAAATTTGAGTTTTTCATCAAATGCACCATTCATTGAATAAATTATTGAATAAACTACGTGATCTTACACATTTGATCCTAAATAGAGCGCTTATAGTGAAAAACTTATCAACTTGTTAAATTTTCAACGAATTTGAACAGAATTTTCTGCCGACGCTCTATAATCGTGGTTTTTCTAAATAAAAATGACTCCCAAATTAATATCGTTCATTTGTAGCAATCGTAAAAAAATTGGAGAATTTCCACATATTGTTAAGAGTTTTTGGTTAAGCAAAATATTGAAATAATATTCCGAGTATGGCGAATAATTTTTTTTGTTGGTTGCAATATAGTTGCCACGAACTTATGAAGGGTTAAAAGATGCATATGAGGGCATATTAGTCTTACAACCAGCGCCAGTACTGATTACGCCTACTGGCTTACTCTACGACCTACCACATCGTCATTTTCATTACTTTCATTGAATGCGGTTTGTACTCAAACGAAATTTTCATTCAGATATAAAACATTTTCATTCGATATGAGACACTTTCATTTTCATTTGACGCTTCGCTTCAGTGTGAGAAAGAAACAAATGGACGTGAAGCGAAGCAAGACTGTTCAGAGTGATATTGTTTTTACTGAGAGTAAAGAGAGAGTAGCATTATTTTTTGCCTGCACGAGTATGCAGCAAACCAGCGTTGCCGACCTTCCAGATTTATCTGGAATCTTCCAGGCTTTTACGGAATATCCAAACATCCAGACATTCCTTTGTTTAGTGCAGGCTTCTCACGATTCGTTCAGCTTTCTACAGATTTTTTTAAAGACTATGAAGTGATTTTAACAACAGCGAAAACTTTTTGGACTTTCGTGTTCCGTAAGCTTTTGTTCATTCGTTTCATCTATTGATGCACGCTGTTGTTAAAAATAAAACCCTTTTGTCGTAGGTCTTTTGATTTCAGGGGATTATTTTACGAAATTGTAAATTGAAGATTCTTCCAATAATCTTATCCAAGTTATCGAAACGAATTTGATAATCTTTTATAATGAAGGTGTATCATTGTTCAAGGTTTTTTTGCCGAGGTAACTGGATTGCGAAGTACAAAAGGTGCAAACAATATGATGCCACCAAAATCACTACTTGGCGCTATCTTGGAGAGAGCTTGCCCTGCACCTTTCATCATGGAATGCATCCGATCTACATCGTTCAGATATTAAAAATCTCCAAGCATAAATCACATTTCAAAGCGCAAATAGTGAGAGAAGATTTGAAAAAATCATCCAGACAAATCCAGACTGTTAGTACTTCAACAACCAGACTTTGCCGAAAAACACTTGACAACCCTGCAGCAAATTCAAAGGCGATATTAGTGAGTGAGGATACGTCAATTGAAGCGAAATTGTAAGGCCAAATGTTTGAATATGAAAAATAAATCAGGACGCCCCAAAAGCATCTCAAAACCAGGACATGTCCTACTCAATCAGGACGGATGGCATCTCTATATAAGACCACATTGAATATATTTCGTTGTAACACAAACAGTACGAATTGCAACAAGATATTTTCCTACATTGTTCTATGCTAAGAATAAAGTATATTTAGTGTCAATTTCGTTCAAAAGAGTCATTTGTTTGTTTATTGGGTTTAAATATATCAGCTGTCCAGTTTTCGTAAAACCCATTCAAAATTCATAAATTTTATCAATGATTCAATGATGATGAAATTCAAAACAATCGGCAGATTTACATGTCAATAATTGGTAGCCTTCTCATTTTGGTTAAAAACCTGGAAAAATCGGTTTGACATACTATTTATCAAGTTCTGCAGAACGAATATCTCGATATGTTCTCATGTCTCCGAAATTGTGACCTTGAGTTTATCAACCGTGTTATACTGCTTTCCCTCAGCGTAGATTCTGCATAATGGGATTTCCCAAAAGATTTTTAACAGGATTCAAGTCTGGAGAGCAAGCCAGCCAGTCCAATAAGTCGAGTTTTTGGTCCTTGATCCATTACTTAGTTTCCTTGCTGGTAAGAATAGCGGCATTGGCTGGAATGTGAGTTTTTTGCTACGATATCCACGCAAAAACGGTAGGAGAGAGGATTCCAAAACAATCATATAATTGCTATCCATTTTGAAGGATGTGAAAGCTATCTTGAGTTTTCCGGTTGCACAGAATTCCGCTCAAATCATGCGCGAGCGTCTACCAAAGTTCATGGTTAAAAAATACTGTTCCTTCTTCCGTAAATGGCGCCAGTACCCGTTGACACCATCAGGACCATGCAAATTGAGCTTTTTTCGTCACTGAAGATAATCTAGCAATGTTAGAAGTAACAAAAATGCCGTCTTACATTGAAAAACTTTTCGTTATGGTATATAGCAAAATGTGTTCTTTTGAAAACATACCTTGTCCCACTGTCGGTTCATGTGAGCTTTGGCAAAGCTCAGACGACATTCGATGTGAGATGGTATAAGATTAGGAATTTTAACCTTTTTAGCCCTCTTACATGGACTTTCTACCAAAACTTGACGAATTGACTCCCGGGGAACATTTAAATTCAAAGATTGATTCATCTGCATAAGCGATTTTGATGTATTCGAAGCTGTTCTAACTATTTCCCGCTTGTACCGGTCAAAGAGCTCCGATTTACGTGGAGCTCTCTTCTTCTTACCGTATACTTGAGGATTCACCAAATAATTGAGCACTACTTGATGGGATCGTCCAATCCGACAAGCAATTTCTCTGATACCAACATTTTCTTGGTGAACTGCATCGATTTGTCTCTTTTCTCTCTTTCTCCGTGAGCACTTTCCCTCCGGCATTTCCCAATTTAATGATCAAAACAACTAAAACAACGGAAAATGTAACTGGTCTTATACAAACTTGACACTTGAAACATACAAAAACGTTTGTTTACACTCAGCGCGTGCACACACATACAAATGAAAATCAGTTATAGAATATAAATTGAAGCATTGATTGTTTACAATGACACAAAGCAGCAAGATCATCAACGGGTCTCATAGAAGTTGGACAGAGTGTATAGTTTTTCTCACGTACCGTACTGCCAATTTGTTGCAACTTGTAAAAATGTGTCGGTCGATGCTTCCCATAAAGTTGTAACCGTTCGTGACCGCTTTACACGGTTCGATACATAAAGGCGTTAAATAGTAATACCAATAATAACGTACCATCTGTTCCCCACTGTTGAGCCGAGTGGGGTGCGAGACACCGCAGTGAAACGCGTCCGTCCGCGTCCACTGTGTGAAACCATCCGCCCATAAATCGAACTGAATAATGCACCTTTGTGGAAAAGTTGACAGCTGTCCGGGCTGATTCTCCGTCGTAACGTGTACACGATGGGTGCGAGCGTCTCCACCGTGTGTTTTCACCAACATTAATTTCGAGGTTCGATGGAAACGCATGGCCGACTGTGTCGATGATTGATTAATGCATCGATAGGTACCAGTTGGCAATCGATGCGTTTGCCAACACGTCGTCGTTCAGCTCGGGGCACAATTTGCGTTGACAGTATTGAACGTCGTGTTCGGAAGCGTGAAGCGAAAATTGTAATGGGGTTTCAGATGGAATTAACGAATTTTTCCAAGGAAAAATTATGAATGAAAATTATAAAGAGTCCCACGTCAGCTAAACATTTTGGTAGATGTCGATACTGTACCGTTGATACCGCGAATCGTCTTCCACAAATTGTTGACAGCAGAGTATCAATATACAATGTGAGGGGTACACACATAGTAGCAAATAAATTTGTGCATCTCGGTTGAGCGAGTGCCAACTTTCGGGAACATTGCGAAAGTTGCTGGCAGCGGCTGGTACAATCAGTTGTCCCATATCGCCACATTCGAAAAGAACGGCTGCGGATTTGGGTTGGGTTGGGTTGTATTGAGCGGAATTCAGAATCCCCTTATCCACTCGAACTTTTCAACAAGCCAATGATTTTTTAAATAGCCTTCCGATAGAAGTTTGTTAAACATTGTTGGCTCTAGTATGAAGTGACAAATGTGCATTTAGTTTTAGATTTTAGTCTGAATCTGAAATGATACAGTACCGGACAAAATAAAGTACGCATCTTTGATATTTTCAAACTTTCTTGATTTTGGTAGAACCTAAGGCAGATGGATATTCAAAGTTTTCTAACAAAGGCCGTACTTGGACGTACTTTCGGAATATGTTGGATACAGCGACGTGATAACGATACATAGACTTAAAAAGGCCATTCATTGGAAAATTTTTATTCTTCTGATGGACAAAATAAATTGCGCATTACAGTAATTCAACATTCAAACTGATTCTTCTTTACATTAGTATTTAGTTTGGCCGCCTTGAGCTTCAATCACGGATTGCCGGCGTCGATACATACTTTCAACGAGCTTTCTGATATGTTGGAAGTTGATATTCATCCAGGCCTTTTGCAAAGTTTCAAACAGTTTGTCGCGGTTGATTACATCTTCATTATCGACATTTTGATCCAAATTGGACTACAAATTTTCTATTGGATTCAAGTCCGGACTTTGTGGTAACCATTCCAATAGCTTAATCCGTGAAGAACGGAAGTACGCGTGAACTTCTTCCCTAAGCCAACCAACAGATTGAACCGCGCACTAATAATGATAAACAAATAATTGAACATATTGTTTAGACGTTTATTTGCAGGGATAGGAATATTGTTATACTTTTGAGAGGTAGGGCACCATTAAAACGAAATTTCTGAGCTGAGGAATAGTAATAAATAGTATTCCAAACACACTTCATTGGAAACCATATCCTCGGCCCATTTTACAGGTAACACACGGATTCCCGATTCGCCGGATCCATCAGTATGTTAATTTGCGTTTAGGACTGCCGCAGTAAATCCACTTTTCATAATCCGTAATAATTCAGCGTAAAAAATGTTTCTTTTCTTGTCATAACAGTAACAATTCGCATATGATCCTTCGATTTTCAATATCCTTTTTCTTTTAAATTGTATGGTACTGAATTACCTTGTTTTAGAGTAATTTCCACTGCATACAGACTTAGGGATATGCATTGTTGTCATGTTGTGTAACACTTAATGGTGTTGTCAATTCTTTTACTGTTTTTTTTAATAATTCGTTTATTTTTACAGGCTCAGTTACTTAAATTTAAAGGAGCCGAATTCTTAAATATAATTTCAAAACTATATATATAAACAATTTTCTCACATCTATGGTTAGTAAGGTGGAAAACCGATTACTCGCGGTGTACTCGAGTTTAGGAGGGTGACATATTTTTAGGAGAAGGATGGGATATAAGGAAATTGTAACAATGTTGATGAACACTCATTTCATAAATCTATTCGTATATCTATAGTGTATTTACATTTCAACTTATTCTACTATTTATAGCAAGGGGACGAATTACCCGCAAAGGAAGGAAAGGAGGGTATAAGGATGTAGGGATAATCACACACGAAGATCTATAGCTTTAAGGAAAACATATATATGGGACATGTAATCAAGGTCTAACCGAGCCAACACATCTCTCACCGGCACATTGGGCTGTCTTCCTCGGGACCGAAGGGAGTTTTCTAAATTCGATCTGGCGACCAGATACACCTCACACGACCAAACAATGTGCTCGATGTCGTGATAACCTTGGCCACAAACGCAGAGATTGCTGCTGGCAAGATTGAAACGAAAGAGTAGTGCATCTAACGAACAGTGATTGGACATGAGTCGGGAGAAGGTGCGAATAAAGTCCCGACTCAAGTCTAGACTTTTGAACCACGGTTTGAGGCAAACCTTAGGGATAATCGAGTGAAACCACCGGCCCAATTCATCTTCATTCCACTTGCGTTGCCAGTTAGCGATGGTATTTTAGCGGACTAAAGAATAAAATTCATTGAAGGCGATTTGACGCTGATAAATATCGCCTTCAATTGCACCTACCTTTGCCAATGAGTCAGCCCTCTCATTACTCGGAATGGAGCAATGTGAAGGGACCCAGACAAAGGTAATGACATAACAGCGTCTGGTTAAAGCACTCAAAATTTCTCGTATTCTCTCAAGGAAGTACGGCGAGTGCTTTTCCGGCCTCACTGAACGGATAGCTTCGACAGAGCTAAGACTATCCGTTACAATGTAATAGTGTTCAACAGGTCGTGAGGCGACGCTGTCCAGCGCCCAATGAATTGCTGCCAATTCAGCAATATACCTTGAGCAAGGATTCTGAAGACTGTGTGAGGTGCTAAAAAATTCGTTGAACACTCCAAATCCTGTGGACTCGTTTATAGTGGACCCATCAGTAAAGTACATATTATCACAATTGATACCCCCATACTTTTCATCGAAGATCGTTGGAGCGATCCTCGATCGTTGGTAATCTGATTATCCATGGATATCTTGCTTCATGTACAGATCAAAATGCACAGAGGAATTGATGTAGTCAGGGAAACAAACACGGTTGGGAATATACGAAGAAGGATCATCCTGCATGGAGATGAATTCATGATATGAACTCATGAACCCAGATTGAAAATTTAGCTCGATCAGCTGTTCAAAATTTCACCAATCACCAATGGGTTCATGACCTTACACCGGATGAAGAACCGAAGAGATAATAAATTGAAGCGATCTTTTAGTGGGAGTAGGCCTGCCAAAACCTCAAGACTCATGGTATGTGTTGAGGGCATACATCCCAACGCGATACGGAGACAAAGATACTGAATTCGCTCGAGTTTAATTAAGTGTGTTTTGGCAGCTGATTGAAAACAGAAACTGCCATACTCCATCACTGAGAGAATAGTTGTTCGATACAACATTATAAGATCTTCGGGATGGGCTCCCCACCAGGTGCCGGTAATTGTACGGAGAAAGTTTATTCTTTGTTGACATTTTTTACTCAGATACCTAATATGGGCCCCCCAAGTACATTTGGAGTCGAACCAGACCCCAAGATACTTCTATGACATAGCATGAGTGATCGGTTTACCCAAAAGTTGAAGCTTTGGTTTTGCTGGTCTATGCTTCCTAGAAAAAACCACCATCTCTGTTTTCTCCGTGGAGAATTCGATCCCTAGCCCAACGGCCCAGGTTGAAAAATTGTTCAAAGTATCTTGTAAGGGTCCTTGCAGGTCGGATTCGTTTGATCCTACGACAGACACCACTCCATCATCTGCAAGTTGTCTTAGGCTGCAATTTTGTGTAAGGCAATTGTCGATGTCGCTTACATAGAAGTTGTACAAAAGGGGGCTTAAACATGAGCCCTGGGGGAGGCTCATGTAAGAGACCCGACTTACTGCCGAATCTCCGTGAGAAAAGTTCAAATGTTTCTCACAAAGCAAGTTATATAACATATTATTCAATAGAGGTGGCAGACCCCGAGAGTGTAATTTGTCCGACAAAACCTCTATTGAAACAGAATCGAAGGCCCCCTTTATGTCCAAGAATACTGAAGCCATTTGTTTTTTTTCGGCGTAAGCCAATTGAATTTCTGAAGAAAGCAACGCAAGACAATCATTCGTCCCCTTGCCCCTGCGGAACCCATATTGTGTATCTGAGAGTAGGCCATTCGTTTCAACCCATCGATCAAGGCGAAACAAGATCATTTTCTCCAACAATTTCCGTATACAAGACAGCATTGCTATTGGGCGGTACGAATTGAAGTCGGATGCGGGTTTTCCGGGTTTTTGAATAGCTATAACTCGTACTTGTCTCCAATCATCTGGAACAATATTATTCTCCAGAAACCGATTGAATAAATTCAACAAGCGATGTTTCGCCACATCAGGGAGATTTTTCAGCAAGTTGAACTTAATTCTATCCGATCCCGGAGCAGAATTGTTACATGAAAGGAGAGCAAGAGAGAATTCTACCATCGAAAACTCGGAATCAAGGTCGCACCTATCTTGTGGTATATCTCGAACAATTCTTTGCACGGGAGCGAAATCGGGACAAACCTTTCGCGCAAAATTAAAAATCCATCGATGTGAATGTTCCTCGCTTTCATTTGATGAAGAGCGATTTCTCATGTTTCGAGCCACTTTCCATAAATTTTTCATTGACGTTTCTCGTGACAAACCTCCCACGAAATTTCGCCAATAAGCACGTTTTTTCAATTGGTTTTTAAATTGATTTTCAAGGTCCAAATACGTCTAAAAATTTTCAGGGGTTCCACGTTTCCGAAAAGCTTTAAATGCATTCGATTTTTCTACATAAAGCTTGGAACATATGCTATCCCACCATAGATTGGGAGGCCTTCGACGAATAGTGGAACCTGGGATGGGTTTCGTTTGAGCGCGAACCGCGCTGTCATAGATCAAACGAGAAAGGAAGTTATACTCCTCCAATGGAGGCAAACCATCTCTGGAATTGATGGCTAGAGCAATCGCGTCCGCATATTTTTTCCAGTCAATGTGTCTTGTGAGGTCATATGCCATGTTTACAGATTCAGAAGAATTCGACCCAATGGTGATGGAAATTTTGATTGGCAAGTGATCACTACCGTTGGGGTCCTGGATTACATTCCACTTGCAATCTAACGATAGTGAATTCGAGCAAAGCGAGAGGTCAAGAGCACTTGGTTTAGCAGGAGGTTTAGGAACACGTGTTGTTTCCCCAGTATTCAAAACGGTCATATTGAAGCTGTTACAAAGGTCATATATCAACGATGAACGATTGTCGTCGTACTGTTCCCCCCAGGCAGTTCCGTGAGAGTTGAAGTCTCCCAAGATCAATCGTGGCTCAGGAAGGAGTGAGCACATGTCAACAAGTTGATTGCGGCTAACTGCAGCTCTCGGAGGCCAATACAAGCTGACAATACAGAGGTCTTTGCCTCTGATGTTTGCATGACATGCAACAGCTTCGATCCCTCCAATAGGTGGAAGGTCAGTTCTAAAAAATGAGTGGCACTTATTGATCCCCAAAAGCACCCCTCCGTATCTATCATCACGGTCCAAGCGTATAATATTAAAATCGTGGAAAGAGATATCATCTCGCGAAGAAAGCCAAGTTTCGGACAGAGCAAAAACATCACAATTGAAGTAATGAACTAAAAATTTGAATGTATCCAATTTAGGGATAAGACTACGACAATTCCACTGTAAAACAGTGATATCTCCGACCTCTCTATTTGAATTAGACATCAAGAGAGATAATCATTGCAAGGAGGGGCCATGTTTGCATCAAATGTTGCAAAATTGTCTTTAATACTGGAAGCATTGCGGTGACAATGGTTCTGATGGAGTCGGAAACATTAAAACACTTGAAGATTTGATCCAAAAGGTCAGACAACTTTATAAATCCCGATTGGGAAGTTGAACTGGACGAACAAATAGGGACAGTTGGGGTTTTTGATGTCCCCTCGAGTGCTGGGTCGTTCGAAGATGAAATATTCCCACGGAAGCCAGGAGGAACCTGATTTTGCTTGTCCGCTGCACTCGATTTTTTAGGCAAGCTAACAGAGGATATAACCGTGGGAACTTGTTCTTGAACTTTGGGAGTGGTCACATTTTTGCGCCGGGGATTCCCTATGGAAATAAACGGTGTGCCCCCGCTAGCTGTGTCCGCTTCCATTTCATCAACTGGCAACGTGGAAAAGGTATTGTGTGTTGATATTGGTTGTTCTTGTTGTTGGGTCAGTGGCGAAGCGCCCTTTAAAATTTCCGCAAATGTGCGCTTCGAGCGTTCCTTTAAAGAGCGCTTCTGTTTCTCCCAGCGACTCTTGTAAGATTCACAAACTGAGAGCTCGTGTGGGGATCCCCCGCAATATGGACATTTATGCTCAGTCGCACTGCAGGATTTCCCCTCATGTTGCTCACCGCAAGTGGCACAGCGCTCCTTGTTAGCACAATAATCCGAAGTGTGACCAACTGACTTGCATTTGTTGCAAGTCATGGGCTTTGGCACGAAGAGTCGCACAGGTCGTCTCAATTTGTCCACCATAACGTAGTCAGAGAGGGCGGCACCAGCAAAGGTGACTCGAAACGAGTCGGACGGCGTAAATTTAGTTTGGTCCCCATCATGGGAAAGTTTCCCGAGTTGGCGACAGTCCAAGATTTTCACTTCCATTGAGGGGAGCTTCTTGAACTTGCCTTTTCCTTCTGCTTTTATTTGTTCGCTCGTCAGACCCGTTTCAGTTATCACCCCCTCAATTTCTACGTTATGGGAGGGTATAAATGTTCGATATTCGAGAGTGAAATGTTGATCAGCAACAATCTCGTTTGCGTGTTTCCGGTCATTCACGACAATTCGCAATTTGTTCGGTCTAACCCTGCGAATTTCAGATACAGAAGTGTATCTGGCCAGATCTTTCATGATCTGAATCACGTTAAGGTTTTTTCCTTTCGGTTTTGGCCGGAGGAAAACAACACACGGGCCAGTTCCAGGTGCATCTTCTGGATAAACTCTGACACATGGAGCGGAGACAACAGAGGGGGAAGACGAAGACGAGGATGAGGATGAGGACGAGGACGAGGATTGGGTTGGATCGGAAGCATCAGAAGGGGGAAGCGGAATCGATGATTGGAGAGGGGGAGTGGAAGTAACAGTGGGTTGAGAAGGGAGGCTTGCAATTTTCTTAGAGGGGGACTTGGTAGGATGAGCGGATTCGTCCCCAGAAGAATTATCTTCCTTAAACGAGGGACTCGTTTATGTTTTTTCCCAGATCTTGTATGAGATTCATTATCGGAGATCTCCATCTCTGGAGATCCTCCACTATTCTCCATTTTACAAAAATTTCTGTCTTATTTCTAATTTATTATTGATTTTAACAATAATCTCAAAAAAAATAGCAAAAAAAAAAATTATGATAATAATATTAAACAATGAACAAATGAATTGAATAATAATATTAATAATAAATATCTGTACCTTAATATAAAAGTTGTTCCAATAATGCGCTCTACTGACCTAATCAGGGATAGACAGAGGCTACGCGCTACGGAGACAACACAATAGCGCAAGAATAGCTTACGGAGCCACGTGATGATGAATCCCGTTTGCGACAGTCACGCGATGGCGATCCCCTTATGCCGAATCAAGCCAACAGCCGCAATCCGGCTCGCTGTAAGAGCGCTGCTTCCTTTGTTCCTGCGTTCCACTTCGCAAAAGGTCAGGTCGAAAGCGGACAGCAATGACCTTCACTCGTACACGGTTCACTCGTACCAATAGCACAATAGCAAAAGTGGCAACGCACAATACCGACACTGAACTTTACTCGTCAAGAGTTGGATAGCGAATGATCTTTTACTGTTTGACATGCATCCTGGATAGGTAGTGTCTTAAAGTTCCTTACTCATTATGAATGAGAATTAACCTTTTCTTATCAAATGTGTACTCTATGTAATGAAGTAACACGTTTTTTGCAAGTGGTGAAAGAATCCTGAATCCTGAACGAAAATTGTGTCCGATAACGATTTTATGTTATACTTTTTTTTGTGTTTTAGTTGAAATTTCAGTAAATTTATATGAACATTGATCAGAAAGGATCAGTACTACGTGTTTAAGTTATCAAATTACATCAAGTAAAAACCCTGATTCAATTTTTTTAATAATTTGACATAAACTCAAACAAATTGTCAGAAACGATATTCAAATCAATTGCGATGAAATTCGATCTAATGCCTTTGACCAACGAACTTAGATTGTTTGCAGGTATGCTATAAAAATTCTCCCGTTAGCATTAGTAAATAGCGTACAATTTGTGAGGAAATTTTTTTTTATCCCATTTATTTATTTTAGGCTCATTAGTATTTTTAGCTGTAACAGAGCCGAATTTTAATCGTGTTCATGTCACATTGGTTATCATATCTATAATTATAGCACATTACACAGTTGCCATTCGCCAGTATTCCTTCTATACCATTGCATATGGTACATTTTTACACAGTAGCCATTTAGGCGTAAGAGTATTCTTTCTGTTCTTCCATTATCCAGTTGGACCACCGGGCAGCGGAGACAGTTGATTTTCCCGTTAGCATTAGTAAATAGCGTACAATTTGTGAGGAAATTTTTTTTTATCCCATTTATTTATTTTAGGCTCATTAGTATTTTTAGCTGTAACAGAGCCGAATTTTAATCGTGTTCATGTCACATTGGTTATCATATCTATAATTATAGCACATTACACAGTTGCCATTCGCCAGTATTCCTTCTATACCATTGCATATGGTACATTTTTACACAGTAGCCATTTAGGCGTAAGAGTATTCTTTCTGTTCTTCCATTATCCAGTTGGACCACCGGGCAGCGGAGACAGTTGATTGATCATCGTTGAGTTATTTATAGAACAGCAGCCCGATGTGTCTTGCAGAGCAGAGCAGTTGTATGGATGAATCGATCTTATTTCGACCGTGGATCGATCTCCATCGCTGATGATTGTTGCGTGGACGTAGCTATTCTGTAACAACACAAAGATGGTCAATGAGGGCCCTGAGTTTTGAACTCACGATCGATCGCTTACTAAGCGAACGCGCAACCAATGTGGCTACGGAGACCCCCTAATTTGTGAGGAATGTTAAACAAAATTTTAGTTCACTTTGTCTCCGAGTACAATTTCGCGAACAAACCATACATATTTATTCTGTTCCTGAACTATGTTCTACCGCTCATCAACAACATCAACTGCACTTGTCAATCAGAAAGTTCTCAACTTTACGAACTTTTTAATGAGACAAGAATGTTATTGTTGATCATGTTGGATAATTTATGTTTGGACAGCTACGTACAACGATTCGCTGAAGCTGTCCTTAATGTGAAAAATTGAAGACTTTCTAGAGAAGCCTGAGGATATTTACGTTGGTATCGATGCAGAAGAAGCTGCAAAACGATTGGGTGAAGCTAGGAAGCTGACGTCCAAGTCTATCTAACGTGACTTCTATATTGAACTTGTGAAACAGATTTTAAAGCGATTTGATTTCAGCGATCCGGTTATCAAAAGTGGCACCATAATAAACCCTCAACACTTCGTCAAGCTACCAAACCTTTGATGCGCCAATTTCCTCAATCCGTTGAAGCAGGTAATAGAAAAGATTTGGATAGGGAATTCAGGCTACTTAAGACGAAACTTATGGGGAAAAAATTGGGTGTCTCAGATATAACTTGGTCCCAGCTGTTGGATGTCAAAAGACGTGATGAGAATTTTTGTGTCCATTGCTAATGTCGTTGATAATACACTTTTTGATAACATTCACCAGCGTATGTTGAGAGAATATTTCCCTTTACAATGCCAAATCGGTTGGCACCCACAATTATAGAAACTATTTTGAAAGTGAAGAATTATGTATCGGCTCAAGGAGGAGATTCAAGGATGAAATTGATGAAAGATGAAAGACGGCAACGTTCAACAAAACCATGTATAAACATCATATAATTCAGAGGATTATGATTTATTATGTTGTATTGATGCGACTTTAACAACCCATGAATAAGAAAAATAAATTCTGAATGGAAATAAACGTTTATTTCCATTTTTTTCTTAATTTTTCGATACATTTTTATTTGCTAATAAAAAAAAATACAGATATACAGATTTTTTTCTGAATTTTACAGAATTGAATAAGGTTTTTTACTGTCATCATATTGATCAATTCATAATCCGGGCTATCTTCAGAATATTGCCTTTTCTTGGGCATTTCAAAGGTGAACACTTAACACAGAGAAACTTTATTTCTGCTACGCACGAAAGACAACATAAACAAACTGCAACGCACCATGCGATTGGCATAGTATTCGTGTGGACAAACCAAAATCAGTGCATCGGACAAACCATGATCAGATCTGAGGTCATCGAGATGCATTAATTACATGATTTAGATATATAAATCTGAAACAAATGGTGTGCAAGTATGAAGTTTACAATATTTGTAAGTGTTATAATCCAGAAAAGGTCTGAATACGTACCTCATAATTTGCTTAGCTTAGGAAAGGAAAGATTTAGCTTAGCTTAGGAAAGTTAGCTCAAATTACGGGCGCATTGACACCAATATATAAGATGGACATTATATATTCTTAAAACATGTGAATCCTAAAAATATGAAACTACTGTGAATCATGGAAAAGGCAATTTTATTTATATGCATGGAAACATTTAAATACCTGATTTGACACAGGTGTGTTAAACTGAAGCATTCAAAAATGTGACCATACCAAGATCATATTTTCGACTGGGCAAACCGAAATCATTTACCCTATCAAAAATGGCGAAGTTTTGAGCTTCACTCAATGCTGTATTCATTCATTATAGCAAACTCGTTCATGCGTAAGCGATATGAATAAAATGAACACTATTGGTATGGGGGCAGTGGGGGCATTTACACTGAAACAAAATCATATTCGTTACTCGTGAACATTTGTTACTATTCTAAGAAATTCAAATTCCACTAATGTGAAAAAAATGGAAAGTGAAAATTTGTTCTAATTAATTTGATACTCTCCATGGGATTATATCAAGCGTTTGGAATGGTTTACTTTTATGTAAGCTTTCAATAGTGCGTTGCATTCGGAATTATATGTTAATTAAAAGCATCATAGGTTGGGATCATTAAACAGCGGTCGATCAAAATTTTATCGTAATCCAAATGCTAACGTAACCATAATGGTTTACGCTCAATGTACGCATTACAATTTGCTCCATGCCTTTTAATGTGATTAGCATAATGAACATCAAACCAATGGAGACGTTCGGTCATTCGGTTTCAATTAATGCATAGCTAATCCGCACAACATTAGGCAGAGACAGGGTGGCGGACTGAGGATGGATTACGGGAAGATTTATGTTCAGCTATAAATAACCCTCCATATAAATGGTCGCACAAATCCTACTCAAAGCAGATGTTCATATGTTTTCATGGGTTCTTATGCATTCTCCACTGTCATGAAGTCATTTACAGTTTACAGCGATGTTTACAAGATTGTAAAGCTGAAAATGATGTACCTCAACTATGTGTTTCCTTGTATTATCATATGCATTGGCACAGTGTTGTTTTTTCGCTGTGGCGAATGCTTAAAACAACAATTTGCCAAATCAATTATTACATCCACTGTACAGTAATTTTTTTTGGGATCAGAAACAGAAATTGCTGTCACGTTTCTAATTCGTTCGGCGCACATCAATCATTGTCGAACATTACATCTAACTAAGCGTTTGATCGTTGAATTCGCTGGAAAATTTAAAACGTCAGTCGCTTCCAATTTGAGACACATTCATTCGACTCGAAGCCGGTCGCAATCTAAGTGACGCATCGCGTCTCACAATTAATTAATTTCATCCTAATAGCAGAACAAAACACTGTTTTGCTAATCTGGCGAAAGTTCACGCCTCGAGTCTCGAGGAAGGCCTTTTGTTTTGACGCAAAACATTTCACAATACCACTCCTCGGATGACCCAGTATCGAATGGTGGCCACCGTTGTAGCGCGCCAAGCTATGTGACACCGAAGCATAGCAGCACCTGCGTCAGTCGTGGCGGGATTGCGTAGATGCGGCCCTTCATCGGGGTTGGATGCTGCAGCGCACTCATCAACAAGTGTGTAATGCTGCTGTTATGCTGCTGCTGCTTTTACAGTTGCGATCTGCTGCGTCTGCTGACGTCAATTGAGTTTGAACTTTATCCATTCCACTCTCCCCCGGATCACCGCACGGGGACCGAGTTCTGGGGCGAGCCGAGTACGAGTTGTAATTTGTATTTGTAGGGCACAGGAGACTATTTTTACTGCTTCACTTTAATGGATGTGTGGTGCTTGTTTACTCGCTGCTGATCGCGTTGTTGGCGATGGTGATAGAGTTGAAAATATCGAAATTGAAGGTAACACCATCGGTGTCGTATGTTATCATCGATGATGAAATCCGAGAAGAGAAATGAAACTGCAAACAGTTTGCTCATCCTTTTTCGAACGCTCTTCATGGAGCAGAGTACACGTGGCCAATTGATGAAAAAAATAGTTCTAGGCATGTGGCCGTATCTTAACAATGACAGAGGAATTGAACTTTTATTCAGTTATCTCTCTAATTTCGTGTGAAATGTTATTTTAAGCACTAAACCTCAAATTGCACAAATGGTATAAAAAACAAGAACAAGAACAAGAACAAGAACAAGAACAAGAACAAGAACAAGAACAAGAACAAGAACAAGAACAAGAACAAGAACAAGAACAAGAACAAGAACAAGAACAAGAACAAGAACAAGAACAAGAACAAGAACAAGAACAAGAACAAGAACAAGAACAAGAACAAGAACAAGAACAAGAACAAGAACAAGAACAAGAACAAGAACAAGAACAAGAACAAGAACAAGAACAAGAACAAGAACAAGAACAAGAACAAGAACAAGAACAAGAACAAGAACAAGAACAAGAACAAGAACAAGAACAAGAACAAGAACAAGAACAAGAACAAGAACAAGAACAAGAACAAGAACAAGAACAAGAACAAGAACAAGAACAAGAACAAGAACAAGAACAAGAACAAGAACAAGAACAAGAACAAGAACAAGAACAAGAACAAGAACAAGAACAAGAACAAGAACAAGAACAAGAACAAGAACAAGAACAAGAACAAGAACAAGAACAAGAACAAGAACAAGAACAAGAACAAGAACAAGAACAAGAACAAGAACAAGAACAAGAACAAGAACAAGAACAAGAACAAGAACAAGAACAAGAACAAGAACAAGAACAAGAACAAGAACAAGAACAAGAACAAGAACAAGAACAAGAACAAGAACAAGAACAAGAACAAGAACAAGAACAAGAACAAGAACAAGAACAAGAACAAGAACAAGAACAAGAACAAGAACAAGAACAAGAACAAGAACAAGAACAAGAACAAGAACAAGAACAAGAACAAGAACAAGAACAAGAACAAGAACAAGAACAAGAACAAGAACAAGAACAAGAACAAGAACAAGAACAAGAACAAGAACAAGAACAAGAACAAGAACAAGAACAAGAACAAGAACAAGAACAAGAACAAGAACAAGAACAAGAACAAGAACAAGAACAAGAACAAGAACAAGAACAAGAACAAGAACAAGAACAAGAACAAGAACAAGAACAAGAACAAGAACAAGAACAAGAACAAGAACAAGAACAAGAACAAGAACAAGAACAAGAACAAGAACAAGAACAAGAACAAGAACAAGAACAAGAACAAGAACAAGAACAAGAACAAGAACAAGAACAAGAACAAGAACAAGAACAAGAACAAGAACAAGAACAAGAACAAGAACAAGAACAAGAACAAGAACAAGAACAAGAACAAGAACAAGAACAAGAACAAGAACAAGAACAAGAACAAGAACAAGAACAAGAACAAGAACAAGAACAAGAACAAGAACAAGAACAAGAACAAGAACAAGAACAAGAACAAGAACAAGAACAAGAACAAGAACAAGAACAAGAACAAGAACAAGAACAAGAACAAGAACAAGAACAAGAACAAGAACAAGAACAAGAACAAGAACAAGAACAAGAACAAGAACAAGAACAAGAACAAGAACAAGAACAAGAACAAGAACAAGAACAAGAACAAGAACAAGAACAAGAACAAGAACAAGAACAAGAACAAGAACAAGAACAAGAACAAGAACAAGAACAAGAACAAGAACAAGAACAAGAACAAGAACAAGAACAAGAACAAGAACAAGAACAAGAACAAGAACAAGAACAAGAACAAGAACAAGAACAAGAACAAGAACAAGAACAAGAACAAGAACAAGAACAAGAACAAGAACAAGAACAAGAACAAGAACAAGAACAAGAACAAGAACAAGAACAAGAACAAGAACAAGAACAAGAACAAGAACAAGAACAAGAACAAGAACAAGAACAAGAACAAGAACAAGAACAAGAACAAGAACAAGAACAAGAACAAGAACAAGAACAAGAACAAGAACAAGAACAAGAACAAGAACAAGAACAAGAACAAGAACAAGAACAAGAACAAGAACAAGAACAAGAACAAGAACAAGAACAAGAACAAGAACAAGAACAAGAACAAGAACAAGAACAAGAACAAGAACAAGAACAAGAACAAGAACAAGAACAAGAACAAGAACAAGAACAAGAACAAGAACAAGAACAAGAACAAGAACAAGAACAAGAACAAGAACAAGAACAAGAACAAGAACAAGAACAAGAACAAGAACAAGAACAAGAACAAGAACAAGAACAAGAACAAGAACAAGAACAAGAACAAGAACAAGAACAAGAACAAGAACAAGAACAAGAACAAGAACAAGAACAAGAACAAGAACAAGAACAAGAACAAGAACAAGAACAAGAACAAGAACAAGAACAAGAACAAGAACAAGAACAAGAACAAGAACAAGAACAAGAACAAGAACAAGAACAAGAACAAGAACAAGAACAAGAACAAGAACAAGAACAAGAACAAGAACAAGAACAAGAACAAGAACAAGAACAAGAACAAGAACAAGAACAAGAACAAGAACAAGACAAATGACATATATTTATATTCTTATTTATATTTTTGAAATATTTTTTGTTATTTTTCCATGAAAACTTAAATAATTTCCTACATTTTATTCTTTGACTAGAATTTTTGAGTATTACTGTTTTTAAGTTTTTTTTGTACTTTATTAAGAAAAACAACATTAAAACATTAAGAAAAAACATTGAAAACAAAATTGAAATAAAAACAAAATTAAACAAAATTAAGAAAAAGAACAAGAACAAGAACAAGTCAAATAACATATATTTATATTTTTATTTATATTTTTGAAATATTTTTGTGTTTGTGTTGTGTTATTATTTTCCATGAAAATTTGAATAAATTCCTACATTTTATTCTTTGACTAGAATTTTTGAGTATCACTGTTTTTGAGTTATAAATTTTTGTACAAAATTTAAAAAAATCTTTGGTCAAATTCCAATTCTTTTTCAAATATATGAAATATGTAAAGTAGCTTAAATGACCAATTCATTCGCACCCACAACCAGAGTTGCCAACCATAAATTTAAAAAAATCAGGAAAAATGAAAATAAAAATCTTAATACTGATTTTTATTTTCATTTTTCAGGATAACTTATATTGGGTTATACGGAAAGTACGTGGCGATTTTTGGGAAAACGAAATCCTAATTTTTATAGGTAGACATCCATTTATTCTATTTTATATGCCCAGTGTTGTTCCAGAACCCTTTTCCGTATTTCACGCAACTTAAAAATTTCATCCTACCAGAACAGATGGGAATCTATCGATTGGTTCGTTTGGTAGAAGCTCATAACACACAATTCCTTTCCATTTCCACCAGACATAGAGCGAGATTTTCTTCGGATAAAAACCGGCTTTGGGATTAACTTTTAGGTTTTTTTTTTAGATATAAGGTAAATGATTTTGGTTTGCCCAGTCGAAAATATGACCATGGTTTGCCCACTTTTTTGAATGCTCTAATTCAGCGCTCCTGTGTCAAATAAGGCCTTCGAATGTTTCGAAACATATAAATAAAGCTGTCCTTATCATGATTTTCAGTAGTTTTATAGTATATTTTTACGGAATCACATGTTTTAAAGGATTATAAAATACACCTTCTATTTGTGTCAATTAGCTTCTCATTCGAGCTAAGTTTTAATTGATCATCAGATGATAATATGGCACGTATTCAGACCTTTTCTGGATTATAACACTTACAAATATTTTAAACATCTTGCTTGCACACTATTTGTATCAGATTTACATTGCTAAACCATTAAATTAACGCATTTTGATGAAATCAATTCTGCAGCTGCAGTTTGTTTATTGTGTCCTTCGCACATAACAGAAATAAAGTTTTTCTGTGTTAAGTGTGTTGAGGGTAACACCCAAGAAATGGCAATATTCTGAAGAAAGCCTAAATTATGAATGGATCAATATGATGACAGTAAACTCAAGCAATGATAAATGCAACATCTACTTGTGAATTCGAATGTTTTCATTCAAAAATTATGATTTCTAAAACCGGACAAACCATGCTCATTTTTTGGGCAAACCATGATCATAATACCTCTTTAAGGAAAATCGTTGAAAAACATAAAAATTTGAGTAATTTCAACACCTTATGGTAGTATTAGCAACTAGAGACTTTTCAACAAACCCAAACTCGTATCGATTATGTGCGATTTCCATGAAGAAAAATCGATTTGCATTTACTAGTTGCGTAAAAACACCCCAAATTAGACAAACCAAGATCATTTACCCTACATATAAAAAAGCCAATCGTCTGCAAATCTGTCATCCTTGAAGTAGGGATTTGAGAGAGAGAGAGAGAGAGAGAGAGAAAAACATTTCGCAACACTATCTTCAATGTTCATTCATTCGATTCGCGTAAGCTTTGTGCTGTGGATCGAAAATAATAATGGATTTCTAGGTAGAATAAACATACTTTTAAAATAAAAATTATTAATGAAAATATACTTTCCCGGGTCGAATGTGTATTCTACGTAATAGAAGAATATATTTTTTCGGAAATTATGAAAAGTGTTGAACAAAAACTGTATCTGATAATGATTTGATAATATAACGATGAGTTTTTGTCAAAATATCAGCAAATGTACAGACAAATGGTTATGTGAGAGTCAAGACTACGTCTTTTAGCATTAAAAAAACAATAAAGTCTATGTTTTCATTCAAAATATAACAATTTAAAACTGCTTTCGAACGTGCTAATTTAATAAAGTATCTTCCTTTCACGCCAACTTCTAGCTTTGACTCTTTGCGGTCGTATTTTCACTCTCAGCCACCAAAGCAAAAATACTTAAATACAAAAATACTTAAAAATACTAAATACTTTATTCAATCATGTAATAGTTCACACTTTTCTAAACGAATTTAATGTCTTATGAACCTATTCACGAATTAAAATGAAGCTTCTGTAAATAACAGATAACGGTACAAGATGTAAACAATAGATCATTATCGTAAGGATCTCTTTCAAGGGAAATTAATTCCCTTGAAAGTATTAATACGATTAACACTACAAAGGATTAATAAATGAGGATAGTGTACTTTTATTAACGCCAATCACTTCAGAATAACGTTTGCATTAAAAAAAAATGGACAAAAACGCCAATTTATCATGGGTTTACCTTTCCACGCACTGACGAAACTACCCATCCGACTCCTATCACTGATTTTTTGAGCAAAACTCTAGTTCTTACCGTATTTGACTGATTCAACAACTGCGATTTTGAAAGGGATCATTCAACGATGAAAGTAAAGCCAACGCCGGAGTGGCGATTACCTTAATAATCTGCAATTTTCTACAGCTCTACAGACCATTGAAACCTTCGGACAAATCGCAGTTTAGTGTCTCAAGTAGATCATAATTAAATTAAGCGGATACTTTTATTCATCCGTGGTTTCCCTGTCCGTTTCCACCGTATAGCGCGAATCGCCGTTATACCTTTATCTTCCTGCGTCCTAAGTCGTAAAACCGTTGTAAACCCGAAACCCTGTCCTGTCGATCGGGTGCGGACATGAAGAGATATAAAAGGAACAAACTTAATTGATGAGAGTCGAGCACGGCCAGAAGGCCCACAAAAAGTGTTCGAAAAAAAAACGGGAACTTGACTTCGAAACGAAGCGGAAAAGTATTGCCGCTGACAGTGGCCCCGTTCCTGGGGCTGCTTTTTGGGGAATTTCAACGAACTTCGGTGGGGTGGACTTTAAATCAATTTGCGTCCCATGCAAATCTAATTGTGAGCCCGTAATAAGCGAATGTTTTCACTCTGTCAGTTGTCGATTTTTATTACGAGCAATGATGAGTTTTGCGGAAAGCGGATGACACCAAACAATTGCAATTGATTTTTTTAATGATCCGTTCCAGGAGTTGTTTCTTGGGAGTTTGTGGAGTTTCGTAATGAGTTATATCCTAAATAATTAATATCATTAGAATTAGACTCTTATTGTAAAGACACAAAATCATCAAATTTTTCTATAAAGGCAAATTTTTTTATCAAGTCATTTCATGTTCTCTGGACTATTTTTTCACAGTATACGGCTCAAACGGACCCCTAATGCTATTGGCATCGAAATGATTTATTAGTTAGAACAGTGTCAATAGAAACTTCGATCAGTATTCCATTTTTGTTTAAATAAAAGCAGAAAAATAAAACCACATAAGAACTTTTCTTGAATAACATGGAATTCAGCATGAATTGCATTTCACAGTAAAAATTAATATTAATGTAAGAAATTTATAGCGAGTTAAACACTTTCTGCAAATGTCTAGTATCTTTCAAGCCACTTGAGACATCTAAACACTATAAACCATTGAAAATAGCCGCAACAATAGCCGGTCCGAAAACGGACCGAGCTAATTTATTGCGTCCGATTCCAAATTGATTTGATTCAATTAATTCACACCTTCCCCTAATTTCAAATTAAATATTTCTTCGATGATGTTTGCCCGAAACCGAGACCACCGTTTCCATCGTCGAACATCTCCTGAACAAGCCAAATGAAATAATGAATATGTGGAGATGGGCTTGAAATGTTGCCAACAGAGGATGATAAACTTCCACCTAACCTTCCGGTAAGTGCAGATAAAGCTTCCCACCATCCAACAACAATTGCAAAAGCGGCTAAAGCAGATCCATCTGCATTTGGGGAAACGGAGGTTGGGTAAGATGCTGGGCTTTGCAACAAGCGAGAAGAGAGATCAATTGATTTTATTTCAATCTAATTTCCGCTTGATCAGTTTGCCAGCAAGCCGTGGGTGATACTACCCACAGCCATATGCAATGAGCTGAGTTGAATCTTTGTGGCAATTAGTATTCCACAGGTTTTCCAAGTGCTGTAAGGTGAGATGGATTTTCGCGATTTATTTCATGCCTTTATGGAAGTAAGCCAATAAAAAGGGAACCCTATCCGCGAAATCGAAGGGGATAATAGATGATGTGTAAAGTAGGATCGGGCAAATAATCGCATTAAATTGCAAAGGGGATGTTATCAAAAGTAAAAAAGTTGTAAGGGGTTGTATCTAGAACACGACCGCATATTTTCGACGTAGAACTACGCAATTATATTATGCAATCCACTTATTTACCACTTCGAATATTATTTTATAATGCATCGAATTTTTTGTAATAGATTATGTTCTTCGTTACAAATGCATTTGATGAACGTTCTTTTACGTTTAATATGATGCCTAGGACTACCAAAATAGGTGAACGGAAGAATTGTCAAACGATCATTGTATTTTACATTTCCCTCAAAAAATATTGCTCATTGCATATATATCTCATGTTTACATAGTTCTCGAACTGCGAAAGTTTATTCACCTCTAGTATCTGAAATGACGATTTTCCCAAGCATTCTCAGTTTAAAAGTACGTTTTAGGGAAATATATTCCGGTCTGCACAATGACAAGCGAGTACAAAAGTACTCAACACCAATAAATACCCCCGACTTGCATGTATTTGCAAAGCGGATTCCCCCAGACACATTAATTTTGAAGTACGTGTTAGGGAAACACAGCTCGGTAGGAACAAAAATACCCCCGACTTTCATGTATATTTGCAGAGCGGATTTCCAAAGGTACATCAATTTTGAAGCCTGTGTTGGGGAAACCGTAAATCGGGCCAATCAAAACTTGGCAGTTTGACATTTCACAGTTATTCAATTGTTCATCTCATGAAAAATAATATTTTATCAATTGTGATAGACACGTAGAAATATTTTCTATCAATTGATGCACATATCTTTCGGATCTGTCAAGAAATGTTCGAGTTATAAGCATTCGAAATACGGGTAGGGTTAGCACACAAATCGGCAGAACAAAAGTATGGCAAAAAAGGAAGTTTTTCCAGTTTTCATGAATTTAAACCGTTTAGAGATTAGCGAATTGTAATGTATAGCACATCAAGCAAATCTTAGAGAAATTCCGATTCGATTGGTATGCAAATTATGAGAATTCGTTCACAGTGAAAATAGTTATTAACGTTAACTTCATTTCATAAAAACGTGACCTATTTTTTAATTTGGTAACCTTCCTGAAAGACCTGAAAGTTCTACGTCAAAAAAAATATTTGTGAATAACTATGTATAATTTAAGGGGAGAGCCAAAAAATTATCCCACCACTTTGATGACCAGAAACACAATATTCGTTTAACAATGACTGTATTTTCTCGGAACCGTATCCATTACAAACAGCGGATTAATGCACTGTCATCATTTTCCGCCCCACAAAATAAAGAGTTCTTCTGGACAGGAAAACGTTTCCACAGTTGAGTGGTTCGCTTGTTGGCTACAAACCGTTTTCCAAACGGGGGCAAAAAAAAGGAAAGCAGCTTCGGTTGTATTTTACCTGACCTTCGTCGACCCGATATCGTCGCGTGTAGCTTGAACAATACAATACTTGTCCGCAACCCAAAACTCATATGTGACCCATGCACACCCCCCCCCCCTTCCGGCTTTTCCTTCCGTACGCCATACCGCACACCGCGCGGAATTCAGTGTCCGCGTGTTTATATTTATCCCACAACCGACACCTGACATCGCTTATTTATTGCCGCTAGCGTTGTGCGTTCATTTATTTTCGGAGCTCGTTTATGCATTATGACTGTCTCCATTTCGATGTATGCGATAATCAATTATGCATTAATTATGTACTGGGAACACTGCGGCTAGTGTGTTGTTTTACATTGGAGGGATCCCGTTCGTGTGTTTGAAACACACACACAAATATCATAACAATAAAAATAAATAATCCCACGTAGAAAGATAGTAAGTGGCAACATTTGGTTCGACGCTTTACACGCTAGGAATCCACACCCGAACTGCACTGTCAAATCAATGTCATAATCATGCCAACCCCACTTAAAACCACATCGGTAGCGATAGCTGCACGACACGCTAGAGTTAGATGCACTGTGCATTTAGAGAGACAGCGGCAGGTTAAAAGGCAGGGCCGAAATATTGTAGCGATGGAAGTGAAATGCATTTCGTTTTTTCATCTGTTTGCCTTGGGTGGAATGCAGCCGTCACCCATGATGCGCCTACTTCGTTTCAACACAAAAAATACGTTGAATTGTATATTCTAATACACTGAACCAAAAAATAGAGAAGAGTATATGGGAACTGCGTTCTTGATAGATAAAGGGGATAATAAACAATTGTGTATGGATACCAAACACTAGGATTTGATAATTCTGCAAAAAAAACCATTCGTTTTATCTCCTCGTTTGAACAAAACCTTTTTTCCGTCAGTGATTTCTCAAAATTGGGGAACAAATGGTCGGTGTTAAGTCAGAGCGGAACAAGTCGCAAAATTAAAAATTTCGAGTTACTGATTGCATTGGGTTAAACATTTTGTAAGCTCATTTTACATTTATCAGATTTGTAAATTCACGCCTACAGAAGGAATAACTTATCGAAATTGTTTTGAACGCCCAATGAAAACCCCTTATGGCACCAAACTTCAAACTCGTTTTTCTCGAAATCACTAAAATGTCACTTGGTCCGGTCTGACTTAACACCGACCAAATAGAAATCATAGGGAGTCAAGTCTGGATAATACGACATATGTGGTTCGAGTTGAAACCCGAATTCTATTAACCTATTCACGACCAAGCTGTAACAAAATAATTTTTTACTATAGCCATTGATGTAATATGGATTATTGGCGCTAAAAAAAAATGCGGGTGGGTAATATCGTGGACATAACCGGAGAGACGTGGGACCTTCTCACTCCCTTCCTCCTCTTTTCATTCGGCGGAAATATCTCGATGCTACTGATGATGGGCACCATAGCCGCCGCCAGCAACTAGTTTCTAGCGGACTGACTGGAATTGTTATTGATACTAAAAATTTGAACCACAGAACGGACAATGTATACATCTATTTCCCTCAATGCAACTTATTCTATTTCTATTTCCCAGGCACATTGATTTATAAGTCTATGTTAGGGAAACACAGCTCGGTGGAAACAAAAATACCCCCTACTTGCATGTATATTTACAAAGCGGATTCCCACAGGTACATTGATTTTGAAGTCTGTGTTGGGGAAACCGTAAGGCGGGCCAATCAAAACTGGGCAGTTAGGGCGTTTAGATAAGGCTTGACATTTTACAGTTATTCAACTGTTTATTTCATGGAAAATAACATTTGGTCTATTGTGATAGACGCATAGATATATTTCCTATCAATTGATGCAAACATCTTTCCGATCTATTAAGAAATGTTCGAGTTATAAGCATTCGAAATCTTTCATTTTTTCCTGCTTGTTCTGTGTTCAGGTTTTCATTTCACCCCCATATACTCCGGTTAGTCCCACGTCAATATTCAATTTTTTTCCCATCTTCCATTTTCTGGGAAATGGCTGTTCAAAAAATCAAACATTGGCCAGAACCTACACTTCGTTTTTGCAAGTACAAACACACAAACGAGTGACATCCATTAGAAAATACACTGCATCTATGAATGCATTTATTTTAACATTCCGAGACAAACAAGTGCGTAAGGATGAAAATCTCTAAGAAAAAACCTGAATTCATTCACCTATGATAAGATCTGACCTTCCTTATTTTATGTAATTTTAACTTCTTAGTAGGCTGACCAAATAGTTCCGGAATAAAAACGAGATACGTGAGCCAAATAAATAAACAAAATACCATTTTTTGAAGAATTTTATGAAGGAGTGAATAAAACCGAGAGTGAAGCCAAACAATCAAACCTTCTCAGATTTACCCGGGCATTATTCCCTACAACGAATTTTATTCGATCATAATCGGATGATGGAGAAACTTTACGAAGCAGATTAGGATTTGTGGAAATTTAATTATAGAAATTGTCACATTCCAGATTCAAGTTTTGTTTCACAATTGTCGTAGGCATCAGGGATCCAACGTTGAGTCGCGATTTTTTCCGTTGTCCACATAACGTTCGTTGTGCAAAAATGTTTTCAACTGGTCCGGTACTACCAAGTAGACATGACATATAATTAGTAAGTTGACGAATTCCTTACACTCTTGAAATTTGTATTTCAATTTTGAAAATATTTGAATCCAATATTTGCACCCAACTAGCAGAGATGCTTTGCTCCAATATTTTATCAAATTAATTATGATTCCTGTGATTTTGTCCACTAATCAAACAATACGTTTTCATCATTTTCAATTGATGTTTTTTACCTAATGCTACTTTGGATCTCTGTCCATTTAGGAATTGGCTTTACTACAACCCATTTATACTGTAGTGTTTTTCCTAGGCTAGCCTTTCATTTTGTAGTCCACATCACAGTATGGAAGAAATTTTTTCACAAGGTATTTAGTCTGAATCAACAAGACTATTAAAACCCTAATGTAATCATCAACGCTATTTGGAAGGCCACTAACTGATCTCTGGCAAAAAGCAATCATAGTTTGAGCATGTACTTTAGAATTGATCGCGTAGTACAACAGGACATTTCTCATGTGAAAGCAAATAGGAGCGCAATCCGTCAAAAATACTCCCCTTGATAGAAAATCCTAGAGAAAGAAATCATGCTCGAGCAATTTAGTATACTGTTCACCGACGAAATAGAAAAAAAAACTTCAATTGTTCTACACGAATCGATATCAATATCGATTGCCAAACAAACGATGTTTTGTCGATGACAGCTGTGTAAAATCGCTGCGAATGCAACGAGTAAACTTTGAATCTCAATATACCAATTTTTGCCCTGGTATTTTATGATTTTTATTTGCGCCTGGCCCAAAACCAAACGTTTCCGGTTTTTATTAAAAATCTGTTTTTTTATGGTTTTTGATTGCCATTATTCCTATGTTGAAATCATCCAGACACAGGTTTCACCAATGCATTATTAAAAATAGATCCAAAATATGTGAGGAATTGCACCTAAAAAGTCTAGACTTGGGTGATTTTCATATACATATACAATGTAATCATCGCTATTCGCCGGCTCTGTTCACCTTCTTTCTGAAGATTTCTGATATCTGGAAAGAATTAGTAAAATCACGCTGAGATGACTTCGAAAAAAGCGCTGCTTTAGGGGCAATTCTTGACCGATTTAAAAAATTCCAAACGATGTAAGCGAGGATTGAAACAAGGCCGGCTGGAAAGCAAAGCTGTTTTACAAGACCACGCTATCCACATAACCACTGGTGGCTGCTACATAAATACGCGATAATATTACATCTCATTATAAATTAGAGGCAATTGAACTGAAAAGCTTAAAGTCTATTAAAGCCAAAAATGAAGAAGAAGATCTCATTATAAAATGAAGTTGGGAAGTGTCATCTAAGAGTAAAAAGGAAGGCATGAATGTGAATCTCTACCTATCTCAGTCCGGACCGTGTGTATAGCAAAGTATGCGAAAAGCTATATTGCTGTAGTATATATATATAATATACAAATGCTATACCAGTATTGACGAGTAACACAATTTCTGTAATTTTTAAGCTCATTCAATGTAATAAATCGAAATGCCAGACAATGTGCTAAAAAATAATTTTGGGTGTACTAACCAAACATTGTGGATTAATCGAATACTGAATACAAAAATCTACTGTCAATCGAACAATTACTAGGCAACTACTAATCGAAGCGAACGAATAATTTGCGTCGATTAATCTACCAAATTATACTACTATATTTCGAAAACATTTAATTAGCTTCGATATGGGCATAGGATTGCCAATGTAATTGCCAATATTTTGTATCACTTTTGTACGAATAAGATATTGTTCGTTGTTTTAATTAGACTTTCTGAGATCGCGAGAGAGACATAGATAGTGTATTTTTCGCTATCCAGTCTCGTATCTCACACATTTATTGCGAGCTGTGTGCAAAAAGAGCAAGGCAGAAGACACCCGAGCGAGCAGACTTCCCGTGCACGCGCTTAAATTTCGAGACGAGTATCGATTTTTTCTTCATGTGTAAGCGATGAGACCGGACTTTAGCACGCAAGCTTGCGTTTGGCCCTCTCTCTTCTCTGTTGTAAACTATTGAGACGCGTTCCGGAATGCCTCGTCGCGTTTCGATGCGAGCTTGGCACATGTGTTGTATGCACGTAAGGCTAGGCGCAATTGAGAAGCGTATAGCGCTCGTAAGCGAACACGAGACTATCAACACGACTCATACGTGCCACAAACGTAGCGTGGTGGAGCGCATATTGAGTCGCAGTTTGGTGTAAATGTCGTGCCACTCGCATACAATGTCTGATTCGCACAGAGTTGTGCGATATATTTATTTACTAACACAACCTTCCGACCGGTACAACCATACAGTGTCAGACTCACGGCGCTATATGATTGTTCACCAACACAACCAACACAACCAGCATGAGCAGCACGAGAAACTGTGGCTCAGCCACAGCGTCGAGCGAGTCGTGTCTCACGAGCGCTCCTCCATCTCGCGTCATCTGACCAATTTGCGCCATTCCATCTGTTTTCATTAGCCACAAAGACAGGCGCTATATCGCGCCAAGTTACTCGCGCCATACGCCTCTCAATTTGCGCCTAGCCTAAGAGAAGCTCGCGTATGAGTGCTCGCGAGACCTTCTGGTGAACCTGCCTCAAAGTGACATTTGGTTAGGCTGTCCGGTGTTTAGTAAGAATTAGTGCCAATACACTGATCAGAATGTTCCACGCTAAATAGTGTGTTCAAGGTATATCCAAAAGTGAAGAAACTAATTTATATAGTTCCGGCTTCGAGTTTCGACTCATTCAACGAACTGAGAAAGTCCTCGAAAGTGCCTGCGGGCTGAGAATTCAAACGTTCGTTGCCATACGATGGCGAGGTAAGAGTGTTTCCACATAGATAGCGACCTGCGAAAGCTTGGACTTGGTCTCAGGTTTGCTTGATAAACTCCTCTAACCAGAAAAATAAATGGTTCACATAAAAAATGGAAACAAACTGTGAAATTACCAATTTAACGAGCCTCTCTTCATCTGTGATAAATGGAAAGTTCCTGCGTCATCTTCACACGATCTATCGTAGCACGCATATTTTGAGCATTATCCGTCGTGACTGTCAGTAACCATCAAATGTCGATATCACACCATGTAAATGTTTTGAACACTTCTTCCGTCAGAATCGCCGTCGTGTGCATATCGTGAGGCTCTATCATTTTGAGAGTACCAACCTTGATACCTTTTTTTATTCAACAAACTGAATATTTATTTCTAAATACTCGCGTTAAATTCGTGTGGCAACATCCATCTTAAGACAAATCAATTTATCAGCCATTTCGTTCATGATGATAATCTGGATTTGGTTTGCCTCATTTGAAAGTGTTTCGCGTATTGAATCCGGACCCAAATGTTTGGTCATCTTCAGTCCTTCCTCGACTGGCCTTGCAATGCTTTGAAATGAAGTTCGACCATTGCATTATTTTCATATATGTTCTCTGGTTCATTAGAATCTCAATCTTTGGAAATTTTCTAGAAGGACCAACGTCACCATGCTCCTACTGATTCTTCAGTAGTACTCTCATGAATCGTTTTATAGTGTCAGTAATAACTGAACCTTCGTAGATTAGATATCTTTTTGTTACACAAAACACATATCGGCTTTTCAGCAGCGGCATTTATGTGGAACAGTTCTTCATCACTAATTACTCTACGTGCCACATTACAAAGATAAAAATTTTAACTCCAGAAGCACAACTCCCCCCAGCAGCAACAAATGTCACTTTGAGGCAGATACATGAGAATGTCTCGCGAACACCAATGCGCGTGCATACAGCACATGTGCCAAGGTGCGACGAGGCATTCTTGTGCGCATCTGAATATTCTACGAGAGAGAAGAGAGCGGAAGCCGGCTCGCGAGGGCTTGTGAGAATGAGAAAATCGATACTCGTCTCTTGAAATTAAGACGTGCGCACGGGAATCATCTCAATAGTTTACGAAAAAGAGGAGAAAAGGTCAAATTCAAGCCCGTGTACTAAAGCCCGGTCTCATCGCTTGCGCGTGGAGAAGTTGAGAGAAAGAGAAAATCGATACTCGTCTCTAGAAAATGAAGCGCGTGCAGGAAGTCTGGTTTTAATCTTTAAAAGGGATTAAGTAAAATAATAAACTGACCGCTGAACATCTTTCATCAATTAGATTGACAGTTCCTAAAGAACTTCGTCTTCTTAATCTGTATTTTTCACATTTATTGCGCAGATTAGAATGTTCCGAATAGTATCATGAAAACCCCTTCTGCTTATTAATGGCGATTAATGGCTAAAACATATTCGATTAGTTGATGAGCGATCAATTTGAAAAATAAGACATCACTAGTCTCGATTTTACACAGCTTTTCACAGTCCGTTTCGATGAACACATTCGAAGCGGATTGTTATAAGTATGTGTTTACCGGTCAGCTGTGCTTTGTTCAAAGGTACACAGAGAATATAATCAGTCGGAATCAATATTCATACAATAATCGTAATTTCTAAGTGATTTTTGTGGTACTGTCACTTGATGAAAAAACAAGGCATGATAATGGGATGTACAACATTTGACAGATTTAACTTTCAGGTTTTAAAGTATTCTACGAACACATTCTTATCTTGGTTTATGTCGATGTAACGAACAAAAATATCTGGAAGAAATAAAAAATCATTTTCTTCCTGTATACAGTCATTCTATGCCAAGCCGATATAGCAATAGTTGTTCTCGGATTTTCGTGAAAATAGACAATTTCGTTCCATATTGCCAAATATTGAACCTGTTTTTTATTGTTTCATTAGTGTGCTCATTTCAATTTTAGGATGGTCCAAAAAATGAATTTCCCCTCTCCCCTCGGTTTTTTTCAAAAAAAGCCGGTTTAAAAATGTATTACCTTTTAATTGAAGCCAATTAGCTAGTCTTCTTTGAAAAAATATCATTGGCTTGAGTTTGATATCTCGATCATATGAATCAGTTCAGTAGTTTAAAATTAAGGATTTCTGAAAAATTCTTGTTTGGAAAAGAGGAAAAAATGATTTTTGGAACCACTCTAAAATGGAAATAGTCCCCCAATGAAAAAAGTAAAAAATATGGGTCCAATATTTTGCGATAAGGAGCAAAACTATCAATTTTAACGCATGTCTGAGACTCACTATATCGGTTTGGCATGAAATGGCTGTTATGCATAGAAGGGAAGGGTGGTTAAGACGGACACCTCAAGTAAACGTTGATTTTTTTTTCGTGAATTTCACATAAATTATATAGCTATTTCACCACAAATTGATAGGTCTCTTTTATAATAAAATTAGTCTACGAGGCAGAAACTCTGCAAAATAAATGTGCGGCATCTTTTAAAAAATAAGATTTCGTCGGAAAAAAAGGACACTAACTGAAAATTCAAGTTTATGTACTCGATAAGCTTTATATAATACCTGTTAAAAAAAGAAGGAGCAGATATTCAAATGGTTTTCGAAACAAATTGTTTGTCTTTTGTCGGTAAATGGGAAAGATTTATGTGTTTTTTCCGTCCAAATTTGTTCAAATAATGTTTGATATAGTAGGTACATGTATAAAATCAGTTTGGCATATTCACCTAGAGTTTCAATTTAAATTTTCACATGCATACAAAAACGTAGTAAGAAACACATAACGTTCCGTATAATGGGGCTTAGTTGTAGGTTTAGTTGTAGTGGCATATTTTTCCAGGGTCAAAGCCACAAAAGCAACCTCTTTAAAAGCAGAATGTGATGGGGTATATCAGCTTTAGTAAACAGAACATTGTAAAGTTATCCACCTATGACCGCTTTGCCCCCAAACATCTAAGTAATTTCTATGCTTATTAATCACTGAGATTAAACAAAATATCAGTTTATCCACCAAGTTTTAACAGAAAGCCAGCTAGTTGTACACAGTAAGTGTTGAAGGTAATTTGTACATCATCAAAATTTAAAATGAAAATGTAATTTATTAACTATACAGGGGGGTCCGTCTTTCACGACTTTCACCTAGATTCTAGATTTTCGATCCATTCTAACACTGTTTTCGTAGGTTACATGACAAGTGACGCAAGAGTGTATAGAATCGCAGTAGGCATTTGCTGTCAGGATACATTCATTTTTCGAATCATGATGTCACCAAACTGTTGAATTATCCTGAATCGACGGTGTGTGAGCTTGAGCTTGAGCTTGGGTAGACTGTACAATTCGTAGTTGCTCTCCGTGATTGACCTGAACCAACCAAATTGCACAAAGAACCCACAGAATGACGCTTGGGACTAGCAAATCATTCTCGTTGTGCAATTTTCGGTGGTTCGAGCTTTAAATAGTCAATAACGACGCCGGCCACGTCCTTACAGTCACCAGGGGAAGGAAGGAATGTTAGTATGATATTCGCCGCCCGAAGGCCAGAAGGGTCGCCTCTATAGCGTGGTTCCCTAGCGTTTATCATGGAAGGGATAGTTGTTAGTGGGAATGGTTAGGAATAATCAGGATTCACTGTGGTAAGTGATGTGATTCTAAAAACGCAAACTCTCAACTATACGGCGAAATGAGATTTGAAGAAAATATACATTCTTATCGGACCGGTCATGCATTTCGTTATTCATCGTGCGTAGTACATAGATATTTTTCCTGACCTGAAAAGGCCATAAAAAACTCCTTCTCCTATCGTTCTATATATTTTTATTCACTCGCGGAGACCAAGGTTATTTTGGCAACCTGAGAAGGTCGTAAAGAAGCGCTTGTTTCTTTGTTATTGTGTTTCAACATATTTTCTAATAACGACGGTAAAGTTTATCTTTGAGCTTTGAGAAGGTTGCCGAGAAACTCCTGCAAAATTCAGTTAACCGACGAAATATTATTCAACCTGAGAAGGTCAACCAGAAAATCCCCCTGAAATTACTCGAATCGACAATATATTTAGTGATTCATTACTCGTATCATGTTTTAAAATTATTTGAACGCAGTGGCTGAGATTATCTCTGGTCAACCTGAAAAGGTCACCGATGAAACTTTTTACAGGGCAGCCAAAAAAATTCTATTTCCGGAAAAACGAGAACACGTATTAGTTATATTTTATCACGCGACGGCTGATTCAAGCTTAAATTTAAAATCTGGAAATGAAAATGTGAAATGTAATCTGAAATATCTTTAAATGTAATGTAAATATATATAAATGTAATGTGAATAGCTGAAATTAGAAATAAAACATTTTTAAAATCGGAACTGTCACTCATCACCGGAATTCGAGTCCAAAAATTCCAAGCATCATCTAGAATCCTTTTCTACATGCAGATTCCATCTCTGAAGTGGATTGCTGTAATGAGTTCCGTATCATGTGAAAAACCACGCTAGCAGAAACAAGATGATAACTAAAGGGAAGAAATAATAATATACACAAATATACCCATCCCCACATCAAATGTCCCAAGAAACGTGTTAAGGAGTATCAAAATAGAATGGACTTATCTCTGACCATATTTGCATCACTACTGACTACAAACAATAAATAATGCGCGAGCCCTAGCTTCATGCTGCATACGCTCAATTTGTGTTGGTTGGGATAGGGTTGCCAAGGCCCCGTTTTGCTCCAATGATACACGCACACAATCAAATAGCTTTCCTTTGGTATCAGCATGCAGTGTGCAGTGTTCGACACGGCGAAAAGTAAACACGAAATACACTAAACACAATCCACCCCTTCCTCTAGTTTCCGTCCGACTTAAATTTACACACGCGACGAACTGGTGACCAAATTTGTTTACAATGCGCGGGAATATACGAAAGCAACTGCGCAGTTGTATTTGGTGATAGCCTCACTACGCAAATAAAATGCGATTGCTGCCGAATGCAAGCTTCGGGAAATTGTATGCAAAACACACACACAACACTAACAAACTCGACTGAGCTTCGCGACATGTATGAACATGTTGAATAAAATATGCGGCTCCAATAATCACATCAACAGCGTTTCAAAACATCGGAAATATCACTTTTTCACACTTTCCTACGAGATTGGAAAATCATCACATATCTCATGACAACCGAATGCCTTCAGTAAAAACCTGTACCGAACGTATAGCGGATTGAGCTATAACATTTTGGGACACATAAGACGACGACGAACGATGCAAATAAAACCCAACGCGGAGCAAAAATAATAACGTCCGTACCCGATGACTGCCGGAGTGAAACTCTCTATCCTGAATCGACGGTGTGTGATGTACTGAAATGATTTGGAGAACGTCTACCGTTTTGTCTCATGTTCCGAACAGTCTCAAATTGCGAACACTTCATTTTCAAATGTAAATTTACTGAACTTTAATGTTATAAACAATTGAATAATCAAAACCCTGAAATTCTTTGAGTTAAAGCCTTCATTTTGACATCATTTACAGGTGCTGATACAGCTTATAATTTATAATATTAAACATTTGCAAAAAAGTGACAGTCAAAACCAACGATAAAATGTGTGCGTTAGCAAATTCTGTAGAAAACAAGTATCGTTATCTTTCGACGTAGGATTACGTCTTTCGGGAACATATTGGGGTACAAATTAAAAACGAACATCGAGCACATCGTGAAAATTGTCCAATTTCAATGACTTATTGCTCAGTCATTTCATGATGGATTGACAAAATTTCTGCGTCAATCGATTTCGGTACTCCATAACAATTTTTCATATTATAGAAAATAATATTTGTCATGAAACTAACTATCGAACAATTGAAAAATCCCAGCCCCTATCCTAACGGAAATACCCACTTCTGATTGGTCGAAATTGACGACACATACGGCGGTTCCCTAACAGAGACATCGAAACCAAGCTGCCCTGGGGAAATCGGCATTGCAAATACATGAAAGTAGGGAGAGCTTTCGATCCTGCCGAAATGTATTCCCTAACAGAGACATCAAAACCAAGCTGCCTGGGTGAAATCGACATTGCAAATACAAAAATTTAAAATTGCAAAAATTTAAATTTGGAACTCTAATGTTGGTTGCTTAGTGAAATTTCATATCGATGACCGATCGTGTATTGTGAAAAGTTGAGCACAAGTGTAAGTGTAGAATTGTATATGGTAGCAGTGGTGTTAAAAATGACTTGGTATATGAAACGATTTATTTCAATTTTAACAAATGAAAACCAAGGTATGTTCCCGCTCAAGAACGGGTCGTTTGATTTAAGCCGTCTGTTTTGTTGTGTTCATTTTCACCAAAGGAAAGTTTATGCGGCGAGAAAAATTGGAAAAGTGAAGAAATATTAGAAAAAGTGATTTCCTATACGCTCTACATATAGTATTAGGTGTTGTTAGTCCAATTAAAATTTGCATTAGGTTGAATAAACACTCAGGAAGTAAAAAGTAAAATAACCTTTTTCATTTCAAATATGTTTTCTCTATTTTGAAGTAACATGTTTTTATTGATGAGAAAAACTGATAATTGTGTTGGGTATTGGTAATTATCTTATATTACATTGCTGGCTTTTTTTTTCTTCATTTAATCCATACACAGGAGGCATCTCATATACAATCACAGAGGACGGTTTCCATCATATCTCGTTCCACTTCAGTATCCTTTATTTGATACGCACTATTCAACGACTGTTTACCACCCTTCTGTCATCATCACTCGGTCAACTCTGGTGGAGTGAACAAACAATACCCAACAATCAAACAAAACGGCCCTTTTCAGGCCACCAAATCATTATCAAAGAGTAACGATGTAATTCTTCAAACATCCAAATTCAACAGATCCTACGTCAACTATGCGGTCGTGTCTCGGACACAACCCTCCTTTGACTTTTTTTTTTAGTTTTTGTAGTTTTTTCAACTGTTTTGTTTGTTGTTTTCATGTTAAGTGCTAGAAATGGTAGGAATCTACAATATTTATATGGATGCAATAAAATGATATTTTATGTAGAAATCTTCATGAAAATTTTTGTTCGGAATATGAATCAAGTTTCTATGCATGATTTTAAATTGCGAACACTTCATTTTTAAATGTGAATTTACTAAACTTTAATGTTATAAATTAATAATAATAAAATAATAATAAAAAAATAATTTTATATTCAAAACCCTGACATTCCTTGGGTTCTAGACTTCATTTTAACATCATTTACAGGAATCGATACCGATATAGTGCCCTTGGTCCCGAAACCATGTTAACTATAAGAAACAAATTATCAACAATCAACAATTACAAAAGCAAAATCCAATTTTTTCCAAAGAAGATTAGCTATTGACTTCAATTTGAAGTATCGATCATATGAATCGGTCCAGTAGTTTAAAAGTTATGATTTTTTTTCTAAATTGCATTTTTGCTGTTCGGAATTTGAGACAAAAGTGATTAAACATATTTTATGTTTTTCACATGAATATGTATTTCTAAATCAATTTTATTGTAGTCAAATGAAAAAGAAGGCTCTATCTGATCCAAAAGTCAAATTAACTTCGCGAAAGAGTACCATTTTGAGTAATGAACACTTTAATGGCCATCAAAGCTTAAGTGGGGGGTCTTCGTAGCCACTTGGTTACGCGTTCGCTTACCAAGCGATCGATCGTGAGTTCAAACTCAGGGCCCTCAATTGACCATCTTTGTGTTGTTATAGAATCACTACGTCCACGCAACCATCATCAGCTATGGAGATCGATCCACGGTGGAACAAAGATCGATTCATCCATACAACTGCTCTGCTCTGCAAGAAACATCGGGCTGCTGTTCTATAAATATCTCAACAATGATCAATATCAACTGTCTCCGCTGTCCGGTGGTCCAACTGGATAATGGAAGAACAGAAAGAATACCCTTACGCCTAAATGGCTACTACTGTGTAATTACCATAATGTAATGGAACAGAAAACATAACGCCTAAATGGCTACTACTAACTACTGTGTAATTCACAATTTATAGAAACATAAACATATGTACATGTACACGATTAAACCCGGCTCTGTTACAGCTAAATACTAATGAGCCTTATAAATAAATGGGATAAAAAAAAAGCTTAAGTGTTCGGTTGTGTGGTTGTGGGAATCGTTAACGCTGGATATTCGCTCCAAGTGATGAAACTCTTGCTGGTATTCATCTTAATTGCTCCATAATAACATTTTTTCACCTTTTTTTTGCTTCGCCACTACTTTATACGCTGTTTGGAGCTTGTCGTAAGTGTTTTCAACTCCCTAAATTTTATCTGACTTTAAAGAATCATCGAATGTGACAATGAATCTCGCAAATCATTTCATGTACTTGTCTATTTGTTGATTTACTCAAGATATTTCACAGTTCAGGAACGTCAAACCATATCGCTTGAAGGTTTGATTTGAAATTTAATTCATTAGAGACAAAAATCAGTCTTCAAAAACACATCATTAAGCAATGGGAGACATCTAACAAACGTTGTTTATCCATTAATCCAAAGATTATTCAATATCAATTAATAGGAATTCATCAAAGGACTTGCGTTCGTCTATTCACATCAGTCAGAAAACCCTCTTTAGCAGCACAGATCAACTGGTATTCAATCGGTGTGACTATTTGCAAATTCAAAAAAACCAGTGCACTCTCAAACGAGTGGAAATCAAATCACCCTCGGGGCAAAATCCACAAAAAAAAATGCCAACTCCAATCAGCCAGTCCACCACTCAGCACACTGCATCTAAAGTTTGGGAGGCGTATCGATTTTCTACCATGACGGATCGAAAGGCACTTTAATAATCATATTATCGTTTCCCCACTGTGTGTGGTGTATATATATATATATATATATATATATATATATATATATATATATATATATATATATATATATATATATATATGTATGTATAGTGAGTGTGTGCTGATGTTCTTTGTTTCCAACCCGCCAGCCAAAAATCGAAACTAAAGCACATTCTTTCTCACATTCGTTCTCTTGGTGGAGAAAACCCCTATCGCTACCCTCCACCCACCCACAACTACTCGGGCCGAACGCGTTGAAGTTCTTCTTCTCGCATTTAGCATAAAACGGGTGGAAAGGGAAGACCTATTCTATCGATTGTGAACGGGCCAAAAACAGAGACCAAAACAAAGGCAAGATGTGAAAAGGCCAAAAAGAACCATAAAAAGACATCGCAATCAACTTTCTGCTTTCCGTGAGCATACGTTCGCCGGGGCTCTTTTGGTTTTTTTTTTTCGCCGGAAAACCAGCATTCCTGCCTTTCTCGGTCCCATCGTTGGTTGGTATTGATGGATGAACCATTTCCTCGATGTCTTGCACTTTGGCTTTTCGCAGGTTATCAATATGATAAGATGTCTTGCCCATCATCGCCCCCGCCGTGGTACCATTTTCCTCTAAGGTAAGGGTCATCAATCACGACCGGCATTCGTTTTCACCCTCCATCGCGCGTTCTTGCCATTACCACTCTGCAGGCAATCACCACTCCACTCGAGCCGTTCGATTTGGATGAAACACACAGCCAGAAGAGTTCTAAAGGAGAGAGTGCTCTTTTTCTTCTCTTCCATGGAAAAATCTCACGTCTCTCGGTTCACTGTTCACCTCACTTCACGCAGTGTTTAAGATCCGTCTCTTTCGCACACTTTTCTCACCACTCACTGATGCTGCTGCCACTGGCGAAAGCTGTTGCTCTCGGAATTCCCATCCGGCGCATGCTTTTTAAAGTGGGTCAGCCAATGCGGGCAAACTGGTTTTCGGTGCGGATGCAACCGAACCATTATTTATCACTTGCTGCCTGGTGCTGGTGCTCTTCGTCCCTCGCACCCTCGAAAGTCACACCACGTGCGGGAGCTTTTTCGATGTTTTGAGGGAAAACATCCCACTTGGAGGTGTGCTTGATGTACCTCCCCCGAATTGGATTGATGACCGTAAACATTGCACAAGCCAACGGTACGATACCGCTCTCGCTATGACATCGGTGGGTTTGAGACAGAGCTTACGCGAAACTAGCGCCCAACGCAAACCCAATCATGTGCTCCATAATCCCCGAAGTGCTGCTGGAATATCAATTGATTTTAAATGGATGACGCATGGTGCTTCTACATTCGGTTGCGTACAAATTTTGGCTTATGGAGCAGCGTGGTGTTTTTCTTTGGAATCGACTGGAGCAAAACTATGAATCTGACTATCGACACAACAATGCGAATGATAAATCTTGTTTTAATACGGCTGCCGCCGAGTCATCATGTCAATTTATATTGCTAAATTTGCCGATCGATCTATCTCTAGTGTTGCACATCAATCTATCTTACTTTGTGTTCACTTTCCATCTCATTTGGCTCTCAGACCACATCATTATTTATCGTTTTGTTGCTCGCGATACACAATTCATAGTGATTTTGGTGACCTTCGTCTAGAGCTGCACAAAAATATGTGGCGGAGTGGCGGCCTCCCTCAAGCTATAAATTCATCGATTCCGAGTGCTCAAATAATATAACAATCCAACTGGAAGTCTATTTTTCTCCATGGTTTATAAAGAACCCTGGCAGATGTGAGGAAATTCGGCTCGATTCTGGGCCTCCAAGTTGGAAAACGGTGTTCTTTGAATTTTACATATTTTTATTCCCTTCTGTTTTGTTGTTCAGCTGGGTATCGACGGTGAAATAATGCTGAAAATAATGAATAATTCAATCTGCCGACACAATAACAGAGAAACAATTGTTTTTTTTTGTATCAGTACAGGGAAACTTCGGTATAACGTACATTTCACTTTCCAAATTGTACGTTGTATCGAATTGTACGTTTTTTGTTTTTTATTTAAATCGTTTATTTTTACAGGCTCAGTTACATAGGTTTGAAGGAGCCGAACTCCTTACTGTATTGTTACTAGTATATATACATTTTTCCTTAATTCTAATGTTAATAATATAGGAAACCGATTACTCGCGGTCGACTCGAGTTTAGAAAGGTGACATATTTTGTTCAGGAAAAGGAGGGGATATGAGGATATGTTGACAATGATCACACTCACACTCTCAATCACACTCATCACACTCAATTCTTAAACCTATCTTATATCTAATATGTATTTACATTTCATCTTATTCTTAAGAAGGGATCCGATCTCTCACAAAGGAAAAGGAAAAGGAAAAACTAAGGGTATAAGGACAATCACACACGAAGATCGATAGCTTTAAGGAATACATATATTTGGGACATGTAATCAAGGTCTAACCGAGCCAACACGTCTCTCACCGGCACCATGGGCTGCCTTCCTCGGGCCCGAAGGGTGACTACTAAATTCGATCTGGCGACAAGATACAGCTCGCACGACCAAACAACGTGTTCGATGTCGTGGTAACCTTGGCCACAAAAACAAAGATTGTCGTCGGCAAGATTAATACGAAAGAGTAGCGCATCTAACGAACAGTCATTGGACATGAGTCGAGAGAAGGTGCGAATAAAGTCCCGACTCGAGTCCAGACTTTTGAACCATGGTTTGAGGCTAACCTTAGGGATAATCGAGTGGAGCCACCGGCCCAATTCATCTTCGTTCCATTTGCGTTGCCAGTTAACTATGGTATTTTTGCGGACTAAAGAATAAAATTCATTGAAGGCGATTTGACGCTGATAAATGTCGCCCTCAATCGCACCTACCTTTGCTAATGAGTCAGCCCTCTCATTACCCGGAATTGAGCAATGTGAAGGGACCCAGACAAAGGTAATGACATAACAGCGTCTGGATAAAGCACTCAAAATTTCTCGTATTCTCTCAAGGAAGTACGGCGAGTGCTTTTCCGGCCTCACTGAACGGATAGCTTCGACAGAGCTAAGACTATCCGTTACAATGTAATAGTGTTCAACAGGTCGTGAGGCGACGCTGTCCAGCGCCCAGTGTATTGCTGCCAATTCAGCTATATACACTGAGCAAAGATTCTGAAGACTGTGGGAGGTGCTAAAAAATTCGTTGAACACTCCAAATCCTGTGGACTCATTCATAGAGGACCCATCAGTAAAGTACATATTATCACCATTGATATCCCCATACTTTGCATCGATCCTCGATCGAAGGTAATCTGATGTTCCATGGATATCCTGCTTCATGAACAGATCAAAATGCACAGAGGAATTGATGTAGTCAGGAAAACAAACACGGTTGGGAATATACGAAGAAGGATCAACCTGCATGGAGATGAATTCATGATATGGACTCATGAACCCAGATTGAAAATTTAGCTCGATCAGCTGTTCAAAATTTCACCAATCACCAATGGGTTCATGACCTTACACCGGATGAAGAACCGAAGAGATAATAAATTGAAGCGATCTTTTAGTGGGAGTAGGCCTGCCAAAACCTCAAGACTCATGGTATGTGTTGAGGGCATACATCCCAACGCGATACGGAGACAAAGATACTGAATTCGCTCGAGTTTAATGAGGTGTGTTTTGGCAGCTGATTGAAAGCAGAAACTGCCATACTCCATCACTGAGAGAATAGTTGTTCGATACAACATAATAAGATCTTCGGGATGAGCTCCCCACCAGGTGCCGGTAATTGTACGGAGAAAGTTTATTCTTTGTTGACATTTTTTACTCAGATACCTAATATGAGCCCCCCAAGTACATTTGGAGTCGAACCAGACCCCAAGATACTTGAATGACATAGCATGAGTGATCGGTTTACCCAAAAGTTGAAGCTTTGGTTTTGCTGGTCTATGCTTCCTAGAAAAAACCACCATCTCTGTTTTCTCCGTGGAGAATTCGATCCCTAGCCCAATGGCCCAGACTGAAAAATTGTTCAAAGTATCTTGTAAGGGTCCTTGCAGGTCGGATTCGTTTGATCCTACGACAGACACCACTCCATCATCTGCAAGTTGTCTTAGGCTGCAATTTTGTGTAAGACAATTGTCGATGTCGCTTACATAGAAGTTGTACAAAAGGGGGCTTAAACATGAGCCCTGGGGGAGTCTCATGTAAGAGACCCGACTTACTGCCGAATCTCCGTGAGAAAAGTTCAAATGTTTCTCACAAAGCAAGTTATATAACATATTATTCAATAGAGGCGGCAGACCCCGAGAGTGTAATTTGTCCGACAAAATCTCTATTGAAACAGAATCGAAGGCCCCCTTTATGTCCAAGAATACTGAAGCCATTTGTTTTTTTTCGGAGTAAGCCATTTGAATTTCTGAAGAAAGCAACGCAAGACAATCATTCGTCCCCTTGCCCCTGCGGAACCCATAGTGTGTATCTGAGAGTAGGCCATTCGTTTCAACCCATCGATCAAGGCGAAACAAGATCATTTTCTCCAACAATTTCCGTATACAAGACAGCATTGCTATTGGGCGGTACGAATTGAAGTCGGACGCGGGTTTTCCGGGTTTTTGAATAGCTATAACTCGTACTTGTCTCCAATCATCTGGAACAATATTATGCTCCAGAAACCGATTGAATAAATTCAACAAGCGATGTTTCGCCACATCAGGGAGATTTTTCAGCAAGTTGAACTTAATTCTATCCGATCCCGGAGCAGAATTGTTACATGAAAGGAGATGTTTCGACACGACAAATGAAAATAATATCGACACTGTTCGGCGAGCGGTTTAATACGCGACAATGGATGCGGAACCTTTGCAAAATAAAAAACGAGAGATGCGTAACGTTCGATGGATTTATTACGAGTGTGCTTTACAGTGCTTTACAGTGATACTTATTGACCAGTGGCTCTCAGCAGAACAGGCCTAAAATATAATAGAATGCAAGCTCTTATTGATGTGGACAATTAAGCAGTGGGAATTTCTACGCTATTGAATACTGGCAAAAAGGCAATCTAAGGATATTCAAATGCGGCTATTCGGTATTCTTCTGGCTATTTGTGCGTATGATTTATGGCCTTTTTTGTGCTACAGATTGATGTTCTTCAGTAATTGGGTATACCGATTTATCGCCCTTTGTATGAATTTAAACTCCTTTTAATCATGAACAATAATTCAACATTGGATTAAACATACCGGCCACCTTGAAAAACTATTTTTCAAAATTCTTCTCTTAAATTTAAATTTTCAATTTTCACCATCACAACGGGAAGGCGACGAACTTCCTTCGATGACAGCTGCATCCACCTGAATCGGGAGAAGGCATAGCTTGGTGATAGGCCGCTTCATCGGCTTCTGATTGTTCGGTAGTTTGACTGTAGCGACTCGAACGAGACCGTCTTCGCCTGGATGGATTTCCACTACTCTTCCCATAGACCATTTTCCTACAGGTAGATTTTCTTCGCGGATTAGCACGATGGCACCAACAAGAAGATTTTGATTTGATGTCGTCCATTTGTAACGTAATTGCAAAGTGGACAAATATTCATTTTGCCATCGCTTCCAAAAGTGCTGTACCATCGATTGGATCTTCTGCCATAAATCTAGCCGGTTCTCGGGTATTTCAGCGAGATCTGGCTCAGGCACAGCCAGCAGAGGACGTCCAATAAGGAAATGTCCTGGGGTTAATGCCTGTAGGTCTCTCGGGTCGGGCGACAGTGGGGTTATCGGTCGAGAATTTAGGCAGGCTTCGATTTGTGCCAAAACTGTTGTGAACGCTTCTACGGACAGTAGGCTGTTGCCGACGATTCTTCTCATGTGGTGTTTGAATGATTTCACACACGCTTCCCAAAGGCCACCGAAAGTTGGTGCGCGGGGAGGGATGAAGTGAAATTCAATTTTCAGACTAGCTGCTTCGAGATGTATGGCGTTCTTATGATGTTGCGACAATAACAACTGGCGAAGTTCCTTGAGCTCCCTTTGAGCGGCTGTGAAATTAGTAGCGTTGTCACAATATATTGCGCTCGGAAGCCCACGGCGTGCAATGAATCGACGTAGGGCCGCAATGAATGCGGCAGAAGTGAGATCGGTGACCAGTTCAAGGTGTGTTGCTTTGACGGTGAGGCATACGAAGACTGCCACATATGCCTTGACTGGAGCGCCCTTGCGATTGGATGGTTTGATATACACTGGGCCTGCAAAATCCACCCCGACGTGTTGAAATGGATAAGCGCGGTTAATTCTTTCCGACGGTAGCTGACCCATAAGTTGCTCCATGTTGCGAGGTTTAGCCTTCGTGTATATAACGCAATTATGCACCACCTTTCTTGCTAAGTTTCTGCCACTAAGCGGCCAAAATTCGTGGCGCATAACTGCTAACAGGAGTTGAGGACCGCTGTGTAAAGTTCTTCGATGTACTGCATTGGCGATAAGCAACGTTAATTGGTGATTTTCTGGCAGGACAAGCGGATTTTTATGATTTTCTGGAACCGCCGCATATTTTAGCCGGCCACCGACTCGGATGAGACCATCCCTGAGCTCCGGATTGAGAAAGCGGAGGCGAGATGAACGAGGAATTTGCTTTGCTTTCGCAAGTCTATCTATTTCGACAGCGAAGTGCTCCTGTTGCACTATTCGCACGAGCGCCAGCAATGTTTGGTGAACTTCTGTGGACGATATTGGGCCAAACCGAGGTGTACAACCTGGAGTTGAATTTTTAGCGAAACGTCGACAGAGAGATGCTACACGTAGTAGTTTCGTGTAGGAGGAATAACGTTCGAAGATATCACAGCTCGTAGTTGTAATGTGTAAAGCGGTTTTACGGATTTCGACACATTCTTCCGACAACGTATGGCAAGAGGATAGTGTGATGTTATCAGGCCACGGCTGATCCGTTGACGCCAGCCAATCGGGGCCATTCCACCACAATAAGTTATTGACGAGAGACGATGCATTGACACCTCTCGAGATGAGGTCCGCGGGATTTTCGAGACTTGGCACGTGTCTCCAAATAGCATTTATCGCAAGCCGCTGGATTTCGGCCACCCTATTCGCCACAAAAGTTTTCCACGTCGATGGAGTGCCGGCGATCCAATATAGGGCGACGGTTGAGTCTGTCCACAAGAATATTTTACCTTCCTTATGACCGATACTGCTCGTTACTGTTTGCAAAAGTTGTACGAGGAGAAGTGCGGCGCAAAGCTCGAGCCGAGGGATAGATTTTACTTCCAGTGGTGCTATTCGTGACCTTGCTGCAAGTAGGCGAACTGTTCCGATCCCATTCGAATCAAGGGAACGGATGTACAAACAAGCACCGTATGCTTGCTCCGATGCATCGCAGAAACCATGCAGTTCGACAATTTTGGTCTTTTCAAACGGGAGGACGAAGCGTGGTATACAAATTTTATTCAATTCTGGCATTTGTAATTGATACTCTTTCCAAATTTCACAATAAACATTGGGCAGAGGCTGATCCCAAGAGAACTCTTCTTTCCATAACATTTGGATGAACATCTTAGCCTTGACAATTACTGGACCGAGCATACCAAGTGGGTCAAATAAGCTGGACATTTGAGACAAAATAGATCGTTTCGTGTACGATTGAATTGGAGCCCACCTTGGCACTTTATATTTGATCACGTCAGTGTGCGGTTCCCAAAGAAGTCCCAAAGTTTTTATTTGAGAATGTGTATCGAATTCTAATAGAGTTTTAGTTTCTTTAAGTTGATCGGGAAACATGTTCAATATTTCCTGAGAATTCGATGAGAATTTCCGAAGCGGAAGTCCCGCTGTTTCAAGAACGCCAACTACTTGGGTGCAGATTTCTTTCAATTTACTGATATCGTGGGAGCCGGTGAGCATGTCGTCCATATAAAAATCTTTCTGGAGTACGGGAACAGCAAGGGGAAACTTTGCCCCTTCATCATGTGAAAGTTGCTGTAGGACTCTCGTGGCGAGAAATGAGGCGCTATTTGTCCCATAAGTGAGAGTTTGAAGTTGGTAAATTCGGAGCGGAGAATCTCGTGTGTCACGCCAATAAATTCTCTGCAACGGTTGATCCGTCGGATGAACCAATATCTGCCTGTACATCTTGGCAATATCAGCGCTAACTACGAACGCGTGCATACGATAACGCATAATTATGGAAATCAGCGAATCCTGGATTGTCGGACCACTTAGAAGCACGTCATTCAGCGAGATTCCGGATTGGGATTTTGATGACGCGTCAAAAACGACGCGTAATTTTGTTGTAGAACTTTCGGGCCGCAAAATTGCGTGATGCGGCAAGAAATATTGTGGTGATTGTATTATTTCCGTGGATGACACCTCTCTCATATGTCCCATCGCTATATATTCTTCAATGAAATCATGATATTGACGTTTAAGTTCCTCATTCGATTCGAACTTGCGTTCTATCGATAAAAAACGGCGTTGAGCGGTGATTCGATTGTCTCGAATCTGTGAGATCAATTCGATTTTCTTCGGTAATTTCACGACATACCTGCCATGAGAATTGCGTGAAATGTTTTCCTGGAAGTGGCGTTCACACTCACGTTCCATCGGAGACCAGTTGTCATTAGAAGAACAGGATTCTAATTCCCACATTTTCCGTACTAAGAAATCTAGGTTATCGAGACGACTTAAATGAAACGAATGATGAGGCACACGTTGAAGCACTTCTGTGCATTTGCCCGAAACGATCCACCCAAATACTGTTTTTTGGAGTATAGGAAGATTGCTTCCGAGACTGATTTTGCCATAACGTAGGAGATCTGCAAAACATTCATTTCCTACGATGGCATCGATGGGACCGGGCACGTTGAATGTAGGATCAGCTAGACGAATTTGAACAGGAATGTTCCACTCAGTGACATCCACGGAGCTCGAAGGCAGCATTCTAGTTATTGATGGCAATACGAGGAACGAGAGCCGCTTTTGAAAAGCCGAGAAACGAGACGAGATAACCGCTGTTGCAGAGTAATTCACTTTTGCGATTGTAGAACCAATTCCTGCCACGTCTGTGGTTGTGTGAATACGATCGAGATTGAGTTTGTACCGCAATGCTTCTGTTATAAAATTGCACTGCGATCCACTGTCGAGAAGTATTCGCGCTTGAAAACGCGTTCCGTTATGATTTTTGAAGTCGACTAAAGCTGTCCATAAAAGAACTGTTTTGTTGTGGGATTCCACGTGTGTTGTTAACGCATCAGGTGGGTTTGAGGTAGGTTCCAAATCTGACGATGAATTTGCGAGATGAGCTGACGGAATTTGATCAGCGCGAAAGGTGAGAGTGTTTAATGGCGATGAGTGCGATAATCGAGAAGGACCAGGTTCGGTTTGGCTGGTTGGAATTTGAAACGATTGATTTTTTCGATAATTATTTGGTGTAATCAGTTGATCTACTACAGGTACAAGCGGCGGTAAATGGAGCAGTGTGTTATGTTTGCGGTTGCACTTTCGACAGGTTCCTGATGGACAATTTTGGCAACTATGTGCTGTTGTTTTCAAACAATTTAAGCACAGACGATGCATTTTCACGAGATCTAAACGTTGCTGAGGCGATAGTTTAATGAATTTACTGCAGTTCCCGAGAAAATGAGCTTGATCACAGCACTGACACCTGTGATGGGTTGACGATGTTGTTTCTGCTACGTGGAGAGTTGTTTTCTTAGGCTTAGGATTTGTTTCCACAAATCGAGATTGATGATGAACGTTGAATTGTGGAGAAAGTGATTGGAGCACGCGGGCGTGATCTTGTAAAAATTTGATCATATCGACATATGATGGCATCCCATCATTCGGTGCGTTGTCCGAGTTTCCTCTATCTCTTGATGAGAAATGTTCCCATTCACGTAGGGTATGATTGTCTAATCGGAGGCTCAAATGATAGACGAGAATTGAGCTCCAACGATCGGCCGGTTCACCAAGACGCTTGAGAATTGAGACGTTGCGTTCGAAGCTATCAACTAAACTAAGCAAGGACTCGGGAGACTCCCGACGAATCGCGGGTGTGTCAAACAGTGCTTTCAAGTGACACTTTATTAGCATTCTCTTGTTGTCGTAACGACTGTTCAGAATTTTCCAAGCTAAGGAATAATTTTCCGAGGAAACTGCAATTGAATCAATCACTCGGAGGGCATCACCCCTCAAACAACCTTTCGAATATTGAAATTTTTGAATTTCGTTCAATTCACTACTTGAGTGAACCGCAGTATGGAATGAATCGTGAAAAGATTGCCAATCTTCAAGCTTACCGCCATAATCAGGTAACTTGAGATCCGGGTATTTCATGTGGTTAAAAGATGCTTCTTTCCCTTTTATCGTGCTCAGCCCTGCTTGTGTTGGTGAATATGTAGTTAGTATGGATTTGTAAACGAAGTACTGCTCCTCCATTTCATCGAGTAAGTTATCATAGTCTTCCTCTGATTTAGATAGAAGCTGTAACTCCAAAATTACTTCTCGATATTCGACAAAAAGTTGTTCCAACCGAGCCAACCTCACCAAAACCTGTCCTGAATCTCTCTCCGAATTGAAATTTTTGACGAATTCACCAATTTTGTGAAACGACCTTTCGATATTATCCGCCCGCCTTTGGGCAATAGCAGCACCATTGCTCGCTTTGGGCTCTTCAGAGAGCATTGCGCCCGAATCGGAGAAAGATTCGTCGGAATTCAGTTCTTACGTTTTAAATAAATTTGGAACGAACCCACCTGATTTTAGCGTGCGTTGTTTCGTTGCGGCACAGAAGATAGAAGCGACGACAGCGATGAGTGGTGACAATTATCAGCGATGGGGATACCAGCGCAAGGCGTTTTATGCCGACGGGATTTATTCTCACTCCACAAAGGTAATCAGTATTACCAATATTTCTTTCTTTTTCCACTATAATTTTTGCTCTGCGATTTTTCACCACAGTAATGAGTTAACGCGTAGTCTACGAGTGAATATTCGACACAAGTTCGCGAAATAATGCTACTCGCGATCACTGGTTTTCTGGTTTATTCATTAACTCACAATATGTTTGTAATGATACACATTTTTTTATATAGTTTCACGGATGTCCCGTGTGTATAAAATTGTTTAAACCACTCTACCGAAGCACTTATATTTCTCGACACTCAGCGGGGCGCAGAGAACGCGGATTTTGTCACGTCGAGTGAACAAGACGAATATTTGACACTTTATAATACACGTCTTCGAAAAAGTTTTTGTTCACTGATCTATAGAAAACTACGTTATTACGCGGATCCGGTTCGAAGGACCATGTTTCGACACGACAAATGAAAATAATATCGACACTGTTCGGCGAGCGGTTTAATACGCGACAATGGATGCGGAACCTTTGCAAAATAAAAAACGAGAGATGCGTAACGTTCGATGGATTTATTACGAGTGTGCTTTACAGTGCTTTACAGTGATACTTATTGACCAGTGGCTCTCAACAGAACAGGCCTAAAATATAATAGAATGCAAGCTCTTATTGATGTGGACAATTAAGCAGTGGGAATTTCTACGCTATTGAATACTGGCAAAAAGGCAATCTAAGGATATTCAAATGCGGCTATTCGGTATTCTTCTGGCTATTTGTGCGTATGATTTATGGCTTTTTTTGTGCTACAGATTGATGTTCTTCAGTAATTGGGTATACCGATTTATCGCCCTTTGTATGAATTTAAACTCCTTTTAATCATGAACAATAATTCAACATTGGATTAAACAGGAGAGCAAGAGAGAATTCTACCATCGAAAACTCGGAGTCAAGATCGCACCTATCTTGTGGTATATCTCGAATAATTCTTTGCACTGGAGCGGAATCGGGACAAACCTTCCGTGCAAAATTAAAAATCCATCGATGTGAATATTCCTCGCTTTCATTGGATGAAGAGCGATTTCTCATGTTTCGAGCCACTTTCCATAATTTTTTCATTGACGTTTCTCGTGACAAACCTCCCACGAAATTTCGCCAATAAGCACGTTTTTTCCCTTTGATTGAGTTTTTAAATTGATTTTCAAGGTCCAAATACGTTTGAAAATTCTCAATGGTTCCACGTTTCCGAAACGCTTTAAATGCATTCGATTTATCTCTATAAAGCTTGGAACACTGGCCATCCCACCATGGATTGGGAGGCCTTCGACGAATAGTGGAACCTGGGATGGGTTTCGTTTGAGCGCGAACCGCGCTATCATAGATCAAACGAGAAATGAAGTTATACTCCTCCAATGGAGGCAAACCATCTCTGGAATTGATGGCTAGAGCAATCGCGTCCGCATATTTTTTCCAGTCAATGTGCCTTGTGAGGTCATTTGCCATGTTTATAGATTCAGAAGAATTCGACCCAATGGTGATGGAAATTTCGATTGGCAAGTGATCACTACCGTTGGGATCCTGGATTACATTCCACTTGCAATCTAACGATAGTGAATTCGAGCAAAGCGAGAGGTCAAGAGCACTTGGGTTAGCAGGAGGTTTAGGTACACGTGTTGTTTCCACAGTGTTCAAAACGGTCATATTGAAGCTGTTACAAAGGTCATATATCATCGATGAACGATTGTCGTCGTACTGTTCCCCCCAGGCAGTTCCGTGAGAGTTGAAATCTCCCAAGATCAATCGTGGCTCAGGAAGGAGTGAGCACATGTCAACAAGTTGCTTGTGGCTAACCGCAGCTCTCGGAGGCCAATACAAGCTGACTATACAGAGGTCTTTGCCTCTGATGTTTGCATGACAAGCAACAGCTTCGATCCCTCCAATAGGTGGAAGGTCAATTCTAAAAAATGAGTGACACTTATTGATCCCCAATAGTACCCCTCCGTATCTGTCATCGCGGTCTAAGCGTATAATATTAAAATCGTGGAAAGAGAGATCATTTTGAGAAGAGAGCCAGGTTTCGGACAGAGCAAAAACATCACAATTGAGTTTATGAATTAGAAATTTGAATGTATCCAATTTAGGCATAAGACTACGACAATTCCACTGTAAAACAGTGATATCTCCGACCTCTCTATTTAAATTAGACATCAAGAGAGATAATCATTGCAAGGAGGGGCCATGTTTGTATCAATTGTTGACAAAATTGTCTTTAATACTGGAAGCATTGCGGTGACAATGGTTCTGATGGAGTCGGAAACATTAAAACACGTGAAGATTTGATCCAAAAGGTCAGACAACTTTATAAATCCCGATTGGGAAGTTGAACTTGACGGAAAAACAGGGACATTTGGGGTTTTTGATGTTCCCTCGAGTGCTGGGTCGTTCGAAGGTGAATCATTCCCACGGAAGCCAGGAGGAACCTGATTTTGCTTGTCCGCTGCACTCGTTTTTTTAGGCAAACTAACAGGGGGTATCACCGGAGGGACTTGTCCTTGAACTTTGGGAGTGGTCACATTTTTGCGCCGGGGATTCCCTTGAGAAATAAACGGCGTGCCCCCGTTAGCTGTATCCGCTTCCATTTCGTCAACTGGCAACGTAGCGAAGACATTGTGTGTATTGATTGGTTGTTGTTCATGAGCCAGTGGAGAAGCGCCCTTCAAAATTTCTGCGAAAGTGCGTTTAGAGCGTTCCCTCAAAGAGCGCTTCTGTTTCTCCCAGCGAGTCGTATATGTTTCACAAGCTGAGAGCACGTGTGGGGATCCCCCGCAATATGGACACTTATGCTCAGTCGCACTGCAGGATTTCCCCTCATGTTGTTCTCCGCAAGTGGCACATCGTTCTTTATTGGCACAATAATCAGCCGTGTGACCAACTGACTTGCACTTTAGACAAGTCATTGGCTTTGGAATAAAAAGTCGCACGGCTAACCTCAATTTATCTACCATCACGTAGTCAGGGAGAGCTGAATCAGCGAAGGTGACTCGAAACGAGTTGGACGGCGTAAATTTCTTTTCTTCTCCTTCATGGGAGACTGTTCCGAGCTGGCGGCAACCCAAGATCTTAACAGTCGTCGAGGGCAGTTTTTTAAAACGGCCAGTACCTTCACTCGTAATGTATTCGCACGTCAAGTTCGTTTCGGTTATCACACCCTCAATTTCGACTATGTGAGAGGGAATGTAAACCCGATACTCAATTGTAAAATGCTGATCGACAACAATCTTGTTTGCGTCTTTCCGGTCAGTCACGACAACTCGTAATTTGTTTGGTCTATCCTTCGAAATTTCCGAAACGGAGGTATACCTTGCCAGATCTTTCGCGATCTGCATGACTCTCAACGCTTTTCCATTAGGCTTAGGCCTGAAGAAAACAACCCAGGGACCAATTCCGGGCGCATCTTCTGGATAGACCTTCACACGCGTGGTGGGAATAACAGGGGAGGAAGGCGAGGACGGGGATTGAGAGGGATCAGGGACAGTAGGGTGGGAAGATGAAGGTTGAGAAGGAGCGAGGAGAACAGAGGGAGAAGACGAGATTGAAGGTAAAGTGGGATCGTTAAGGGCAGATGGGAGATTTGCTAGTTTTTTGGAGGGAGGCTTGGTAGGGTTAGCTGACTCGTCCCCAGAAGAAGTATCTTCCGTATTTGGTACGCGTTTGAGTGACTTTTTTTATCACTTAGGAGGGAACTGGAGTCAGAGACCTCCATATCCGAAGGTCCCCCACTCTCTGCCATTTTAAAATTTGCACTTATATTCTATGAACGCACTCCAGTGCAGATGAACGGGAGCGCGCTGAAAGCTCGTTGGTGGTGAGAATGTGCTTACGACACCACTACACACAGTCGTCGGTAAAAGCTCACCCGACTGTTGGCACGATGATTCGGCGAAAACTCCAATGTCGGCGAAGCAGCGACAAAATAAAAACCAATCCTTGGTATTCCGATGATGAAAGCCTCTATCCGCTTTCATTCAGGGTACTCCACTCACTATCCAGATAGCGAAATGAACTCTTCAGCGGCAAAAAAAACAACAATCACGCGGTAACCGATAACGAAACTTAGACGCGACTTTCCTTCGTCTGGTTACTTCGGGCAATCGGCGAAGAATGAAGTCGGGGTTCTACTGTATATGATTTTTTTATGTGAGAAAGGTGTTTTCTTACTTTAAGGGGATCAATCAAAAATTAAATTTGTCTTTCATATTAAAGAAACATGGAAATATTATTTCCACAATTCCATCTGAACTTATTCCATTTGTAAAGTGTACTTACTACTCGAACCGCAAATTTGCTTGGTTGAGTTCGATTGACTGCAGGTACTCAATATTGATTCTGACAAACATACATGAGCTGAATACATTGAATAAGATGTCTTCCAACGACCAAAAAATCATCAGAGCGCGTGTAATTTTAATACCCTCTAAATTGATGGAGGCATTGGTCGTCAGAAGCCAAATACATCTAATAGTATCTGTTTCGTCGATAAAAATCCTGATTCTGAGAAGTAGCAGTCAAACGAAGAATGCAATGTTTCCAGTTATTGAACCTAGAGTGAAAATTTTACTTTGCCACCTGCACAATACAATCCTGGCGTCTCCTAATGATACTCCACTTTGTATTGCAATCTCGATTTATCACATTCTTGGACACAATCAATACAGAAATAAATCGTTGTACTCAATATTATCTATAAATATAAAAATATCGTGTCACGGTATTTGTGGTCAAACACATCCGAAACGGCTCGACCGGTTTTGATGAAGTTATGTGTTAAAAACTGAGTAGACATAAGAATAGGATGTAAACTATATTCGACCCTGCATTTGTATGAACAATACCCGAATAATTTAACCATCGTCTGTTTCTCAAACAGCATTTTAGATAAATATTTCTTAAAACCGTGATTTTTTTAAACATTTCTTTATTTCTTCCAAACAAACATCATGTCATAAAAAAATACGGCAGCATTTTTCGTTTCCCAATCCAAAAATATACTTCGACTATTACTCATCTTTAATATGTATCATATTGGTTTCATAACAACAAGTGTCGACATCGACATTTAATTTAATTTTATATTTTTCCATATAAGATGCCACAAATCACGATTCAAAATTAGGGGTGGTGAAAATTTTTGGGTATAGGTACTTTTTATGACAAATAAAATAAAGGAATCATTCGGATACACAAAAAATTATAAATCAAATGTGTATTACATAGGACACAAATTTGATACGGGAGAATCAATTTACGTCCATAGTTTCTATTCTAAAAGTGCGTTTATTCCACCCAAAAATCCATTACCATTTTTACTTCACAAAAATTCAACACGAAGCTCAATGACATCAATGCCGAATAATGTTGTATTATTATTTATATTTCCACAGCCAGACGCAATTTGACTCGGTCAGATTACAGAATGCAACATTTGGCTAATTTCGAATTCGATCGAGTACCGGTATAGCGGTACTTTATTCTATCCGCCAGGTTAACAATTCGTATACGTCAATACACTGAACAAAATTGCAATGCATGTACTAAACATAGCAGGCGTTACATTCTGTTGTTATTGCGAGCGAGTATTTCAGTGGTGCCATTATCATAGTGTTTGTTTTGTGTGAGAAATTAGCAAAACAGTGCGCACAATGCAATCAATTATTATCGTTATCACTGCATATCCCTCAGTTTAAACTCTTGCAGACAGTGAACTCTCTCTCTCTCTCTTTTATTCGTGTCATGAATCCAAAGATCCGAAACATTTATAAAGCCTATCCTCCGAAATATAATCCCACTCATTCTGTGACACGAGAGACGTATGATTGCAGTAGCCACGTCAAAGTCATTCGCTCTATTCTGAAAGACACCTTATATTCTAGCAAAAAAAAAACTCAACCCTTAAATTCTCATGTGTTTGATGATGGGAAGGGAACTGACAAAGACGTCATAATAAGCGGAGTCATAATAAACGGATTCTACTGTACATACTCCTGCTTAATTTTGTAACTTTGTGAGCGTCATGCTCGATCTTGACAACTGCACTTCTTTGAAGCATACTAATAGAAAATTTTCTAGATACTGGCGCCAATAAATAAATGACAATCGCTTCCAAACAGTGCGTCATATTAGACATTTGTGTGAAATGCAAATGCCAGGTAGTTTCAGTGTTGCCACATATTCGTTTGTACTGGAAGGGGAAAAATCTTTTTCGGCTATAGTGTTTCTTTCAAAAATATGTTTCATCGGCATAAAAAATATTACACAGCTCTTAATCGTTCGTGTGATGATGCGTTGATGACATTGAGACTTATTTTATGAGTTTGGGAAGTGTCGAAAATAATGATGGATTTTCAGGCGGAGTAAACACAATGAATAAAAAGAAATTTTTTAATAAAAATAACTTCTCCGTATCAAATTAGTGTTCTATGAAAAAAAAAAAGAAAAATTTGTTCGTTATTGATAGCATGGGTAGGGTAGTTCACAAATGAGCAGAACGAATGTATGGGAAAATGGAAATGGTTCTAGTTTTCATCAGTTTAAACCGTTTAAAAATAGATAGCAATAAAATAGCATAAAAAACAAATCTTAGGGAATTTCCGATTAGTTTGGTATGTAAATCGTCAAAATCCGTTCGTTTCTTTTTTTCTTCTTTTTTTCTTTATTATAGTGACTTTCAACACATTTCGGCTGGTTCGTCACTTTTACTTCCATTTTTGGAAGAATGTCGGGAGTGAGAATTGAACTCGTGATCTCTGCGTGAGAGGTATGGATGTTACCACTACGCCAGATCGCCTCCACAAAATCCGTTCGCGGCAAAAATAGTTATTAACGTTAACTTAATTTTATAAAAACGTGACCTGTTTTCTGATTTGGCACCCTTATTGAAAAACGTAGTTCTACGTCAAAAGAGATAGGAGTTTGAAGGCTGAGAACGAGTTATCTGTGAAAACCAGTTCAAGGTAAAAAGAGCCCAAAACAAAGAAAGCCCAATAACTCTCTCATAGTGGAGATTGGAGGGATTCAAATGAGTGGTTTAAAATGCAAGGGGTGTAAGTGACTTGATCGATTTCTCTCATCAACTTTTTCTTTAGTTAATAACTCAACTGCAAAAACGTTCCAATGTTAGTTTGCTGTATAATCCGATAGATGATGTGATGTTATGACCAAACGAGAGAGTCGATGTAGAGAAATCAATCAAAACACTTACACCGCTTCCATTCTAAGCCCCTCAAAAATAATCCTATATCACCTCCTGAAAGCTAGCTGACATCCTTGAGCTTGAGCTTGAGCTTGGGTAGACTGTACAATTCGTAGTTGCTCTCCGTGATTGACCTGAACCAAACAAATTGCACAAAGAACACACAGAATGACGCTTGGGACTAGCAAATCATTCTCGTTGTGGAATTTTCGGTGATTCGAGCTTTGAATGGTCAATAACGACACCGGCCACGTCCTTACAGTCACCAGAGGAAGGGAAGGAATGTTAGTATGATGTTCGCCGCCCGAAGGCCAGAAGGGTCGCCTCTATAGCGTGGTTCCCTAGCGTTTACCATGGAAGGGATAGTTGTTAGTGGGGAGGATTAAGAATCAGGATTCACTGCGGTAAGTGGTGTGATTATGTTGTCATGGACCCTGACGCCGGAGATTATTAATATTAGGTTACCTGAAAAGGTTATTGAAAGAACTCCTCTATGATGGCTCGAATCGACGATATATTATGGGATCGTTCGCGCCTAGTGCTCTATTCTAATCTCTGAAGGTTCTGAATGGGCTACCTGAGAAGGTAACCGAAGGAACTCCTCTACAATGACTCCAATCGCGTATTGACAACTTAATTTATTCTTTTCACGCATAGTACTCTCTTGTATTTTAAAATTGCTACACCGGAGATTATTATTAAACTACCTTAGAAAGTAACCGAAAGAACTTCTCTATAATGGATCAAATTGGCGATTTATTTTATGACTTTTCGCGCTAAGTACTCTTTTTTAGTCTCAAATCGTGATGTCGGAGGTTATCAATGGGCTACCAGAGAAGGTAACGAAAAGAACTCCTCAACCATAGTCCGAATCGGTGCTATGTTCTGTGTGTTTTCCGGCATAGCACTGTATCAGAGATTTAGAGCGCGACGCTGGAGGGCTATTAACACGTTGAGCCTCGATTTTTTCATGCTATACTTTCCGTTCAGTCCGCATCTAGAGCATTCACACACTATCAGTTTCGATCCCCGCTTTCCAAAGATATTTATTGTACAACGTGAAAAAAATCATAAATTCGATCACATAAAAAGTCACAGGTAATCACATATCGTAAAACATCCGAAGACAAACAAGGTTTCTTTATAGTTGATTATTTGTAACTATCAGTTCCAGTGATCAACGTTTTCCCGACGAGAAGCTTAACGTCAATTCCATTGGACCAACACGAGGCTCAACGTGTTAATGAGCTACCTAAGATCACTTTTTGAAGCATAGAAGTACATATTCTTATCAATATAAATACAAACTACAGACAAACATAGTACATTATCTAACAAAGCGTCCAAAACCATTCAAATACTAAAAAAAATCCTAAAAATAGAAATTCAAAACCTAAAATTGTAAGCGTAAATTCTGTAAAAAACAATTATTATCTAATACATGAAATAGAAAATAAAACACATTTCTCAATACCTAATCCATTGTAAATTTTTAAAATTTCTTCATCTAAATCCTACAGATTTCAATAACCTAAAATCACTATCCGTAAGTTTAAAATCTCGATATCTCGAAAATAAATCTAAAACCTCCTGAAAGCTAGCTGACATCCTGTACATAAATAGACAATGGTCTGAAATTTATGATGCACATCAAACATTGGCCTTTACTGATAATCTTGACAGTATTCAAGCTTCTGTCTTCCATCCGATTGGAGGATGTTATGCTCCCATTTATCTGAAAGACAAAGCACTTACTTAAGATCAAATGCCATTCGAATCGACTCATCGAACATAGCAACGCAAAACGTAAACGAACAGCTTCCACCAAGTGGCAACGATCACGGAAACGTATTCAAATTGGTATCTACTCGTAGTTTATTTTTAACCCTTTGGATGGATGTTTTTAACGCTTTCTATTTATAACCCGGTCTCGCTACCCTATCCGATGATGCGCTCCCATCGGAACAAAACCCTTCTTCCGGAATGGCTGTATGTTACTTTCGCTTCGCTGCCAATTGACCCTGACTCGGTAGCATCAACGCGGCCAAACGCGGCTGCCACTATTATTGCCTCGGCTACTTTATACACTCACGTTGCCGTGTATAAACACCTCACCCACCTCCCCCACGCAAGGGAAGAAATTTTGAGGCGACAAAGCTCGCTTTGAAGTAGAAGTAGCGAACGATTGAGGTACAGCAAAAAAAAACGTGGTGGAATTATTGCTTGCGTTTGCGACCATCGTGGGCCACGTTTAATTAATGCGACGTTTACCACGGTTCGCACAGGGATGCGAAAATTGCTCCAACGTGAGTGAGAGCGCGTAAATGTTCGCGAAAAAAAAACGAATCCACGGGGAAACTCGATATCAGTACGAACACACTGATTAGATTAAAAATTACCTGTCCCTGCGACGATTGCAAATAAGTTATGAGTACCTGAGTTACATAAACACCTATTGATTCATTTTCAATTCCTCTACAGAATGTGCTCAACAGACCGTCTTTTTCAATGTTTTTTTTATAAATCCTTATTTGAAATAATTGTTGCAAAAATACTTACAGTTATGCGGCTAATTTCTGTGGAGTCTGCGCCATATATTTTGACGTAGAACATTCCAATTACCAACGTCCCAACAGAAGATTTCTAATGAGTAGCTCCATTGAATTTTCTTCGATAGGTGTGAAAAAACATAACCTCATAGACTAAACCATTGTTGTATCAGCATATAATAGGGAGAAAATTCAAAATGCATCTTTACCACATTTCTCCATTCAAACCGTTCCACTCGAGGGAATCGGATCAGCGCTTAAATCCCCAGTAATGAGAACGCGAGCGCTCAATTGAACCGTGAAAGCTCCCACTGAACGCTATGAAAAACCCACTCTCCTGCAAAAATCGACTGACGGAAGAAGATAACTAAAAAAAAAGCCAACTAATAAGAAAATCTAATTCTCGTGCAAACCACTTACGATAGCTTAATACTGCAGGATGAGGCAATTATGTGTGCTTTTTACAACTCTCGAGAAAAGCAATGACAGAGAAACGAACGAACGAACTCAAGACTTCCCGAAGCTTTGTGTCTCTTTGTGTGTGTGCTGGAAAATGGTGCGTATTATATTATGCCGCAGCAAGCCAAGCGTCTCCATCCGAATCAAGAATCCTTTTGGTGCGGATTTTAATCGAAAGGGAGCTCATGCCGTTTATGGCGAAGTCGTTACATTTGTGGATCCCTATAGGAATGTGGAACGAGTGGAGCAGCGAAGCACGGCGGGGAGAAACTTTTCCTCTCGAACGTGAGCTTCGCGCTCAAGGATGAAACAGTAAAAGTTTAGTCGATTTTGATGTTCAAAAGGGCTAACTTTTTTCCTCTCCGTCAGGGTTTTGTAATTTCCGGATTCTAGTTAGTCTGAAGAGTTTGTTTTTTCTACTGTTAAAATTAAAATTAAAACACTCGTTTCATGCAAAAGAATATATGCATACAGTTTTAAATTTGATTAATATTCTCTCTCTTTAAGACCAAAAATTTTATCGTTTAAAATCTACTTGATGGGTTCACTCACAACCGGTTAACAGATTCGAGCGATGAAGTGAAACACACCACATGTTGTCAAACCGGACGGAATACACCACGAATACAGAAGCGTCGCATCGAAAATCGATTTATTGCTCAAACTTCACAGCAGCGAACTGTGTGTAATAGTCTTTCCTATCTCTCTCACTCACACAGCGAACATCATCATGTGTCACTCGCCATGGAGACGCATGACGCTTTATCCCCACATTCAGTGAACCAGGCAGACTGCGTAGTATGCATGTTAAATATCAACTGCACCACTAAAAGATGAAACGTGAGAAGTACACATCGGAAAGAACGGAATGGACCTAATTCAAATCACTTGTCTTGAATTGAATTAATTTCATCCGTACAATCGCACGCCTCCCAAAACACCGCCCAACGGTTGTTGTTATTATCCGTGGTCGATTTGCAGCGATTCTTCGCTTCGATCTGACATTCCGGTTTCATTCATTCTCTCTCACTCTCGTGTGAATTTGTTTCGCTCATTCATTCACTCTGCCAAGAAGTAGCCATGGTTGCGAGAAAAGTGATGCCAACAAGGCTGTTTATGATAATATTAAGTCTAGCAATGGAACTCCGATGTTGTTTTTAACGTAGGATTACGTCTTTCGGGAACATATTGGGGTACAAATTAAAAACCGAACATCGAGCACATCGTGAAAATTGTCCAATTTCAATGACTTATTGCTCAGTCATTTCATGATGGATTGACAAAATTTCTGCGTCAATCGATTTCGGTACTCCATAACAATTTTTCATATTATAGAAAATAATATTTGTCATGAAACTAACTATCGAACAATTGAAAAATCCCAGCCCCTATCCTAACGGAAATACCCACTTCTGATTGGTCGAAATTGACGACACATACGGCGGTTCCCTAACAGAGACATCGAAACCAAGCTGCCCTGGGGAAATCGGCATTGCAAATACATGAAAGTAGGGAGAGCTTTCGTTCCTGCCGAAATGTATTCCCCAACAGAGACATCAAAACCAAGCTGCCTGGGTGAAATAGACATTGCAAATACAAAAATGTAAAATTGCAAAAATTTAAATTTGGAACTCTAATGTTGGTTGCTTAGTGAAATTTCATATCGATGACCGATCGTGTATTGTGAAAAGTTGAGCACAAGTGTAAGTGTAGAATTGTATATGGTAGCAGTGGTGTTAAAAATGACTTGGTATATGAAACGATTTATTTCAATTTTAACAAATGAAAACCAAGGTATGTTCCCGCTCAAGAACGGGTCGTTTGATTTAAGCCGTCTGTTTTGTTGTGTTCATTTTCACCAAAGGAAAGTTTATGCGGCGAGAAAAATTGGAAAAGTGAAGAAATATTAGAAAAAGTGATTTCCTATACGCTCTACATATAGTATTAGGTGTTGTTAGTCCAATTAAAATTTGCATTAGGTTGAATAAACACTCAGGAAGTAAAAAGGAAAATAACCTTTTTCATTTCAAATATGTTTTCTCTATTTTGAAGTAACATGTTTTTATTGATGAGAAAAACTGATAATTGTGTTGGGTATTGGTAATTATCTTATATTACATTGCTGGCTTTTTTTTTCTTCATTTAATCCATACACAGGAGGCATCTCATATAAAATCACAGAGGGCGGTTTCCATCATATCTCGTTCCACTTCAGTATCCTTTATTTGATACGCACTATTCAACGACTGTTTACCACCCTTCTGTCATCATCACTCGGTCAACTCTGGTGGAGTGAACAAACAATACCCAACAACCAAACAAAACGGCCCTTTTCAGGCCACCAAATCATTATCAAAGAGTAACGATGTAATTCTTCAAACATCCAAATTCAACAGATCCTACGTCAACTATGCGGTCGTGTCTCGGACACAACCCTCCTTTGACTTTTTTTTTAATGAAAGACCGTTGAAAAACTATGGCCCACGCTCACACACACAATTTAAATTTGACAATTTTTTTTTATCCCATTTATTTATTTATCAGGCTCATTAGCATTTTATCTGTAACAGAGCCGGGTTTTTATCGTGTACATGTACATATGTTTATGTTTCTATAAATTGTAAATTACACAGTAGAAGTAGTAGCCATTTAGGCGTTAGGTTTTCTGTTCCATTACATTATGGTAAATTACACTGTAGTAGCCATTTAGGCGTAAGGGTATTCTTTCTGTTCTTCCATTATCCAGTTGGACCACCGGACAGCGGAGACAGTTGATATTGATCATTGTTGAGTTATTTATAGACCAGCAGCCCGATGTGTCTTGCAGAGCAGAGCAGTTGTATGGATGAATCGATCTTATTTCGACCGTGGATCGATTTCCATCGCTGATGATGGTTGCGTGGACGTAGTTATTCTATAACAACACAAAGATGGTCAATTGAGGACCCTGAGTTTGAACTCACGATCGATCGCTTAGTAAGCGAACGCGTAACCACGTGGCTACGAAGACCCCCAGACAATTTTAGACAGATAATGTTTGGTTTGAATTGTGTACAAACACTATTTTGTTTGTCACTCTACAATTATCACCAGTGGCAAACAATGTCAAACATCGAACATGGGAAAAATTCGACTAAAAGATTTAACCACAGCAGTGGAACTCCATACAATTCACTGACTAAAAAGTGTCCACATTTTCATCGCTTGTTTACGTGAAGAATATAATTTTTTCAGGCACACTTGATTTGAGAGTGTATGGATTTCTAGCTGTCTTGACGCAAGGTCTTTAATGAAGAATGAGAAGATGGGAAGGTTTATATAAACATGTTTATAATTACATAAGTTTATTCAAATATTATTATTGCTCTTATTTAACTGTTCAGTGCAATTTTATCAAAATCTGAAAGATAAATTAAAAAAAGAATGTTTTTTTTCAATATTTTTCTGAGATTGTTATTAAAAATCCATGATTAATATTGCTTTATTATTTACCCTCCATTATTTGTTAATTTCTCCTGCTTTTCGTTCTTTGACCTATCATTTTAACAATTCAATTTGAGAGGTTTAAAATTGCGACAAGATAAAAATTTGGTGTGAAAGAGCGAATTGTGAAAAATTAAGTCGCAAATTCTCTAAGCGTCATAATTAAAGTTTTTCTGTAGTATTTAATTTTTGAGTTTGTGTGAATGACAGATTGAAGTTGATTCATGAAAGAATAAGATTTCATTTGATATGACGATTTTTGAAATCGACTCAATGGTTGTAAAGTTATGACGTTTTGTAAGAAATCTTGCTTACTTGATCAGCAAAAGGCCCTAGTGGCATGCGCTGTACACAAAAGTTGTCTCCATTCACATGAATTTTATCTTTTTTCCAATTCTTAGCTTTCAAACCAACATATCATATCTTTCCGTTATCCGCAAACATGCCAAGCAGTAACTTAAAAAAAACAAACTCATAAACGACAAAAAGAGTCTTAGATTGTATATTTTTTATATATTTTTCACAATTTTACAGTACCATTTGCTTATTGACGTTTTTTAGTTGGAGTGCCTTTTAATTGGCGGTTCACCAGTTGGAGCACGCGCCAATCAAAAAGCAATCATCTGTCATAATTGTATGTCAGTTTTACTCTGTTGTTCCAATGCCATTTTTATTGAAGGATTTTTGAACGTTAAACTCAAAAAATGAAGGCACAGTATAAAAGTATTTAGTTTTGCAGTTTGTTTGACAAATGTATTCGTTTGAAAACATTTATTAATATATATACATATATAAAGTGAATTATATCACATCCACTATTCAAGGAAGTTAATGATATTTTCTAGCATCAATCCAAATGCAGTAATTCTAATTATTATTATGGCCGCACTAAAAGACATGAAAAACAACAAGAAAAACGCGAACTTTGAAATTTGTGAACTATTGCAGTATTACTTCAGCCATTCCATACCAAACTGATATAGTGGTTTTCAGATTTTTGGAAAATTGTTAGCTTGTTTTCGTTATGTTAAAACATTGAACCTGTATTATTATTTTTTTTTTGTGATTCGATTCTTTCACTTTTTCCCAAAATGATTTTTATCTAAAACTCATAACTTTTGAACCACTAAGCCGATTCAGATGATCGATACATCAAATTAAAGTAAATTAGCTAGTCTTTTTGGAAAAATATCAAACTTCCAAGAAATTTGAATTTTGTTTTCGTAATTCTTGATTGTATCCGTTTTATATAGTTTACATGGTTTCGGGATCAACGGCGCTATATTTTTCTATATTTTTTCTTGAAAACTGAGGCTTTTTTTGAGCTTGAGCTTGAGCTTGAGCTTGGGTAGACTGTACAAGTCGTAGTTGCTCTCCGTGATTGACCTGAACCAACCAAATTACACAAAGAACACACAGAATGACGCTTGGGACTAGCAAATCATTCTCGTTGTGAAATTTTCGATGATTCGAGCTTTAAATGGTCAATAACGACGCCGGCCACGTCCTTACAGTCACCAGAGGAAGGGAAGGAATGTTAGTATGATAATCGCCGCCCGAAGGCCAGAAGGGTCGCCTCTATAGCGTGGTTCCCTAGCGATTATCATGGAAGGAATAGTTGTTAGTAGGAAGAGGTAAAAATCGGGATTCACTGCGGTAAGTGATGTGATTATGTAAACAATTTATGAGTCGAAACTCCGAAAATTTTATGTGTCACAGCGCGCTGCAGACTATCTCCAGGCAGCATGAGAAGGGAAATCTGTAAAAATAATTGGGTCGTTTATATTATTTATCGCGCGTTATCGAACTCCAATCGCTATGACGGGAAACCTGAGAAGGTAACCGAGAGATTTCCGTTAATCATCGAGCATTCTTTTTTATCGAATTCCTATCGCAACACTGGAGATATAATATTTGGAAACCTGAAAAGGTAACCAAGGGAACTCCTCGAAAATAATTTAAACCTGCGTTAACAATCAAGCATACTTTTTATCGAACACTAATCCCGACGGCTGAGAGTTAACTTTAGGAAACCTGAAAAGGTAACCGAGAGAATTCCTTCGATCATCGATCGATAAGACTTAGTACTAAACGGCGTATATTTGATCTAAGTTATTTAATCTAATTTTGCTAAGTAAACGTTTCAATTCAATGTAAAAATAATGGATTTTCTTCCACACAACCTAGCATGAAAAATAAAGATCCACAACAGATCCACAAAGACAACGTACGACGATTTTAGATCTAAGCAATGTAAAATCTTGTAGTATTTGATAATAATATTTCAATAATAATATCTTATACTATTGGAAACTACATTCATTGAGTGGATATCCGAGTTCACATTTAAGTTCACACTAGCGTTCTAATCATGATTTGCAAAACAACATGAATATATTTTTTACTTTCAATATACAAACGAAACCTCATTTGCAAAAAACTGACCCACTAAAAAAAAAGTTGGAATAATTGTAAGTATGGTTATATATTTCAACTCAGAAACACATTTAGCAACACTTTAGGCCTGATCACGAAAGCCACCCCACGAGGAAAACGAAATGAATTCCATATATCCTTGCATACAATTCATCTCGCTCCCATCGCGAAGTGGCGCCCATGATCAGGCCCGTTATGTTGATTACTCTCCCTCTCACAACACCGGAAGACACTCTGCAAGCGAAGTACACTTCGGGCAACTTTTGGATCGGTTTTCGAAATTACGAGTAGCGAAAAATATCAGGCAAAAGAAGCAAAAGACAGCGAAAAAATAAAAACTTAGCTGTGATGATTTTCGGCATGCTCCAATACCATCCTGTTAGCAGAATTAGTGTGATTCCTTGGCTAACTACCACACACGCACATAGCCACGGAACGCGAGAGAATGATGCGAGAAACGAGTAAAACCGACAGTTTGCACCAGTAAACTATTCCGAAAGTAAGCACGAAAAGACGGACGAGAGTCATTTCTCTCATCTTCTAATCTTTTACACACACATACACGCGACGAAAAATATTTAAACATGTCGCGACATGAAAACGAGTAAACGACGAACGCGCACATATTGAAGCCATTCGAATTGATAAATTACACTAAACATTCGAAAAAAATACTTCACCGCATAACTTCACTTATTTAATTTATTTATACGCGTCCACTATTATTCACCTCACCGAATTATTACTTTTTCCATCATGTTGAAACGTATGGCGAAAAAAAACGCATAGCGGAGAGAGAAAAAAATATGCGTCCATTCCCGACGGCTGTCCGATCGCCTCTCTCTTCTTGAAGACTGAGGCTTTTTTTACACATTTATATTTTTTACTCAAAATTAGATATATCCTTTTTTCCTTTTTTGAGTTATAATTTTTTAGAGTTAACCGATAGTTTTTTTTTTTTTTTTTTACAATGAACTTCTTTTTCCTTTATTGATATTATCTTTTACAGTTGTCAGTTTAACAATAATATCCGTGAATCAAAGATCTTACTAATTAACTAAAGTACTATCCTAACTTAAACCTAAGGTTAGCAAATGCTGTTTACCTGCGGCAACCTCAGGATTATTTACAATAACATAAAACCAATCCATGAAATAATACCTTTGAAGTAGCGTTTTTGTAAAGTCTTTTTAGACAGTTTACAAACATTTCAGGAAATTTGAATTTCTCAAGAACCTTCCATAAAAAATCATGATCTACACGGTCGAATGCTTTTTCTAGATCAATACTCAGAAGCATTACTTTGAAGTGTTTAGATTGTTTAGCTTTCAATACAACATTTCTCAAGGTACGTAGGTTATTAATACACGATTTCTCTGTAATACATGCCGATTGGCCAGCACCAATGAGCTTACTCAATAAAGGTTGCAATCTTGTCCATAAAATTTTTGTGAACAATTTGCAGTCCGTATTAATCATACTTATAGGACGACGATTGTTCAGATCGTGGGTATCACCTTTTTTAGGCACCAACGTTATGATTCCTTCAGAAAACGGTTGAGCTGGATATTCACCCTGAGAAAAGTATTTGTTAAAAAGAACCAGAAGATCGTCTTTAAGTACATCATAACATTTTTTATAGAAAACGTATGTCAGTCCATCCGGTTCTGGCGCAGAATTTTTCGTTGCATTTTTAATAACAATGTCAAGTTCTGACAACTCTATAGGTTTAACCAAATTGTTGCAGTCTTCTTCAGATAGAGACTTATTTACATAGTTTAAAACGTTTTGAGCATTTGAATCTGAATCAATTTGTTTTTTGTAAATATCAGAATAATATTCAAATATCGCGTTTTTCAAAATTCGTGGGTCCGATGTTAGGACACCATTTATTTTTAGGGTCGAAGCATTCGAAGTTGTTGATTTTTTTATTCTATCTGAGATTTGAAATAAGCTTAGTTTTTCATCCTCCAGTATATTGCGACTGTTTATAGTATATCTATAAAACAATAGTTTCCTCTGTTCTATTTCCATCAGTTTTAATTTAACTATTTTCATTTCGCCGTCAACCGATCTATTTTGTTTTTGTTCAATAAACAGTTCATTCAAGCAACTGTAGTAAAAGTTCTTCTCTCTATTTATTTCATAATTTCGCACAAACGACTCGTTTTTAAAGAATTTTTTAACACCAGATTTAAAATCCTTATTCCACCAAAGGTTCAGATTGTTGTACGAGTTCCGTGTTTTCAACCGATTAATCATTTCCACAAATCTCTGCATAACATCTTCATCATTTAAAAAATGTGGGTTCAGTTTCCAATATCCTCGACCTGAACAAACTATACTTTGATTTTGACAAATAGAAACCTTCAAAATCACACTGTGGTGATCGGAGAACGATAGCGGAATTGTTTTAACACTTTGAACATTTTTTATGAATTCCAACGAAGCATAAAATCGATCAATACGAGACTTTGATGCGCCTCTGACAAAAGTGAAAATAGTTTGTTTCTTCAGAATAAATTTTTCTACGTCTTTTAATTCAAGAGAATCGGTTAAATTCTTCAAGCCAGCGGAAAAATTATTTCCTGAACCAGTCATATCATCCGCGGTTAGCACGCAATTAAAGTCGCCAACAAGGACATTTTCTTTGCCGTGAGCCAAGTGGATTAGAATATCTTCAGTGAATAAAATTTCTCTATCCTTCTTGAACCCACTTCCTGAATGGGCATAAACATTAATATAATTGGTCGAATCTATGGTAACGGAAGAGATTCGTCCATTCACGTTTAACATAACGTTAGAAAATACTAAATTATTGCGCAGAACTATCCCTGTACCCTTCCCGTCTTCACTTATGTTGACAATCGCAGTATGAGTGGTCAAAAAGGAAAAATTTTCGAAAGCTAATTCTTGCAAAAATATTATGTCCAAATCATATTTCCAAATAAAGTCCTTGAGAAGCGACCTTTTTACAGGAGAGCTGATGGCGTTCAAGTTGATTGTGGCAAGATTACGAACAAATGGCATGAGTTTATAACAATTCGTTTCTTAAATACACACAAATTCGATCTATGTATGATTTCGTTTCCCTTTACCTGTATGCAGACTCCGTGATCTCTCTCTACGAGATAGCTGCGAGAGCAGGTTCTCCATCTTTTGTGCATCGTTCATTGTTTTGGTCCGACAGCGTCCTCTTTCTGGTGATTGTTTTTCAATCGGATTTTCTCGTTCGGTCGATGGCTGTTTAGAAAACTCCATGCTCTCTTCCTTACCCTCCTTGCTTCCATCTGCTGGTAACACGCTTGAAGCTGAACCGGTCGATTTACTGTGGTCTTCAGGTTCATTGTTAATGTTCGAAGATTTTCTATTGTTTTCCAATGGTAGTGGTGTCATGTTCAGTTGTGGAGAACTATTGTTTAAGCTTTTTGAGTTGTTCGCAACTGCACCCGCAACCATAGCACTATACGAAGCAGTATTTGTAGCTGGATTGAAACTGGCTGCTTTTGGACACTCGGCCTTGAGATGACCTTCCATCTTACAATGGAAGCACCTGTTCTTTAATCCCTCGTAGAATACACGTGCCTTGAAGTGTCCAATGTATAAACTAGCCGGAATTTCTTTGGCTATTTCCATGTGAACGCCGCGTATTCCACATACACTGTGTAATTGTAGCTTGTTGGATACCTTTCACGCACATGTTGTCGTATTGCGCCAAATTGGCTAAGCACAGCGGCGATGTCCTTATCATCGGTTTCGGGGGGTAAATTAAAGATTCTTACATATCTGAAGAGTCGGCTCGCCACCTCCAGTCGCACAACTGTTCTTCCTCCATCATTATATTCGAACGGGTATTCTTCTTCGATTCCAGAGACAAAACGCTCAAAATCTGGCTCGTCGAGAAACTTGATATAGAAACAACGGTCGTATTCATTCTTGTAGATCGAGTGCACTTCTGAGGCTGGAACCTTAAGAGCATTTGCCGTGAAACGGATCACATCTAGATGGCCAGGTGCCTTAACACCGCTCGAGAAAGCTATTTTCACTGTATTCTTACGAGCTTTATTCATTTTCCTTTTATCTATTCAATGAATAGATTCCGCTTATTGTTAAAATAGGTGCACTGAATGTGCTACAAAGGCTTTTTGTGGTCTTCCAATAAAAGCGTGTTATCACTTCAACGTTCGAGCGATCACTGATAGTTCGGAATATTAATTTCTTCCCCTTTTTCCTATTCTCAAAAATTCATAACATTTGAACTGCTAGAGCGATTCAGATGATCAATATATCAAATTAAAGCCAAGATTTTTTTGGAAAAATATTGCACTTGCGTAAAAATTAATTTTGTTTCCGTGATTAATAATTGTATCTGTTTTTCATAAATAAAACAAAAAATTTTGCAAGTGTGAAATTATTGACTTAAATTAACTATGTCGATTATATGAATCGATTCAGTAGATCAAAAGTTATGAATTTTTAAAAAACGTCATTTTTGGAAAAAAGGAGAAAAATGATTTTTTGAACTATCGGTTAATTTTGAAAAATCATAATTTAAAAACGAAGAACACATTTTTGGATATGTTATCTAAAAAATCCTCAGCTTTCGTGAAAAAATATAAGAAACATAGCGCCCTTGAATAAAAACTATGAAGAACAATTACGATCAATAATCAAGAAAACAAAATAATTTTTTTTTTGCAAGTATAGTATTTAAAAAAAACTGGCTAACTGGCCAATTTGATATGTCGATCATCTGAATCGGTTTAGTAGTTCAAAAGATATGAATCTAAAAAAAAATATTTTTGGAATAAAGGAGAGAACTAGATTTTTCGAACCACCCTAAAATGGAATGGGATCTAATATTTAACGAAAAGGAACAAAACTACCAATTTACACGAAAATCTGAGAACCACTATGTCGGTTTGGCATGGAATCTATATATAATACAAAAAATAATAGTTTGGTGTTAATATCCCCTGCAACTAAAAAACTGATTACTAGAAACTAATTGAGATACAATACCAACAGAGGGTATTTTAAAAAATAAAAATAGTTTTTTATGGGGTGTGTTCAAAACTGAAAAAAAAAATAATCAGAAATCATATTTTTATGTTGTTTTTTAAGCATACCTACATTATTTAGTCGTATAATTATTGTATCTTTCAATTTATTCCGATGAGAATGCTTTAAAATATTTCAACTGATGCTCTTACCACATTTTAATTTTTTTTATTCAATGTTCAGTTTCTATGGCGACGCTTCATTCGTAAATTACACATTTGTCATCATTGGTGGAATACGATCATGAATGTTGTTATGAATAGCACAGCAAGTTATGATTACAATACATATGGGTTTATTTTGATAATGCATTATACATAAACCGATAAGAATGCATTATAATATTTGTCCACAGCGTTTCAGCGTCTATATGTATATTTTATTCAATTTTCAGTTCGTAATTTCTATCCCATTCGCGTGTTTATCATGATGATGATAACAATCATAACATTATATACGAACCTCCCACCTTATATATGATGTCTCCCACCCTTTTAGAGACATCTTAATATTATGTTCAATTTTTAGAGCGTAAACTATATGCCAATTTTTTCACTGTTTACATTTTCTTACCACAAATCGTTGCCACTTTTGACGTAGGACTACGTCTAACCGGAAGATATAGGGGGTGAAATGAAAATCTAGGCACTGAACAAGTAGGAAAAAAATGCAAGATTTGGAACGCTTATAACTCGAGCATTTCTCAATAGATCGCAAAGGTGTTTCCATCAATTGATAGGAAATATATCTACGCATCTATCATAACGAATAACATTTCATTTTTCTTGAGATAAACAATTGAATAATTGTGAAATATCAAGCATTGTCCAAATGCACTATGTGCCCATTTTTGATTGGAACATTTTGTGCTCCTCAAATCGTACCGACCAAAACGGGCAACCAGAGCAGCAGCGAAATAGAATGAAGCACGATTGGGAAGGAAAAAGAAAAAAAAAGAACGAAACATTGGTCGCAGTCTCACACATGCGTAATGCTCGAGCTAGCCAGTCAGCTTAAAAATCCCCGCTCCGCTGCCGTAACGATCATTCTCATCCAAACCGTACACCACATCAGTTCGCATCACAACACATCAACAAACCAACCCAAGCAGCCATGTCTGGACATGGCAAAGGAGGAAAAGTGAAGGGAAAGGCAAAATCCCGCTCGAACCGTGTTGGTCTGGAGTTTCCCGCAAGGGTAGCTAGGCCGAGCGCGGCATCGAGGGCGTTCGAAATGGTTTTTTTCCAAAATCACGAGTACTAAGTTTTCTAAATTGGAACCATTCCATAAAACAAGGCGCTCTTCAGGGCCATTAAACCTTTCAAAAAAGAGTTTACAAAATACAGTTCAATGCTTTTTAAAACAATATCCAAAATAATAATAACACAAATAGATTTTTTTCATAATCCTGTTTTCCAGGATATGATGAGTATGAGAATTTGGCAGTTGTTCTGAGATTTTTGATGGTTGGGGACTTTCCCGATTATTTAATTTTCACCAATTCTTAAATTATTTCCAGATTGAAAGTACAGTAATTTACATTTAGTTCGACATTTAGCTAATGGAACGGTCATGTAATGCGTCGTATTTAGTTGGACATTTTTGTAAACATAGAGTTCGGGGTCCAAGTTATGACCCCACATTGAAAGTCGACACTGTACCACTGGCATCCCAAATGTTCAATTACAGGTTAGAATCGCCTCCAATGCGACACTGAGTGGTGTTTCGGCACGTCGCATTAAATATAATTTACTGTACAACATGTCACGAGCTGGATGGGAAGAAATTTTCCAACTGTGAAAGCTGTGGCGAGTGGCAAACGCAATCGTTAAACAGGAAGGTTTAGCCGAACAAGATGGGGATATCGAGTGATAACAAAACAATAAACTCTTTAGATTAAAGATAATTTTGTGATCCTGAAAAGAACTCTTTTTAGCCTGCATGTGAATCCAACGAGCGAACAAATCGTAATGAATGTATTTTTCTGCCATCGCTTCCTTTTAACGCTCTTTCGTTCGTCTCGTTGGACTCGCCCCTTTGGCTGAGTCTGCCGATTTGTCTCTAACCTGTGACCGTGTACCGCTAAAGTGCAAAACGTGCAGATCCGCTGAAAAATATATCATTCTCTTTCAAACCGTAAATCAGTGTGGTTGTATGGCATCGTTTCACATCACATCGCATCAACGGATTGGTGCCGGAGCACCAGTATACCTAATAGCGGTTATAGAATTTCGGCCGCCGGAGTGCTCGAGTTGGCTTGCAAAACTGCTCACGACAATAAGAAAACCCGCCTACAGAACAGAGCACATTCGGTTCGGTGGCAACAACTAGTTTCAGCGAGTGCCAAACGCAATCGCGTGGCAAAACCAGCCACCGTAAAACACGGCGCTTTTCAGGGCCATTAAACCTTCCAAAGAAGAGTTATTAAAAGTTTTTCACAATACCAATGCATTCTAAAGTGACATAATATGACATATAATATAAACTGATTTATTTTGTTTATGCTTGTTCTTGAACTTATTGGTTTGGGGTCTTTTAAATTGATCATTCAGTTTTCACATACCCATGCATGGTTTCCGAATTAAAAGTGGCTTCAAATTACAACACATTGTATGCAGGATGGCATTAACGAATTTTCTCGGTACCAAGAACTGCTTTCTTTAGTTGTTAACTGATGTTGAAAATTGACTGACGTTACATCTGCATTGTATAGAAACATAACAAAGGAGCAACCTGATGAGCTATGTATTTCCTGCTGCTCTGTTCTTATTTTAAAGGACTTTAATCCTGTGTTAATTTACTGTTGGTTTTTCAGAACGCTTATAGCTCGTTTAATTCTCGACAGATCGTAGAGTTAGTCTCCAAAACCTCAGTTCTTTTTCATTTCTATTTACTTTGTTCGCGGAGATACAATTCTAACAATTCATTCGTCTCCAAAACCACAGTTTAAGGTACGGTAATGTGCTCAATAGTGAAATATATGATAGTGAATGAGCTGATGACCACCTATGCATTCCCTATCACAGCCATCATTTTGATAGTACGATATGTGCATCGCCAAAAGATGCCCGGCGTTGAACATTTAATAAGTACAAAGCCTTCAGAAAAAAAATCAAGAATCAACTATGAGATAGTGAGAAAAAATTGAGAAAGTTTGTAAAAAAAAGCAAAAACACAACACAAAAGGTTCTTTTCAGAACCCCCAACATGTTCATAAAGATTAAACAGTAAACTAATCCATTTTTCAGGTAGATAGGTAGGTATTCACGTAGGAGAAGAAAATAAAACAATATATTTAAAATATATATTTAGCAAAAGCTGTCCCCTTTGTATAGTCCTACGTCACTCCGGTTATGTCCTCGACATTACCCACCCGTCTTTTTTTCTCTCAAGTTCCACTTCTCTTCTCTGATTTAACGTTACAAAACCATGTACTGACAGGATTGACGAATCGATCGAAAAAATAATTAGGTATCCAATAAGGGGCTGTCCACATACCACGTGGACAACTTTAGGGGGAGTAGGGGGTACGAAAGTGTCCACGCTTGTCCACGGTGAGGGGGGTCTGAACTCCCAGACAATGTCCACGTGGACACGGTAAACAAAAGTTTTTCAAAAGCACATTCAGATCTGTTTTCAAAAATAAATGACATCTGTTCTGCAGTTTTAAGAATGTTTAAACTTTTCGCCCATTTTGAGTACTCCATATTTAACCATAAAAAGGTTATTTCGAATATTTTTCCATCAGCGAACTTCTCCGCTCAAATATGTATTCTAAATGAAACTCACATAGACGGTGAGCGATCAAGTTTCCATTGGAAGTAGAGAATCATTGTTTTCAACTTCTAAGCTACGTCATTTGATAATAAACTGAACTCTCTGTTCTAGGTCCAAGTCTACGGAGAACTGCTGATACATTTTTATCAGCAGAGTACATGTGGGGTGTTGATAACATAATGAAATTACCGGAATATTTGGAGGATTATCTAAATAATTTGGGAAGGACTTAGGGAAACGAGTGCTATCTAAATCTCTATACCTGCACTAGTGTATTAGAAGAACCAGATTCAGTCCACCTTTTTTGGGTACCCTCGTTCCCGAATATTTCCCGAACTTAGCGACGTTATCTTTAATACAGCTGAGTTAGGCATGCTCAGCACCGGAGAACGGTTTTTTTGCGGATCACTTTGTCCTACCAAACGAAAGATTGGGATGTTACAAGTGAGATTTCCGTTAATTAGCAATGTTATTACAACAATCGTGTTTTTTATTCTCAAGAGGCTTTGAATCCGGGATTAGATTACATATACAAATACACCACAACTAAGAGAAAACTGCTATCAATTAGATCAATGGCATAGGGGAAAGCGATCACAAGCGATAAGTCTTCCTATATTTGAAATTGAACGTGACAATTCCATGTTTTATGGAAGTAAGCGCATCGAAAATATTTTTGTTTCAACCTGGAGCATTTTAGGCATTCAAAATATTGTTTTATTTGTTTTAATTTTCGCTTCATTATCTAAACTTGAATCCTGCTGTCAAAGTTCAGTAAAGAAGTATGCCGAAATCCATTGGTTGTTTCTCCATTGGAATGCTTTCGACAGATTTTTCTTAATAGTATCTTGAATAGCTCCATTTAAAACAACATTCAATCGTGCTAAATCATTTCAGAAGTCTTCAGAAAAACTATGTTCGATAGACACTTGTTTCTCGAAGATTTTCTGCAGGCGAATGATTCTATTGCCAAATAAGTTTCTTTAGATGTTATTCCATGAGTCATTTGACCATAGTTTATTGAATCAGCTGAGATTTTACGATTACAAAAAAAAAGTTTTTGGTAGATTGTGCAGTTCTACTACCGTCTTTTAACCATTAGAAAAGCAGATATGCATTTGTCGTTGGTTTTCTCGAACGATCTCGAAAAGCGATTTTGAAGAAGTAAAATTTTGGTCGGAATACCAGTTATCATAGTGGAATTATCACATAAATGATTAAATAGATTTCCATACACATTAGAACAAATGAGATGGAAAAGAACGAATTGTTGTTTTAGCAACTTTAACCCACCATTTCATACATTTGCCATTACCGAGCTCCTCCTGCAGCGAACGATTCAACATATTTTCAAACTCTAAGATATATTGGTAGGAAGAGGTGCAATCAATTAAGGAATAGAAAACAACCGCAACTACTAATAAAGCTCATTCGCATTTTTTTTTCTTTTCAAAAAAGGATTTAGGATTTTGATCCGAATAAAACGATTTCAATGTTGCAGGCTCCGGAAGTAAAGCAGTTTGCGTTGCATCGAAAGAAAGATGCGCTGCCTGAGTCAAGAATTGTCTAGTGTAATTGTGCCTCACGAGCACTCCGAGAGAAATCTGGATATTCAATGCAGAATGGTCGCTAGGAATTTGTTATTAAAACAAGTTTTCAATGCGAAAAAACCAAAACAAAGGACATCTTTTTCTTTTCTTCAATTGTTTTTTCTTGTTTTCATATCATTCTAAAAACACAAAAAAATAAGACTAAATCAAAATTGAATATAGACACAATGCAATTATTTCTTTTTTTCCAATTAAAATATATGGAAGAATGTCCACGTGGACTACAGGGGAGGGGTATAGTCAATGTCCACGCTTATCCACGGCGGGGGAGGGGGGAGTCTAGAATCGTGCTTTTTTGTCCACGTGGTATGTGGACAGCCCCTAACTAGATATTTGCTTGTCGTGATTTGTGTCGAATATATTTGATTAATACACGATGATAAAATCTAATCTGTCAAAAAGAGTCAATTATTTGACTTCGGCCAAACAGTGTATGAGCAGCCTTAAGACGCGTCCACATTACGTCAATTGACCTTACATTACGGCCTTGACCGCCCGGTAAAGCCAACTAAATGTGGACGTACCGCCCGGCTTGCCGACGTGCCGAAAACCGACTCGAATCAAACCAAACCCAACCCGAAACAAGTGGGTCCGGTTCGAGAAAGTCGAACCAAAACAATACGAAGTAAATTAGCGTTGACGGCATTGTGCTTCGTGTGTTCGTGACGGCTTCGCTTCGCTCCCATCCGCCCACATCCGTTTTGCATGTTGGCCAATACTGATTCTGAGGATTTCCTGATGACTTTGGATTTTGGATTGCAGCAGTATGGATAGATGATCCTGCTCGAATGGCATCCAAAGCGTCTTTAACCTTTACCTTGTTGTATTTTCGCTTTGCATCCTTAATAAACCTGAAAACACACATTGTAGTATCACCAATTTCAATTGTCCGAAATATGAATCGTAGGAAAAAAATTTGAATCAAATTTCGGACATTTTATTTTATAATTTTTTGAAGAAAAATTACAATATACTTCATTATGTTTTGTAATCAACTGTAAAACACTTACCTAGAAATAACAGTTTACTGATAACGATGATGATCAGGGCTGCAACACGAGAGAAATTCAACTATTAAACGTTTATATTCTACCTGCTCACGCTAAGCGAACGTCAAAAACAAACAATAATGAGTAGTGCTGTTAGATTTTTGCCTACTATGTTATAATTTAAAAGTAAATCTAATATAAAATGAAAGTGAAACTAAGGGGATAATCTAAAGAATCAATTGTGATATTAATTTCACAGTTACATCATCAGGGCGTTAAGCATTTCAAGATATTATTACGAAGTGTCCGAAATATAATGCTGTCCGAAATATGATTCAGAACGGTACTGTAGAGTACAGAGTTGAAATAATACAAGATGAAATAATAGTAATAATAATAATAGAAAAAAAGCATGAGAAACATGCCATGAAAACTATAGACCAATCAGATGGAAGGAAAATATGAGCCAGGGTATAAAAGCGCGAGCCATTCCGCGCAGCCGGCATTCTGACAACGGACGTGATACGAGCAACATCTGGAAGGAAAACCAGCAGCAGTGGCAGCAGCGAACAACGGAGCTATCCCGAGCAGCCGATAATCAAGCAGCAGTAGCGGACATCGAAGTTCATCCGGACAATCAACAATCGAGCTTTAACATCGCGAGCTGATCATTGTCGGTACTCTCTCTCCGCTGATAGCGTGAGGACGCGCTTCCATTGAGCCGAGAAAGTGTCGCAGTGTGGAATCAACGCCGCATTACGTGATTGGCACCCACGTATTAAAGGGTGTGTCACATCAAATTGCATCACGGAAAAAACGCTGTAGAAATTTGCCCAGTAGACCGATCCTTTTGAAAATTTTAGACAGTAAAATATAAAATATTAAACAACTTTTCGCATTTCCTTTTTATTCATACTTCGAGCCTAAGCCCGTATGCTCGCACCTTCCTCTTTACCCCGTCCATAAGGTTCTGTACAACGTCAGGTTGTAGTTTTTTTTTAACAGAAATCCATTTTCTCTTGAAGTCCGCCTCCGATTTGACAACTTTTGGGTTCTTCCGGAGGGCCTGCTTCATAATCGCCCAATATTTCTCTATTGGGCGAAGCTCCGGCGCGTTGGGCGGGTTCATTTCCTTTGGCACGAAGGTGACCCCGTTGGCTTCGTACCACTCCAACATGTCCTTTGAATAGTGGCACGAAGCGAGATCCGGCCAGAAGATGGTCGGGCCCTCGTGCTGCTTCAATAGTTGCAGTAAGCGCTTCTGTAGGCACTCCTTAAGGTAAACCTGCCCGTTTACCGTGCCGGTCATCATGAAGAGGGCGCTCCGCCGCTTGCCACACCATGTACTTTTTGGCAAACTTGGATAGTTTCTGCTTGCGAATCTCCTCCGGAACGCTGAATTTGTCCTCTGCGGAGAAGAACAACAGGCCCGGCAGCTGACGAAAGTCCGCTTTGACGTAGGTTTCGTCGTCCATTACCAGGCAATGCGGAAATTCGTCAGCATTTCGGTGTACAGCTTCCGGGCTCGCGTCTTCCCCACCATGTTTTGCCTTTCGTCGCGGTTAGGAGCCTTCTGAACCTTGTATGTACGCAGGCCCTCCCGCTGCTTGGTCCGCTGGACGAATGAACTTGACAAATTCAGCTTATTGGCGACATCCCGGACCGAACTTCTCGGATCACGTCTAAACTGCTTAACTACGCGCTTGTGATCTTTTTCACTGACGGAGCATCCATTTTTGCCGCTCTTCACCTTCCGGTCGATGGTTAGGTTCTCGAAGTATCGTTTTAGTACTCTGCTGACCGTGGATTGGACGATTCCCAGCATCTTACCGATGTCCCGATGTGACAACTCCGGATTCTCGAAATGAGTGCACAGGATTAATTCACGACGCTCTTTTTCGTTCGACGACATTTTTCCAAATTTACGAAAAATTGACAGTGAAGCATGGCCAACGTGATCTATACACTCTTATCTGATTATAAGCGAAAGCTGAAGATATAATTCCTAAAAATTAAATTTCTACAGCGTTTTTTCCGTGATGCAATTTGATGTGACACACCCTTTAGAACAAAAAAAAATATAGTCAACCCCGAAATCATAAAAAACTGAAACGCAAATAATCAACTATTTTACATGAGATTCAGACCATTCGGCTTTAGTATTTCGGTAATTTTTCTAAGGTACAAATATTCATTGAAAACAAACTCTGGACAGATCCGAATGATCTGTTGGTATTCTCAGCTATCTTCCTTGACTTTGATCCACAATTCACTTATTCAGCCAAGCATCGTCATCGATAACCGAACGACTAGTTTTAAAGTGTTCGTACCACTTCAACACGTAGGTTTCGAAGTTCTGTCATTTTTCAGAAATGTAGAAAAGAAAATGATCATGTGGCTCAAAATCAATATACATATGCAAAACCACCCGCCCTTCGTGCAACAAAAAAAAAACATATGTACGTGACGAAAAACTAATCAAAACAAATAAACAGTCCACTATAGGGGCTATCGTTCCGGCAGCTCTGACAGTCACGCTATTGATGTGCAATCCATTAGCACCTTAAAAAGCCAACTTGTGTCAGTGTTTGAAAGCAATGCCCCCCTTCCTTTCGTCTCTCTCTCTCTCTCTGTCCCACCATTCGTTCAAACAGCATCAGCATCACCAACTCGTAGTAGGGAAGCTGTGAGATATACACACAAACGCAAATTGGCAAGAGTGTAGCATCTTCAAGTGCGTACATGTTTGCCAGGTACTCGAGTATTACAGATTCGAGTAGAGCAGAGTAATGAGCAAGCAGAGAAGGCAACTCGCACGAGAGCACGAGAGCATTAGGTAGCGCATAGAGCATGCCGCGAGCCGCCATGCGCCTTGCTGCTTGTTTATACTAATTTTCACTATCTGTGCTGACAGCGCCACACTGCTCCGCGGGGACGAATTCTCTCGAATTGTTCCTGCCTCATTTGTGTGTACGCATCGCATCCCCCTCCCCTCCCCCCTTCTCGGCCTCAACCTTTCCAACTTCCCCCGGAGCAATCATGGCGCGGACAGATGGACGGACAGAGATATCAAAGAGAACGCCGGAGAATCGGAGAATCCGAGATAAACTGTGGCACTGCTGATAAAAATCATCAAACCATTTCGCTAGCCGTGTTCGAAAATCTGCTCTAGATCGCGTTCGCACGGATATCTAGATCAAATACGATGGGCATATCTCGCTTTTTTGGCAAAGGGGGCATTATGACGCTGAGCTACACAATTCATGTTTTTATTCCGTGTGGATGTCTATCGTCATTCACCCTGAAAGAGATCGGAACAATCCATTTTGTTTCAATGCTTTCCGGAAAAATCACTTTACTGTTTCCGATTTTAAATTTCGAGAGGAGAGGGCACACGCGATGAGAGCGGAGATCATTTCCATCGGATGGTCCTTCGAGCAGCGAAAGGATAACTTCGAAAGGGAGAGCATCCCTAGGATAAACAAGGATGCGATGATTATCATCGAGAATCGATGGGACAGAGTCATGGGATAATAATGCGTTATGAAATGATAATTCATCACGTTTGATTGGGGGCCAATTCGATCGAATAATGGGACCCGCTCGGATGACATGCTAGCAGTGTGCACTGGCGGAAAAACGCGTGCATTTTCGCAATGATAATAAATCAAAACGCATGCGTGTGATGAATACACTCTCTGTCTACTGCCTCGAATCTCTCGCATCCAGAAAACGCTCTCTAGAAAATCCGTGTGCACGTCTCGGTCCGCTCGCACTGAGCCACTTTTTCCAACATCTACAACGACGACGGCTACGACAACGATTCGGACTGAGGAAAAAAGTCTCGGTGAAAATTTCTTTCGCAAGTAGCCACAAAGTATTCAGTTTTCACGCCAAACAACCAGCTCTGACACCGTCTAGTTTTCTTCTCGGTTCGAAGCTGATAGAGGAGGTTTTTTAGAACCCACACGGAGTGTGACGGTGCGGACAACGGCTGACCAGACCTTTTTGGTACAGCGGAGGAAGAAAAAAGTGCTCCAGAAGAAGCCCCCAAGAAAAGCGTAATGTGTGTGTGTTATACGTGCTCCCAGAAGAAGAAAAGCTAGAAGGCCAACGACCAACCGCAGGTCCGAGCCAGGAAATTTTCTGTAACCAGTGCTCGAAAGGATGAATAAAGATGTGCTCTAATCGAAGCAAATGATTGCACAGGCGTGCGTGTATGGTGTTCCTGTATCTTTTTTTTTCGCGAAAAGTGAAATAGCAGAATCTCAGTGCTTCAATGCTGACTTGAAATCATCATCCAGATTAACGCTGCATCGGTGTGTAAATGACAAATAGCAGCAGAGAAGAATTTCTCGCTCGAGTGGAGGGCAATCATTACACTGGTGGTGGACTTCTCCTGGAAGCGCTGGAACAGCGCACCAGCAGTGGCCAAATCGCGACCGAAAAGGCGCAGCAAGTGAACCAACCGTGTAACTATCGAAGCCATCAGCAGCAGCAGCAAATTTTCCAGCATCCTCGTACATCTTCTTCCCAGCACTCGACGGTGTGAGTGTGCGTTTGAAAATTTTCCAATCTTCTCCTTTCTTCACACAAAGATTTCCCTTTCATCCGTTTGTGGTCAAACAAAAGAAGCTGTGTGCGGAGGCATCCCTTTTTGGGCTGGGAATAAAAGTGCGATCGGATGTAGTTTTCCTTGAAGAAACAAAAAAAAACAGGCTCTCCCCTACACCAACGGTTGGAAACAACAATTAAATTTGTTATGTAAAATTAGCAGTCTCCAAATCGAACATCAGTATGATAGAGGAGAGCGTGTGAATAGGAAAACAGTGCCATTTTTCGGTGTTATCCCTCTCTGAACCCCTCCCACAGCGAGGATACAGGCGCTGAGAAGCTGGAAAAGTGCAACATCGAGTGTCCTTCTCGAAATAGCCTCTCCATCTCTCGCTCGTAGCCTCCAGCAGTCGCAGCTCGTAGCCATCCGCGATCGAAACGATGGCTAAGAAAGTGCAGTCGTAACTTTTCGACATCTTGTGGTGTCCTTCAGGGGAGGCCCAACGCCGCACAAAGTGTGTATCCCCCCAGTGCTGCTTTGAAGTACATGCGGAAATTGGTGTGAAATTGCTCTTGAAACAAGGGAAAATCTCCGTACACCATCATTTCATCAATCAGTGCGTCTCTGTTGGCAGAGCTAGTGTGAGTGTGTGCGTTCCTCAGTGCTCCACCTCGTGCGTTTGTGTTCGTGTGAATCTTCATTTCGCTCGCTGGCTCCCTCATCAGTATCTCTCGCTCTCAACGCTGGTTCATCATCTGAAGATCTGATAATACGGAGTTGATCGGTTACAGTGTGTGTGTGCCAGTGCCGACGTGCGGTTCTAGTCCATTTTACCCCGATGCACCAGTGTGTGCGTGTGTTGTCTCGTTTACCGTTGAGGCTTTCTTGTTGTGTTTTCCGAGCAAGCGTTTACATTTTTGTTTCGTTCCGGAAAGTTTCCCAAGTGCCTGCGATTACCGATTGTTGATCTTCAACAAAGCAACCCAGCTGGGGCAAGGATCGTTAAGTGATTCAACCTCCACAACGTGAGTTTGAAACGAAGCCAAGAACAAAATTGAACACCCTTCTTCCCTTGATCTAATCTGCACGGGGGGGGGGAGACCCAACCAATCCTCGTCGCCTTGCTTTTATTGTTGTCCCCGTAGAGCATTATTTTGATTGATTTTTCCATCCCCCAGAAGGTCTGCATTCGCAGATTCTATACTGTGTCTTTTCCCTTTCAAACACACCCTCTGAAATCAGAAGAAACCCCTATGGTTACAGCTCGAATTGAGCTTATGAGCAATGGTTGGCCTTTTTTTTTAACTCTTTTTGGGACTCATCCAAGCAGTTCATCCAGGAAACATGTCAGGGTCAAAAGAAGAAAATCTGATCTTTTGCGCATATGTTGCAGTTTTCCTCGTGAGCCACAATTGTGTGTGCGTTGGTAGGTACGTGTGCGAATGTATTCGTATTCGCTACTGTCACACGCCGTGCTTTCATGTGCTTTCTTCTTCCTGTGCTCTCGTTTTGGGGAACTCCACTCTAGTAGTACTTCTTCCACACTACACAAAAGATAGTTGACATCGGTCTCATCCCAACAACAACAAAACCAGCAGCAACCACACAAAAAAACAAAAGGAAACTCTGTAAAATGACGATGAATAATGGAAATTCCAATTGTCTGATTGTAGGCACTTGTCTTCTGGCCAATAATATTCGGTCAGATTTGCGCCAATTATGAATCTCGCCTTGATTTGAATCACAAACGTGATTGAATGTAATTTACAGCATCGTGTTGAATATTTCAAGCGATGCTTGATTCAAGAAAGAAAATTCGTTTTAGCCAGAAATCAATACTTTTCTACAGACCATACTGTCCAAATCAATCCCAAAAATGTTCTTCATAAATAACATTTGGTGTGTATTTTACCCTCGACGGGTTGATTTGAGCTTTTATCTGTGGACAAAAGGATCAAAGTTGGCCACGAAAAACGGAAATTGCACATCATTGAAGGCATTCATTTTATACACACTGACAACAGTTCACCAATTCAGCCCATGATCTCGCTCTTTCTCTCTCACGCTCTTTCACTGTAGCAAACTCTCTCCCTTATCCTTACGCTGCTAGGTTGCACCTATTGCAGCACATTTTCCATACGGCAGAACCAACAGACATCCAGCAAAAGCAACCAACACACAAACACGCATACACGTGGAGACCTATCCCCCATAGGATTGCAATATCAACATTAGCAGCAATAACAGCAGCAGCACCGTTATGCTTACGTCATAATAATTCTCTGGAAGCTAAACAATCAGGCACAACTGCTGCTTCCACTGGAGGCTTTCCTAGTTTTTCCCCTTTCTTGTCGTCGTCGTAGCCTTTTTTTTCTTCTTCTTCCTGTCATATATTTTAAGCGGAAGCGCACAAAAAAAAACCTTCGCTGAGACAGCACGCCTCCCCCCACACGTTTGCTTTGCTCTTCAAAACTAGGTACAACAAAAGCGGAACCAAATGAGAAGTGTAGGAAAACGATAGGGAAGATAACCGGGCAGAAAGGAGGCTTCTCCTAAAAATAGTGTCAACCACCTCAAGGAATGTTGTTACCCATCCATCCATCCATCCATCCATCTTTTGTTCATCGCTCATCGCTATCCATCGTCATCGTCGTCGTCGCCTTCATTGAAGATTAGCTGATTGACCATTGTTCAATGTTTACTTGCGCTCTATCCCCTCTCACTTTGCCACTCGTCACTCAGAGAAGGGGGTCACAACAAGACACTCGTTAAGATCATAAGGTTTGGCGGCTGATTGGTGTCTTCCTTCGCCTCGTCCTGATCCAAAACCAATTTAGAACTGAATAATAGCAATTTTGCGTTATCCGAAGAGTTGCGTTATCTGACTCAGGGGTTTTTGTAGATTACCGGGGGTTGTGCTGAATCCACAGAAGTTATTTCTAATATTAAGTGTACAGGTGCGACTTTACGAGTTTTTTTTAATAAATAAGACATTCGTATGCATTTATTCAGAGTATCCTCAATCGTGAGCCACACCTAGGCCCATCATTTTGATGTAATCTAGCTATCAAATTAATGTTTGTAAAATCGAAACCGCTTTTCAGAAAGGATCGATGACGATAATCAGAATATAAAGTTATCCTGGGAAGATATGTCTCGAAAACATGACGGGTGAGCTAGAACTTTCCACTTCACTCTCTCTAATTAATTCTCGGCAGATCTATGAAAATGCGGTCTGGCGTTGTCATGATGTAAAATTATCTAGTCGTGACTATTCTCCCATTCGAGCCGATTTTCTCTTTCAGAGCTTTGTTTCGGTTAGCGGTTCCAATCGCGTGCCTTGAATTAAAAAAAAAATCGGTATAAATTGTATACACTCCAATCAAATGAACTGTATTACGTTTTGAAGCGGAAGTACCCCCCTGCAAATACATCTATTGTCAACTTCATCATAATGCCAACAGCACGACATTCGCCACATGTTATAAATCCCTAGAGTCATGCTTGTACTCCTAATACATCGCAAATAAATCGATGGATGTTTTCCACAGTTAATTTGAGCTCGGATTCAATTGAAAAGAACTGATGAAATATTTGTTGATGTTGGATTACATCTTCAGAGACCATATGGATGGTGTAAATTTAAAATGAAGATTATACCGGTCATGATACGAAAATTGGCCAATTTTGAGCGCTTATTAGTCAATCATTTCTAGATCGATTTTTGCACCAATCGATTTGGACACTCCCTAACAATCTTTAATCTTTTTTCAATTCGATGCCCAGAGAAATAAAACGTGCGGCAACAATGGCAGAGTGTTTAAGAGAATGTGTATTTCCCACGTAAAATCTGTTTTGTAAACAGGTTTTCGTAATTTTTTTGTCAAATGATTTATTTATGTTTAATATCAATTGAAATTAGAAAAATTATTCACAGGTATCTCAAACTGCCATGTTCGTACTGATGATGATGATGTTTTTTTTGTTGTTAAATTTGTATTGTTAAATTTGTTAAAATTGTAGTTTATTATTAAAAAAAAATGAACGTTGTCTATGAAAGTTTGAGCCTCGCGCGCGTTTGGTGGGCCTGGACGAATGTTAAAAATTAACACTGGCAGAAAACTGACACATGATGAAATTTTTATATAGGGTCTGGAGTGGAAACTGGAATTGGGAGAGCTCATTCGGAATTGTCGTAAACTATCTTTCATCAGATGGTTATATCGATTATTTCTGATTGTAGCAGATCTCTTTTATGTTCTAAGTAGAAACTTTTAGATATTGGGTTCAATTCCCAATCAGTCAAGGATCTTCCCGGGTTAGAAATTTTCTTGACATGCCTTAGAAAAAACATTGGGCCTGAAGTTGAGACTATGACTATGTCAATGTCAATATGGATAGGAACATTGTTTGTTTTTTCGCAGTTTGTGCCTATTTTTACTGTTCCATTAATAGATATTTATGCCTGCAACAGATCCAGTTCGCTTCGTTTTTTTTATAATACTGGTCTCTTGATATTTTTAAACTTAATTATTATCCATAAGATAAATCGTCCTGCTCAAACCTTTGTAGGGGTATGAGGTGGGCCATCATCATCATCAACAACTCTCTAACGTTCTATAGCAATATAGATAATTTGAAGAAATCAATAGGTAATATGTTCGAAAAGAGTTGAAATGAGAACTTCTAATCGTCCATACCGCTAGGCGTTTCCTTGGCACGAGGTTGACTGTGGAATGTTCATGTTCAAATGTCCGGGGCTTGCACTTTTAATTTTTTTTTTTTATTAAATCGTTTATTTTTACAGGCTCAGTTACATAAGTTTAAAGGAGCCAAACTCCTATCTGTATAGTTACAAGTATACATAAACATTTTTTATTAATTCTAATGTTAATGAGGTAGAGAACCGATTACTCGCGGCTTGCTCGAGTTTAGAAGGGTGACATTTTGTTTCAGGAAAAGGATGGGATATAAGGATATGTTGACAATGTTCACACTCACATTCGCACTCACATTCATCATACTCAATTCTTAAGCCTATCTTATATCTAACATGTATTTACATTTCACCTTATTCTATTGTTAGTAAGAAGGGATTTGATTTCTCGCGAAAAGGAAAAGGAGAATATAAGGATATAAGGACAATCACACACGAAGATCGATAGCTTTTAGGAAGACATATATTTGGGACATGTAATCAAGGTCTAACCGAGCCAACACATCTCTCACCGGCACATTGGGCTGCCTTCCTCTAGCCCGAAGAGAGTTTTCTAAATTCGATCTGGCAACAAGATACTCCTCGCACGACCAAACAACGTGTTCGATGTCGTGGTAACCTTGGCCACAAGCACAGATATTGCCATCGGCAAGATTAAAACGAAAGAGTAGCGCGTCTAACGAACAGTGATTGGACATGAGTCGAGAGAAGGTGCGAATAAAGTCCCGACTTAAGTCCAGACTTTTGAACCATGGTTTGAGGCTAACCTTAGGGATAATCGAGTGAAGCCACCGACCCAATTCATCTTCGTTCCACTTACGTTGCCAGTTAGCGATGGTATTTTTACGGACTGAAGAATAAAATTCATTGAAAGCGATTTGACGCTGCTAAATATCGCCTTCAATTGCACCTACCTTTGCCAATGAGTCAGCCCTCTCATTACCCGGAATTGAGCAATGTGAAGGGACCCAGACAAAGGTAATGACATAACAGCGTCTGGTTAAAGCACTCAAATTTTCTCGTATTCTCTCAAGGAAGTACGGCGAGTGCTTTTCCGGCCTCACTGAACGGATAGCTTCGACTGAGCTAAGACTATCAGTTACAATGTAATAGTGTTCAACAGGTCATAAGGCGACGCTGTCCAGTGCCCAATGTATTGCTGCCAATTCAGCAATATACACAGAGCAAGGATTCTGAAGACTGTGGGAGGTGCTAAAAATTTCGTTGAACACTCCAAATCCTGTGGACTCATTCATAGAGGACCCATCAGTAAAGTACATATTATCACAATTGACACGCCCATACTTTGCATTGAAGATCGTAGGAACGATCCCCGATCGATGATAATCTGGAATTCCATGGATTTTCTCCTTCATGAACAGATCAAAATGTACAGAGGAATTGATGTAGTCAGGAAAACAAACACGGTTGGGAATATACGAAGAAGGATCAACCTGCATGGAGATGAATTCATGATATGAGCTCATGAATCCTGAATGAAAATTTAGCTCGATAAGCTGCTCAAAATTTCCGATCACCGATGGGTTCATAACCTTACACCGGATGAGGAACCGAAGAGATAATAAATTGAAGCGATCTTTTAGTGGGATTACGCCTGCCAAAACCTCGAGACTCATGGTATGCGTTGAGGGCATACATCCCAACGCAATACGGAGACAAAGATACTGAATTCGCTCGAGTTTAATGAGATGTGTTTTGGCAGCTGATTGAAAACAGAAACTGCCATACTCCATCACTGAGAGAATAGTTGTTCGATACAACATAATAAGATCTTCGGGATGGGCTCCCCACCAGGTGCCGGTAATTGTACGGAGAAAGTTTATTCTTTGTTGACATTTTTTACTCAGATACCTAATATGGGCCCCCCAAGTACATTTGGAGTCGAACCAGACCCCAAGATACTTGAATGACATAGCATGAGTGATCGGTTTACCCAAAAGTTGAAGCTTTGGTTTTGCTGGTCTATGCTTCCTAGAAAAAACCACCATCTCTGTTTTCTCCGTGGAGAATTCGATCCCTAGCCCAATGGCCCAGGTTGAAAAATTGTTCAAAGTATCTTGTAAGGGTCCTTGCAGGTCGGATTCGTTTGATCCTACGACAGACACCACTCCGTCATCTGCAAGTTGTCTTAGGCTGCAATTTTGTGTAAGACAATTGTCGATGTCGCTTACATAGAAGTTGTACAAAAGGGGGCTTAAACATGAGCCCTGGGGGAGGCCCATGTAAGAGACCCGACTTACTGCCGAAACTCCGTGAGAAAAGTTCAAATGTTTCTCACAAAGCAAGTTATATAACATATTATTCAATAGAGGCGACAGACCCCGAGAGTGTAATTTGTCTGACAAAACCTCTATTGAAACAGAATCAAATGCCCCCTTTATGTCCAAGAATACTGAAGCCATTTGTTTTTTTTTTCGGCGTAAGCCATTTGAATTTCTGAAGAAAGCAACGCAAGACAATCATTCGTCCCCTTGCCCCTGCGGAACCCATATTGTGTATCTGAGAGTAGGCCATTCGTTTCAACCCATCGATCAAGGCGAAACAAGATCATTTTCTCCAACAATTTCCGTATACACGACAGCATTGCTATTGGGCGGTACGAATTGAAGTCGGACGCGGGTTTTCCGGGTTTTTGAATAGCTATAATTCGCACTTGTCTCCAATCATCTGGACCAATATTATGCTCTAGAAACCGATTGAATAAATTCAACAAGCGATGTTTCGCCACATCAGGGAGGTTTTTTAACAAGTTGAACTTAATTCTATCCGTTCCTGGAGCCGAATTGTTACAAGAAAGGAGAGCAAGAGAGAATTCTACCATCGAAAACTCGGAATCAAGATCGCACCTATCTTGTGGTATAACTCGAACAATTTTTTGCACAGGAACGGAATCGGGACAAACCTTCCGTGCAAAATTAAAAATCCATCGATGTGAATATTCTTCGCTTTCATTAGATGAAGAGCGATTTCTCATGTTTCGAGCCACTTTCCATAATTTTTTCATTGACGTTTCTCGTGACAAACCTCCCACGAAATTTCGCCTATAAGCACGTTTTTTCCCTTTGATAATGTTTTTAAATTGATTTTCAAGGTCCAAATACGTTTGAAAATTCTCAATGGTTCCACGTTTCCGAAAAGCTTTAAATGCGTTCGATTTATCCTGATAAAGCTTGGAACATTGGCTATCCCACCATGGATTGGGAGGCCTTTGACGAAAAGTGGAGCCTGGGATGGGTTTCGTTTGAGCGCGAACCGCGCTGTCATATATCAAACGAGAAAGGAAGTTATACTCCTCCAATGGAGGCAAACCATCTCTGGAATTGATGGCTAGGGCAATTGCGTCCGCATATTTTTTCCAGTCAATGTGTCTTGTGAGGTCATATGCCATGTTTATAGATTCAGAAGAATTCGAACCAATGGTGATGGAAATTTTGATTGGCAAGTGATCACTACCGTTGGGGTCCTGGATTACATTCCACTTGCAATCTAACGATAGTGAATTCGAGCAAAGCGAGAGGTCAAGAGCACTTGGGTTAGCAGGAGGTTTAGGAACACGTGTTGTTTCCCCAGTATTCAAAACGGTCATATTGAAGCTGTTACAAAGGTCATATATCATCGATGAACGATTGTCGTCGTACTGTTCCCCCCAGGCAGTTCCGTGAGAGTTGAAGTCTCCCAAGATCAATCGTGGCTCAGGAAGGAGTGAGCACATGTCAACAAGTTGCTTGCGGCTAACCGCAGCTCTCGGAGGCCAATACAAGCTGACAATACAAAGGTCTTTGCCTCTGATGTTTGCATGACAAGCAACAGCTTCGATCCCCCCAATAGGTGGAAGGTCAATTCTAAAAAATGAGTGGCACTTATTGATCCCCAATAGCACCCCTCCGTATCTGTCAACACGGTCCAAGCGTATAATATTAAAATCGTGGAAAGAGATATCATCTCGCGAAGAAAGCCAAGTTTCGGACAGAGCAAAAACGTCACAATTGAAGTTATGAATTAAAAATTTGAATGTATCCAATTTAGGGATAAGACTACGACAATTCCACTGTAAAACAGTGATAATCTCCGACCTCTCTATTTGAATTAGACATCAAGAGAGATAATCATTGCAAGGAGGGGCCATGTGCACTTTTAATTCTATTGTGTTCTTTTTTGTATCTCTTTGTTACTTAATTTCGAATGTTCAAAACCTGTAACTAGCTCCTAACTCAGTAGGATTCAAAAGCAATCAAATCGTCTTCTTCTGCATTGATTGCATATCGATGTGGCGTGGTAGGCGAAGTATATTTGTGTTGTCAAGCAAAATATGATGTCGTATTTAGCTGCAATCAATATGAAGCGTATATCGAAGAAACAAACCAATGTTCAAAATAATCATGGTTTCATGATGATTTGAGCCAAATTTCTCATGAAATCGTGCAACTGTTTGTTTTTTCAATAGATGGCGATTTTATTGAGGCTTAGTTCCATTATTTATGTGGCTGAAAGTTCCAGAGAGCAGCCGTATTCTTAGTTCTCGATAGCAGTAGCATTTTCGATGAAATGCTGATTAATTGAAGACTTGAGTGACAAAAATAACACTTTTAATCGTTTTTTTCGACGTGTTTTCACAAATATCCACTGTACTCTGTTACACTATAATCATAATCAGCGGGAATTCCAATAAAATGTGTGTTTGAAACGTTAAAATACATACTGAGAGTAGCATATTCACATGGATGTGGCAGGCAATCAAATATAAACACAAATATTGACGTTACGGTGTGAAAAATAGTTATGGCAGCGCATGCTATGTTGCTCGTAACTCCATCGGGCCTTCTTCCCGTATCCACTCACACTTACGTTCCCACTACGCTTACATCTCACTTCACTTTTTTGCGCCTATTCCCGTTTCCACCGATCGTGAGGTGTAATAATGAACGCCGTATAGAAAGTGGAGTTTCCAATGTAGTTTCTAAGGGAAACGTCAGTTGTATTTTGTTTTATTTATCTACGAGTAGTGGACGAGTTGTGTCGAAAAAGAAATATGATCGGCTACTACGATGAGTACGAGGAATCGCTCTGTTCACCCAAACGAGAGCGTAAAGTGTAAACCAGAATAACATCGATGGATGAACGCGGTGTGTTCATAATGAACTCTACCAAATGTTTACAGTTGCGTGTAATCCGGAATTTTGTACTCATTTCACATTGTTTTCACGTGTAGTGTATTCTGGAGTAAGGCTCTTCATATTCAATACCTTTATTTACAGGGCATTGATGTTGGTGCTCGTGCCTATGAGGAGGCTGGCATAATCACGACCTTTCTTCACGAGCTGCTGATTTTTTCTGTTTTTGTGCTATTTATAATTCGTGCGATTCTAGTTTCGATTCAACAATAAAATCGGAAAAAAGGACCGCATATTTGAGGAATCGCACAAAACCAGGTTTGCCTGTATGGGAGCTAACTTATACAACTTATTCAACTTATACAACAACAAAACAAATTAGTATACCGCTATGGCTTAATTACTCCATACTTTTCCAGAATTATAATAATTTTCCAACGCACAATGTTCAATTCTATATTCTCTGTTAGGTTGATAATAATAAATAACAATCGTCATGGTCGTCTTGTCTATACGGGCCGGTTTACTGTGATCAACAACAAACAAATAACAATGCCATTCTTAGGTTGTTCAAATGCTAGTAGTGCATGAGTATGACCACAAGGTCACAGTTTTACCTTAAATATTTTAAATTTGAAATCGAGGCGATGTATTCATTCTGTACGATATGATCAAGCTACATACGTTTACCTCACAACGACCCAAGTCAAGCGGTATTTCTCTGTTATGGCAAACATCTGCCTGTAAACAATAAATATGTGCTGTCGCGAAGGTCGAATAGAAAAATAGGAAAAAGGAAATATTTATTTGGATTGTTGGCAAGGCGTAAATTAGGGCTCATCTTTGGGAAGTTGCGTAATTACGGGAAAGTCGAATATGCATGTGTTATATGGAGAGGGAATTTAGATTGGGTTCAAGGAATATTTTGAGCAGGGACTTCTAGAACTGGGACAGCTACAGCTATGCTACATTCCAAAGATACCATTAATCTAATATAAAAATGTGCCATCAATACCAATCAATCAAATCCAGAAATTCAGATCGAATTGAACATATCTAATCTAATGCTTGAATGGAAATGGAACTCCCCGTGTCAATTTGGTTGCTGGTCCAATCAACTGTTGGAATAAGGATAACAGGTTAAGGTTAAGTGGGTTCCAGTATTATCTAACCTAATTATTACCATGCTTGTGATAACCATAGAAAATCATTACTTTTACTTTACTTGTTTATATTAAAGAACCTTTAAACTAAGAAACGTTACTCGCAAATCCTTCTCCCCCAAATCTTGAAATGTAATTGACATGGAGACGCACGGTCGCCATCGGAGAGACTGGAACTCCTTGCGCCTCCACATTATGGCGGTGAAAACGCATTCAACTCATTCCATGAGGTTATGCACCGAAAAACCAAATTCTAGAGTGTGAATAATTATTTTTTAGAAGGTGAAATGAGATCTCAGAAGAATGTGAGATGTGAAACTTCTATATAGCTTACTATAAAAGGGTAAAATGTATATTTATTACACTTCTTTTGATTTTGTGACGTGAGAACGCACGTGAATCCTGTTTTACGCGCAGAGCGCGTTTTCACGCCACGTCAGATTCATGCCGATATTTGCAAGTTTCTTGCATGTTTGTTGTAAAACTGAATATACTGGAATTTATGTTCACCCTTTGTTGACAAATCGTACAACAAAGTTCATTGGTATGTTTTGAAACGGAGATCGAAATAAAACATTAACGTTCAAGAGCCGGAAGCCGCAAAAAATCAGTTGTTGTCACGTCACAAAAGTATTTGACTGGAAACAAGCCACTTTAATTATGAAATATTCTCCAGCTGATGATTCTTGTAGGAAAATTTCTCAATTTTACTTTGATATCGTTTAAAGGGTGTGTCACATCAAATTGCATCACGGAAAAAACGCTGTAGAAATTTAATTTTTAGGAATTATATCTTCAGCTTTCGCTTATAATCAGATAAGAGTGTATAGATCACGTTGGCCATGCTTCACTGTCAATTTTTCGTAAATTTGGAAAAATGTCGTCGAACGAAAAAGAGCGTCGTGAATTAATCCTGCGCACTCATTTCGAGAATCCGGAGTTGTCACATCGGGACATCGGTAAGATGCTGGGAATCGTCCAATCCACGGTCAGCAGAGTACTAAAACGATACTTCGAGAACCTAACCATCGACCGGAAGGTGAAGAACGGCAAAAATGGATGCTCCGTCAGTGAAAAAGATCACAAGCGCGTAGTTAAGCAGTTTAGACGTGATCCGAGAAGTTCGGTCCGGGATGTCGCCAATAAGCTGAATTTGTCAAGTTCATTCGTCCAGCGGACCAAGCAGCGGGAGGGCCTGCGTACATACAAGGTTCAGAAGGCTCCTAACCGCGACGAAAGGCAAAACATGGTGGGGAAGACGCGAGCCCGGAAGCTGTACACCGAAATGCTGACGAAGCCGCATTGCCTGGTAATGGACGACGAAACCTACGTCAAAGCGGACTTTCGTCAGCTGCCGGGCAGAGGACAAACTCAGCGTTCCGGAGGAGATTCGCAAGCAAGCAAGATATCCAAGTTTGCCAAAAAGTACATGGTGTGGCAAGCGATCTGCTCTTGCGGAAAGCGGAGCGCCCCCTTCGTGATGACCGGCACGGTAAACGGACAGGTTTACCTTAAGGAGTGCCTACAGAAGCGCTTACTTCCACTATTGAAGCAGCACGAGGGCCCGACCATCTTCTGGCCGGATCTCGCTTCGTACCACTATTCAAAGGACGTGTTGGAGTGGTACGAAGCCAACGGGGTCACCTTCGTGCCAAAGAAAATGAACCCACCCAACGCGCCGGAGCTTCGCCCAATAGAGAAATATTGGGCGATTATGAAGCAGGCCCTCCGGAAGAACCCAAAAGTTGTCAAATCGGAGGCGGACTTCAAGAGAAAATGGATTTCTGTTCAAAAAAAACTACAACCTGACGTTGTACAGAACCTTATGGACGGGGTAAAGAGGAAGGTGCGAGCATACGGGCTTGGGCTCGAAGTATGAATAAAAAGAAAATGCCAAAAGTTGTTTAATAGTTTTTATTTTACTGTTTACTGTAAAATTTTCAAAAGGATCGGTCTACTGGGCGAATTTCTACAGCGTTTTTTCCGTGATGCAATTTGATCTGACACACCCTTTACTTTATTAAACTCGTACACCTTACACATGGAAACGTGAAAAAACATGTTTGTAGTGAGTCAAAATGTTCTCACGTCACACAGGAATGGGTAATTGAAGAACGTTTTCAGGACAGAAAAACTCAAAACCTACACATACACCCTTACATTCTAAAATCTAATCAAATCAGTATTACCCGAACGAAACGCAATTTTGTATTCTGTGATCCGTTCGACTCAAATCTGATTATGTTGCGCAAATGGCATGGCAACCTTGCCATGCGATTCGACACGGCATCGATCTTCGCGTTCCGTTTCTTGAAAGCGAAAATACTTAAATCTACGAGTGGAATAAATATCCTTTTGAAATGGTGAAACAATCATGGAGGCGATCTGGCGAAGTGGTAACATCTATGCCTCTCACGCTAAAGGTCACGAGTTCAATTCTCACTCCCAACATTCTTCCAAAAATGGAAGTAAAAAGTGACGAACCAGCCAAATGAGTTGAAAATCACTATAATACAGATAAAAAACAAAAACAAAAAAAAACAAAAAAGGTGAAACAATCATGAACGGAAATTGTGTCTGAAAATGATTTTATATACACTCATATACTGGAATCCAATTGGATTTGAAACTCAAACGGATTACACAATTCTATTCTTGGAATTTGTTCGAATCAAACTCAAACGACATATGCAAAAGTGGCAACCTTGCCTTGACGTGAAACGAACGTTAGAATAATTTATCCGGATTTGTGAAACAATTTAATCACTATCACATTTGCGAAGTAAAGTTTATTTTCCAACCCTTCACAATGGAGATAAATTCACGCAAATTTTCGCGATTTGGAGCACAGGATCACTTGCGAAAGAGCGAGAAAAGATAGAACCTCCCAAGCTTTTGCTGCGCAAAAATACGAATTCGTGTTGTTTTGACAGTAGTCTCTGCCCACATCAGAAAATTGAAACAAGGCAATAAAGATATGTAGGTGCAACGAGATATAACAAATTTCACTCAGCTTCACATCGATGGAACGCAACATACAAGCTTGCTGCAGGATAATAAATAATTTTCCGAATTTATATTTATACTCTACTGAAGTTTGTAATATTTAATTGTATCGAGTTCGAGATATAACATTTCGCAAGAACCAATTTCACACCTAAAAAAATCGCTCATGCTAAAACAAGCATTAGCATCACTAAATAGTCTGCGAAATTATCTGACTTTACAAGGGATATTTCAATTTTTTGTAATTTAATGTAAAACGAATAAACGTTTATTAGATTTACTGGAAACATCATTCTGCAATCCCGACGAGGTCAACTTCTGCAATCTATAATCCGACCGAGATTCAAACTCAATCGACATAGACAAAAGTGGTAACATTGCCTCGACGCAAAACAAGCTTCAAAATGAGTCATCCGTATTTGTGAAGCTATTTACTCTCTATCACATTAGCAGACCCGAATGCAGTTTCAAATTGTTGAAATATGGATAAAAAATATTTCGTGATGTCATTCAAATACTTTAACAACGTAGTTAACTATTTTCATTACCATTCATTACCAAACACAATTTTGGTTCAAGATTTTTCACCACTTGCAGAAAATGTGATATTCTACCACACAGAATGCATATTTAATGCGAAAAGGTTTCATTTTGATTATCAATGTTTATTTTAAGAAGTGTGTTTCCTATTCCCATTTTCGCTTCACAGAAACGCAATATGAAGCTCAACGTTATCAATGTCGAATTATGTGGCAAGGTGGCTTTGCCATCGAAACATTCATGGACCTATGAAACGGTTGCTTCTAATCTCTGACAAGACTTACAAAAATAAGAAGTATTACCATCCTTTAAGCAGCAGCAGTGGCAAATATCAACGGAAAGATTAATTAACTGTACTTTACCACGACAACCCAACGCATCATGGTTCTTCAGATCTCATTCGTACGCTTTACAACTCATCAAGGCTCCAATTTGTTCACTATTTACATCTAGCAGCAAATCCGACTAATTTTTGGTGAAATTCAAGGATATCTTTTTGAAAACTTTATTGATAAAATGTTGTTTTCCGCACCTATTCTTCTACTCCTAATTCGCACTTCCATATCATAGAGGAAACCATCGGTAGCGATTGATAAACTTGAATCGTTCATACAATTTTATGTGAATTGATTGCCAGGAGGACCATCTGTTTGTTCGATATTTTTGATGTTGCAAATCCAAGTTTTTGTAATCAATCCAAGGATAATGAATCACTTTCTAGTTTAATTTTTCTCCAAATTCAAATTTTTTGAGATAAAATCAAATGTGAGATCGGGTTTAAATCAACTAAATTCACAATTTGTTATAGTTTCCCAACAAAACACCGCGTGACTATCTTATCTGTGTGAGTAATTTTCGTGTACAAAAAAGTAGCTCACCTGTAGTATATGGCAAACCACGTTGGTCCGCGCTGACAAATGTACATTGTCGACTCCAAGGCGCCTAGAAGTATATCCTAAGGTGGGCCAACTTGTTAAAAACACTCTTCAGCCATCTTGGAAGTCTACTGTGTTTTGTTTGTAAACAAAACACAATACGCTTGTGCCCACGCTCGCTCGTGATCAGTCTGTCTCTTTCACGCTACAGGCAAATAATTCCCCTTCTGCTTTCTTCCGTACTGTTTCATATACCGCTCCCCTAACCAATTTAGTGACGAAACGGCCTCACCTTAGGATATACTTCTAGGCGCCTTGGTGGCAACATTAGATTGGCAAACCCGGAAGCAGTTTGAAATTGTTAAAATTTAAATGAAAAATGCCAGATAATATCAATCTATGACTTAAGGCTCGAGTACTGCCGTACTTACCACTAAAACTGATCATTATAATGCAAAAATCATTATCTGACACCAATATGGCCATAAATGTAGTTGCGTGTGTAGTTTAACGTTTCTCATTGCATTTTCTCTGCCTTAAACATCGTGAAATTGGATATAGAAAAGGTTTACACTAAAATTTCATGTAATTTCATCAAGTGTTTTTGTCATACGAAAATAATGCCAATTTTTAGAATATCAAATTGAATTCGAATGACTCTTACATCTTTTGACAGTTGTTGAAGAACACCCAGTTAGCGAACGACTACTGTGTTATGTTACTTAGAACACATATTCGAAACGAAAAAGTACGAGGATCTTTGAAATATCCATGCTCTAGTTTGTTGATCCCTTCCGATTAATAGGATTTGTCTAAGTCCGGAAAATAGCCAGTCGTTTCTGTTTTTACTCATTCGCATAAAAATTCCACCCGCCAGCCATTTCTTCAAATCAAGGAACAAATAGTAGTCCAAGAGACCCAAGTCTGGAGAAAAGGGGAATATGAAACGAGTTGGAACCCTATCTCCATTAATGTTGCAACCACAACTGCTGAGGCATGAGCTGGTGCGTTGTCGTAATGGAAAAATCACCCGACTGCTTCGATTCAAACGAATGTCACACACAAAGTAACAAACAAACAGACCGATCTGACTGGAACTTGATGTGTGTTCTTCCAAGAGATGGTACTGACTAAACCTAATCTCGATGCATGCCAGTAGTGCCATCTCTCTGAATTTGCATGGACTTTCCGAACGACTCTCGTAAGTTTAAAGTTTCTATTCTGAAAGTATGTTTTTTCTCCCTCAAAATCCTTTACCACTTCCGCCTCCCCATCACAGCGCCAGAAGCCGTCAACGCAAATCGAACGTGAATCCCTTCACCAACACAAATGATTTTTTTTGACTTTTGTTTTGCATCGAGGCAATGTTCCCACAATCCAAGTCGTAATCGATTTGAGTCGAAGGGATTGCAGAATGCAAAAGTCGATTTCGATCGAATCGTGAAACCCGATCGGATTCTGGAATAAGGGTGAATGTTGTGATCAGTGCCACAAATTATCAAAATTTATTCACGAATGAAGGAATTAGATTTTTCCCGGTATCGGATGAATTCTCTTCTGTTGAAACTCAACACCGTATCTGTCATAATGAGTATAACACAAGAGTGGGGACGCGTGAACTTTGTCTGGTATATTGATCGAAAACAGCATGAACGAATTTCGAAAAGCCTGCATTCATGCACTTTCATTACTGTCAATAATTTCAGGTGATTATCAGGAATGTTGAGTTGATCTTCATCGCAGTGAATTTTTATTGAAAATGTGTCACCCATTGCACATATAAATGGTGGTGTATGCCATTTCCGGGCAATCGTTAGTAGATTCATAAAAAACGTACCAAGAGTTATTCTATACATTCCATTGCCGAAGTCGCCAAAAACAAGAATTTTGTGTGATGAATTGCCATCCTTTACCATTAATCGATTTCACTCTCAATTGGTGACGTTGCATTTTAAGCTTTGATTTTCACTAACACGCATTGATCTTCATTTTCGACCTTACGAATACCATGACAAAAAGGAAGATGCAAGTGAAAAATGAACTTCATGGCAAGCTGATGTTGATGTTCATTCCACTGGGGTTCATTGCTAGTGTTGTTTTATATTTATCGACTCTCGCTTGAGCAGTAGGTTATCAATACAATGAAGGTAGAAATTCGCCGAATTTGAACATCGTGAACGTGAATATTTTCAGCACTGGTTGTGATAGCATCCAGTCTGGTCAACTGCAATTAAGGTAGTTTGATTTCGTTTCCGTTTCATCGCAGCATTGCTTTTGCACTAATTCTGTTCAATTTTAATATTCAAAACCTTATTCATCGAGGGATGTTAGCACTTTCTACGATGGAGTCTGGAAAATATTTCATTTTATGCAGAAAATCGATTTTAGAGTAACTATGTATGAATAGCTATTGCTTCTTCATAATATAAAGATGTGGGATAATTAGTACGGATTGAAAGTTGGTTACTACAAACACATTTTGTCATGAATTTAACATTTGACTTCAACCTAATGTTGTAACATTCCGCTCCCAGTATCCAATCACCTTAGACCATTCATACCCAAGTCTAAACAAATCTGCACCACCCAAAGTTGCTATCCAAGCAAGTATTCGATACACACAAAAACACAATGGTAGGAAAAATCGAACAAATAGGACCAAGGACAAAATTATGCTAATTTTGGCATTAATCGACGTCATCCTCGGTTCGGCTTTTCAAGCCGCAGCAAGGCTGCTCCACCACATGTGAACCACATAGGGAAAAACTCCGTGCTCTCCTATCATCCCCACTCACCCCCTGTATATAGCACATACATCTCTCCAAACACTTCCATCTTTTGGGTCCATTTTTTCGCCCCATTTCTCCCAGCACTCCCAACGCTTCCGTCCGCTTCATCAGACCTCTCGCGCTCCACACAAATCGCCCCAACTGAGCATGGGCTCCACATCAAAAACCTGGAGAATTTCAAAAGAGACAACGTGCGCTTCCGCCAATGCGGACTGTCAGAAGAAACTCTGTGGAACACAGAAAATCAATAGTCACTCGGCCCAGTCTCTTGTTTGCTCTTTTTCGACCAGCAGCAGAAACAGCGTCTCGGAGGGACCAGGTGCTGCTTTCTGCAAAACACACCCGAATGGGAGGAGTGGGGGGGTTTCTGTTAGAAATTAAAGAGTTAATCTTCCGGTTGCTGCTTCTGGTATCATACACCAGGCCGCTTTATTTCCTGCTTCCCGGTTTGCGCTGATTCGGGTTTTCGGACAGGAACATCCATTGGCTCCCAAAATCGATAGACTATGGTGTGGTTTGGAGGTGCGTGGTTATAGCAAGACTATTTATAACGTGATTCCAGCTTGTTTGCTCAACCGTGATCACCACAAATTGTCAACAGACGATTATTTTTGGACTTTAAAAGTGTCTCTATTATTGAAACATATCTAATACTGTATTTTTGCTACCTGGATTAATAATTATCTTGATATTCTGTGTATATCAACGTTTACGTTGAATTGTTACTATCTACCAGCACATGGATGCATAATTTTATCCGCCCAAAAAAATTGACAAGCAAAGTACCGTTAATGAGATTTAACCATCGGACCGGGAAAGTACGAGATCAGCTACAAAAAAGCAATCGATATCGGTAAAAATCTCGGCTTCGGCTTCACAGAATTTCCAAACATACTCATAAAAGTGGCCTGACGCAATCCGTTACCACCGCACCGTCGCTTCCTCTGAGTCTTACTTGTATTCTCTCTCTCCTTCCAATGCCAGTTCCGAGCGTGTTGCCGTGTTGTAGCATTTCGCCAGTTGCCATTTGAAATCGCTACCCTGCCCGAGAACTTTAGAGCAAACAAGCGACCATAATAAGTCCGCTAGTGGTGCTGTAAGGACCTCTCCGTTTTGCCGTGTTTGTCATCGACGTGCCTCTACTCGCTTGATTGTTTCCGTCCCGGCACTCATCCCGTCCTTTCGATACTCGGGGTACATCTGTGCGCTTGCAGCATCCATCCCATCCCTCTTGCGTCTGGCCACGGGTGCAAAATTTAGGTCACTTGAATTCGGTTCGGAGTGCGATTTGTTGTCCGTGTGTGTCGTCGAGGTTGTATTGTGTTTTTTTTTCGTACTCTGTGCTGTTATATCCACTCGGTCAGTAGAGGCAGCTGGTCCACACTGACCCCCAACCGTAGGGACCCACTCGGGAAGAAGATGCGAGGAATGCTGCCACCAGTGACAGCTAGCATGTGCCATTAACCATACCACATTTTACGCTACAGAAGAAGCATACGGGCAAACAACGGAACAGACAATGCTGCAACGATTAAGTGACGCCAGAAAGAACGCTGTAACATTATTGCCGAAGCAAAGTGCGCGATATTGAATCGAAATTGAGCAAATCGAGAGTAAGAAATCGAGAAAAGTGCTTAAGTTTAAGTGTTAGATAATCCGAAAGCTGCGGAAAAAGATGTGTCTCCTGTGTGTCTGTGTCGGTGTCCTTGTGGATGTGTGCTGAGAAAATGTGTTTATTTGTTCACGTTCTGAGGGAAATACATGGGAATAGAGCGTCTCGTGCCGCAGAGGAGCCGAAATAATATACATATACATAAAGAACACAACGCACCATATCAAGTCAACATCATCGTGTCCAAAATAATGGAGCGAGACAAATTGCAAGCTTAAAGTAAGAGAGCAAGAACAGAAACCAGTAAAAAATAATCCTAGTGAATGCGAGCCCAGTATGCTTATAGTGTCCCAGTTGTCAGCAGAGTTGTGTCGTGTGTGTATCTCCGAGTTTCACAAGCTAGTAAACAGTCGACATCCGGAACAACGGAAGCAAACATCTATCGGAGGAAACTTTCGGCGGCAGCAACAGCAACTGTTACTACTACTGCAGAGTATCGCCATCGCACCATCATCAGCATATAATTATCAAAAGATTCCTATCAATCCTACGTCAACAACTACTTCTTGTTCTGGTACTACATCAAACGTTACTTCCAAGGCTGCTGCTGCTGCTGACAGTATCGGAACGGACGAAGTAATAAACATCATCGATCGAAGCAACCACAGCAGCAAGTGTGCAGCAAGCGCTCAGTGCGTCAACGGGTTTCAGTGCTAGTCGTCACGCAGACCCCACACATCCAACAAGCAGCAAGCCACCAGAAAGAGAAAACCAGCCGTCAAATCCCTCTCAACACTCACCACAAAAGCCGGGAGATATTGTTAAGCCATTGGTTACCTATTTAAATGCAAAACCATAATCTATCGCAAAGATAACGAAAAAACGCCGTGTAATTCGGCATCAACCATTTCTCCAATAGATTTCGTTGAGAAATGGGGCCTGACACCAGTGCTAGGGCCCAGACAAGAGCCGGTCAGTTGCGGTGAAAGTCAGACAAGCGGTCAGCCCCCTCTTCTTGTGGACAGGTAATTCGTTACTACACCATCATAACAAATCCTCAATCCTCACCACCCCTCGCGCTCGTCACCTCCTTCGTGAAGTGCCACTGAATATAAATCCCATGTGTTGCATTTCATTACGCCCCCCCTCCCCCTCCAACCACTCAAATGGGGCATTTTGTCCGGAAATTCAGCTGTATATCGTTACTACTGTGGAGTAACGAGTATATGGCGTGTTGCGTAATTGGATAAAGCATAGCTTGACAGCTGTTTTTCCGCGCTCTTCCTTGAAGAGACTCTTCAAACCGATGAGTGATTCCCGTTGACCCAAGGTCGATTGATGAAGACGAAACCGTGCACAGGGATACCAAATTGGTATCAGTGGAAGAAACATTCAATGTGGTCGCTGTTTTATTTCTTGTTTCGCGTAAATTGAAACAATGTGTTCAAATTATTAAATAATTTACATGATAATCTGAGAACTCTTTGCTAGTTCATAAAATAATTTGTTAAATAATCATGGCTCATTTTATAACAACGCCTCTAGTGGTTTTGACATCAATTTGTTTTAAAAATGTTAATATTTTAGTGGAGTATTGTTTTTATTTTTTAAATAATTTGGATACCCATGTTGAAAATTCGAGGGTCAGGAACAAAGCTGATTGCTGAATTTGGCTAAATCTACCGAGTGCGTCCTCCAAAGTTTTCGTGAACGGAAAACTGCGTTGGAAGTGGATTGAGTACAATCAATGAGCTCTCGGATGCTGATGTTGCCGAAAATACAATTCCAATCAACTACAAACGAATCGAACGCAGAGTATGGCAACCAAAACACGTGTTCGGAAAATGTACTGCAAGGTTGTAACAAATTATCAAGGACGCTTTTCAATGAACGTGTTGTAGATGAGGCAGGAATTGGACAAATTCCAAGCTGAACGTTAAATTGCTAAAAATTTACATTTTGTTTCCGTTATTATTGATTGTATTTGTTTTTTATGGTTTTCATGGTCTCGGGACCAATATTGACGTAGGACTACGTCTTTCATTTCTATGCTGGGGTGTAAGTTCAAATTTTTGAAAACGAAAGCGTTACACCGGAGAACGAGATTTTGAGCCTTAATAGCTCCTAAACAACTGAACGAAATGGTATGATAAACACTTCATTTGAAAGATAAAATGTCTACGCGTTATATGCTTGTTACATTTCGATCCGAAAACTTGTTTCAATAGCCCTGAAATTGCTTTCAGAACAGGCTATTGAAATCAAACCAATCGGTATATAAGCGAGTGCCGCTCGGAAATCCACTCAGTTATGATTGCGCAACGATTGAGATACGATCGCTGGAATGGATGGATGTTTTCCTAACACAGACTTCAAAACCATGGAGCCTGTGGAAATCGGCATAGCAAATTAGATGCAAGTAGTGATCCCCGATTTTTGAAATTAATCGTTCATCAGCTAATCAATTGCTTTTCCGCAGTCACACTGAGAGAAATAATTAGTTAGACTAATATTTCTCATTTGCTAAAAAGCCATCTGCAATCAAAAAAATGGGTGGGTTGTATCTATGATATAACCGCAAGGTTGACGTGGGACTACCTTAGCTTAGTAATCATTGGTTTGTATTGATTAAATTTTTGATTAAATGAAACAATTTCCGAATTCAATTGAATTCAATACATTTGCGTTGTGAGTAAAAAGTTTGAACCAATGCCTTGTCTCTAGTGTCTGCACGATTTTACCAGGTACCTAAGTTTAGAAGACCGTTTTAGGGAAACGCACTCTAGTCTGCACAAAGGCAAGCGAGTACAAATGTACTCGTAGTTTGCATGTATTTGCAATGCCAGTTTCCCCAGACACCTTGGTTTAGAAGTCTTTATAGGTAAACAGATTTCAGTCGTAACAAAAATACTCCCGATCTGCATGACTTTGCAATCCCAATTTCACTAGACACCTTGGTTCTGAAGCCTATGTTGAGGAAACATATTTTAGTCGGAACAAAAATGCCCCGACTTGCATGTATCTGCAATGCTAATTCCCCCTCGCTCCAAGGATTTGTAGTCTGTATTAGGGAAACACATTTCAGCCGGAACAAAAATGCCCCCAACTTGCATGAATTTGCAATGTCAACTTCCCCATGTCTTTCGATTTGAAGTCTGTGTTAGGGAAACACATTTTGGTGGGAACAAAAACTCCCCCTACTTTCATGTATTTGCAATTAGTGATCCCCGATAATCGTTCGATTAATCGATTAATCGAATACTTCCTAAAGAAATCGATTATTAATCGAACGAATACTGCGCAACCAATAATCGAAGCGAACGATTAATTTACGTCGATTAATCGTTCCAAACCCACAGAAAAAAACGCAGTTTTATCCTGAAATTCAATCATTATCTTTGGTGCTCCCCTAGACTCGTAAACGAAACTCAATGCAGTCAATACGAATTGAGCTTCTTTTGCGAGTTTGGGGGAGCGTAGAAGATGATAATTGATTTTCAGGCGAAATGAACACTTTTTTGATTCCAGATGGCTTTCTAGCAAATGAGAAATATTAGTCTAACTAATTATTTCTCTCATTGTGAAAATTAATCGATTAATCGATTATTTGGGACGATTAATCGTATCGAATAGCAAACTGCTGAAAAGTATGCGATTAGCTGATGAACGATTAATTTAAAAAATCAGAGATCACTATTTGGAATGTCGATTTCTCCAACGCTACTTGGTTTTGAAGTCTGTGTTAGGGAACACATTTCGGAGAGAACAAAAGTCCCCCTACTTTCGTGTATTTGCAATTCCGATTTCCCCAAGGCTGCTTGGTTTTGAAGTCTGTGTTGGGGAAACCGTAAAGCAGGCCAATCGAAACGAGGCAGTTAAGGTGTTTAAATAACGCTTAACATTTTACAGTTATTCAATTATTTATCTAATGAAAAATTACATTTTTATTAATTGCGATAGAAACGTAGAAATATTACGTATCAATTGATGCAAACATCTTTCCGATCCAGTAGAAAATGTTCGAGTTATAAGCATTAGAAATCTTGCATTTTTTCCTGCATGTTCAGTGTTTATGTTTTCATTTTACCCCCCATATATTCCGGTTAGACGTAGTCCCACGTCAAAAGTGTTCATTTTGCCGGAAATCAATTATTATATTTTACGTTCTTCTAAACTCGAAAACGAAGCTCGGTTTGCGTTGACGGCATTGAGCTTCGTTTACGAGTTTAGGGGAGCGTCAAAGATAATGATTGATTTGCAGGATAAAACTGCAGCGACCGTACTTTTTCTTTCTCTGGGTTTGGATCAATTAATCGACGTAAAGTATTCGTTCGCTTCGATTATTGGTTGCGCAGTATTCGTTCGATTAATAATCGATTTCTGTATGAAGTATTCGATTAATCGATTAATCGAACGATTATCGGGGATCACTAGATGCAAGCAGCGGGAGCTTTTGTACTCGTTTGCGTTTTTTGCAAATGGGAATGTTTCTCTAATGCAGACTTCAAAACCATGAAGCCTGAGGGAATCGGCATAACAAATTAGATGCAAGCAGTGAGAACTTTTGTACTCGCTTGCATTTTTGCAAACCGGAATGTGTTTTCCTAATACAGATTCCGAAACCAACAAGTTGGGAAAATAAGCATTGCAGATACATTCAAGTCGGCGATACTTCTATAACCCCAAGCACTTTTATACTCCGGAATTCGTTTTGCTATCACGGTCTACAAAAGCGGGTACAAATGCAACGCTTTGGCTCGACTATTCAAGACTGCATTGGAAGATATCTCTTCATGTCGCCAGCTCACTGAACTTCTGCGCATACCGTTTGATGATCAGGCATAATGTTGATAACTATTTGCTGCGATAACTACTTGCATAATGCATGAACTGACCTAAATTGGGATTTGTTTAAAATTGAATTCGTAAATTGTTTCATTCGTTCCCTAGTTTAATCAATAATTTAATCAATATACACAAAATATAGCTCTGCGCAGCGGCGATATCGTACCCAATGAGGTGGGACTATTGCTGATTGAAGAAATACAATTGATTACTAAGCCAACGGCAGTCCTACGTCAACGTTGCGGTTATATCATAGGTATAACCCATCCATAGTTTTTTTTCCTAGAAAACTGAGGATTTTTTACAAAAAATATCTCAAAATCAGACATGTGTTTTTTTTTCTTTTTTAAGTTATGGTTTTTCGAAGTTTACCGATAGTTCGGAATATTTTTTTTCCTTTTTTTCCTATTCTCAAAAACCATAACATTCATTTTTTACGTTAACTTTTGAACTACTATACGAGAGATGATCGATATATCAAATTAAAGCCAATGAGCTAAACTTCTTTGGAAAAATATTACATTATTATGCCAACTAAAGCTTATTTCATTCACTTATTTATTTATTTATTCATTTTTCGTCAAACAAATGTAGACTACATACTTATATATTATTGTTACAATGTTTTCTTAAGTTAAATATAGTTCCCATGGTACAAGTTTTTTAAGCTGTTTGTGTCAATTAATTCGCAGTGCTGATTGGTTATGCCGGATTTACAATCATCTACAATGAGCGCGATTTTTTTTTCTTCAATAGCGATTTTTATTCGTCAACCAATCAGGGCAAAGCGCGAAATCACCTATGACAGTGCGAAAAAAGATAGAACTCTCCAAGCTTTGGCTGCGAAAATCGCGTTGCTTTGAAAGGAGACACTACATACATCAGACAGGTGGAACAAAATATACTTGATGGATGGAACGATATATCGAAAAAAATGTTCATATGAAACGCTTCATAAAGTTAGAGCTGCATCGATCACCTGTTGCAAGCGTATTGCTGTATAATCATAATTATTTTTACACATTTTTGTTAATATTCGATTGAATTTGTTGGTTTTTTAATTATTAATTATCTGGCATTTTATACTTGCATTCACATTTCTAGCGATATGATTTTGTTCCACCACTCTAGTACAACTTTGTCCATAACAAATAATCGCTGTATGATCAGAGGGATGCAGGTTTGACAGACAGATTATGACTTATTATCGCGCGATATCGCTAACCATTGTAAAGGGCTGCACTGAAAAATATCGCGAGTGAGTATATCGCATGCGATTAAAAGCCGGCATTGTAAAGGAAGCATTATACGCAACATGCGATTGATAGGGGCGTTGTTTGCATAATTTGTTCCGGATGTTTTGGTTAGAAACAATTGACGCCTCGGCACATAGAAATTTAATTTTTCTCGTAATTCAGCTGATTGTACTCGTTGCGAAATTAGATCATTAACAAAAGAAAGCAATGCAAATTTACGGCGTTCTTCTAGTGCTTGGATGTTTATGAGCATGCAGCGTGCTTCATATGAAGGAAGTGGAAATGAGGTCCAGTTTAACTTACGGAGTGCAAATAAGAGAAACTGTTTCTGGACTGACTCAATGCGTTCTTCATGTACGACCATATGTGAGAAGCGTTTGACAAATGTTAACACACTGTTTGCCTTATTAATTACAGAGTTGTAGTGTTTAATGAATGTGAGTTTACAACCCAGGACGACGCCTAGATTTCTAACTATTTCACATTTTTCTACATTTTGGTTTCCAAGACGTATTACAATATTTGGTACATGATTTTTGCTGCTAAATGTAATGGAGTTGCATTTTTTACATTCAGTTTTAGTAGATTTTTATTACACCAAGTATGGAACACATGTATTTCGTTTTGGAATGCTTCGATGGCATTTTCATTACCAATTTCCGCAAAAAGCTTCATGTCGTCTGCATACACAAGTACATTTATTCGATTGAGAACGAAGGAGATGTCATTAACGTACAAAATAAAAAGAGGACCAAGATGAGACCCTTTTGGGACTCCCGAAATTACTTTTACTGGATTTGAGAGAGAATAAACAATTTGTTCACGATTTGTTAGATAAGAATTTAGCCAGTTCAAGAGTCCTTGTTCCATTCCAATTTTCTGCAATTTGAAGAGCAGTAATGGAATGTCGATGCGGTCAAATGCATTACTGAAGTCAGTGTAAAAAGCTACTTTTCTTTACTTTTTGGAAATAGTCACGAAACCAGTTGTATCTCGGGATTAGTTGAAGGTACAAAACATTGTTTACATCAACATACAGATAGTGGTTCTATTCAGGAAAAAATATTGAAAAATTATTCTGTTACAGCTTTGATGACCTTTCGTATTTTTCTTTGGATACCCTCCATCAAAGTTTGGACTCTCTGTTAGTACACCTCAGCGGCCATTTTAGTTCACTGTCTTGTTCGTACGAGAACCTTGGTTTTTTGTTCACAGCTGCATATTCCTTGCCAAATCAAGAACTTCATGGCAAATTTATCAACGAAAATGAACCTAAATTTGCTGGGGATATCTCCACTAACAGTGACCTTATAGAATTTCCGGCCTGGGAGCTGTTCAAAATCCTTCTTACCGTACATTTCGTCATCCGTCAGCATGCATATTTCGCCAAACCTTGTTGTGCAACTTTCCAGGGCGTCTTCTGGCCACCAGATTTCGCTTCGGCGTCCGTTTAGGTTGCTTATAGATATGGCAGTCACGATAACCTTTTCGCATACGAATTGTACGAATGTTACTTTAGTTAGAGTTGTGTTTTTTGGCGATGTCGTAGTTCGAGAGTCCCGGACTTACCTTAATTATTTTCAATACCTTCAACTTGAGCTCCCGATCGTAAGTTCTACTGCGACGCGTTCTCTGATTCATCCGAACAAAAGTTGTACGTTCACGGAAATGCACATCATATACGGTCGATTTAGCCTTTTGTAGAATCTCCCTTTTTTACCTGACCACGCCGGATTTTTAATGTGAATGTCTAAAATTGAATTTCTTCATTCGGCTTCCATCCGGCACAGCTTTTTCAAAACAAAACGAATTAACGTGAATTTTTTCTCATCGAAAGATGCAGCTGGCTGTCAAAAAAACAGATACGCCTACTATGACCGCTGCTATGAAATGAATAGTGCATCCGGATTTTAACTGAACCAAACCTTATTTTTGAAATGAAACTTGTGTAAGTGTCACGCATGTTTCTTTTGGGGTTTTTTCTAATGTTTCTTAAACCTACACCTCTCTCCTTTCCTTTTTCCTAAACCGACTCCCCTCCCCCCATTTGTCACCATTTTTCAATATTTAAATATGACGAAAAACTACTTCCACTTTGTCCAACTGATAGAAATGGTGATTTATGCAATAGCCTTGACAATTTAGAGGCTCGGTTCAGGATCAACCTTATAATACGCGTGGAATCTTCGTTCCCCAACTATTTAACAATAAGTGGATCTCCAAAGAGTTAGTTTTCTGCAATTGTTTTCCGATTTATGTAACCGGAATATCGTATTTGTTAATGTTATCCTCTCGAATGATTTTCAACCCGATTTGATGATCTTAGACAATATTAGAGAGTGGTGCTCAAGATCGCATTGTTCACTCAGGACTGCTTCTGGTGCAGTTTGCGATTAAATGCTCCTCTAATTCACTCAAAACTTTTATTGGAATGGCTAAACATTAAGCGGGGTTACAGAGCTTACAATTTTTTGTTAACATTGGAACTTATTACACAACTTGAATAATTACAGTAAATTTTCTGAGAAAAATGTAATTCCAAAATTTTTTGTAGTGCTTTAGAAAATCTTAACTTTCGACAGAATTCATTGGGGTTTCCGAAACTGCCTTTCGATTTACGGCGTGAGTACTATTCGTTGAATTATTTTAATTTTTTTAATGAGTTTGTGTTCAGTGTCATGTATCTTTTCTCCGAACCAAATGCGTCCGAAGGCTCGAGATAAAATTGGTTCTACACCTTTCTTTTTAACGTAGGATCGGTACCCCTTTATGAACGTTCAATATACATCGCACCGGGCGAGAGTATTAAAGATGATATAAAAGGCATTTGAAAGACAAATTTAAAATCACTCTAATGCTGAATCATCATAGTACATCATAATCATTTCTGTTAGTGTATCACTTTTGATAGCGATCAGTCAACATTCTTTATGTTATTCTTTATATAAACTGAGAGTTAATTTTAATGTTTTCAAAATGGTGCTCAAGGGCTACGAGATTTTTTTTAAATTCGTGAATTGAATTGTGAATTGTGACGTGATGATGATGAAATTTGAAAAGTGAATTGAATAAAATAATTTCATAATCATATGTTAAAAATGCAGCTGTGTCTTAAGAGTGTAATTGGTTTTTTTCAAGATGCAGGCACATCATCAGTGTTGCCCCATTTTTGCCATCATCGAGTATTCGACAGCCTCTCTTAAGGCTTAATATTCACCTCATGTTTTCTACATGGCCTTTCTAATGCTAGAGGTAAATGAACTTCCAAAAGCATTTTTAATGCAAGCAAGAAAGAAAAACACAATTTTATATACATATGGCATTGCTAATTTTGTTCCGTTATACTCAAATGAGAAAAGAATAGAATCATGGTAAAATATTGTGTCAAGTATATACCGGAAATTTGTTATTTTAAATCTTCCTGCTGTACATTTTTCAAATTTTTTTTCAAGTTGGTAATACTGTGAATAGTCTTAATGTCAATTTTAAACGCGATCTGCAATTTAGCTTGTTAACGCGTCAGTGAGCACAAGTTAACTTCATTTTACTCGGTGATTTTTGATATTGATAGTTCTATCAAAACTTCTTGTGCTGAAACGATAATCGATTTGACACGTCAACCTCTATTAGTATTCACCTCTTCAACTAATGAAAACGTCAACAAAATAGAAGGAATGGTGTTCGGAAAGCGTCATTTACTCTGAGAGAACTAGCCCACGGATTAAACATCTCTCAAGAGACCGTTCGTCATATTTTGGTAGATGTTTCGGGCATGAGAAAAGACGCAGCACGACTCGTACCAAAAGAACTCAATTTTGACGTAGGACTACGTCTTTCATTTCTATACCGGGGTGTAAAATCAAAGTTTCGAAAACGAAAACGTTACGCCGGAGACCGAGATTTTGAGCGTTAATAGCTCCTAAACAACTGAACGAAATGGTATGATAAACACTTCATTCGAAAGATAAAATGTCTACGCGTCATATACTTGTTACTTTTTCATCCAAAAACTTGTTTCAATAGTCTTAAAATTGCTTTCAAAACAGGCTATTGAAATCACATATCGGTATATAAGCGAGCGCCGCTCGTACATCCACTCAGTTAGGATTGAACAGCGATTGGAACATGTTGTCGCTGTTGTTGTGAATCTAATTTCGTTTATCATGAAAGCGCTGATGAACGGTGTCACCAAGAGCCTGTTTGTGCACCTAAGGCCAGAAGTGAATCCATCAGGAGAAGAGTGATGCCACGGTTCCGGTTGAAACATCGGAGCAGCCGCCACACACACATACAGGCGCGGAACCCTCGTTGTTATAATCGTTGCTGAAAAATAATCTACCAGTTCCCCTGGGAATTGAAAAATACATTCATTAGCGAAAGAGTTTATTTTAATGTTTTCTATGCATACAACACTGCAACCAAATACATTTGGTTTTGTGATTTTTCAATCAATCTCAATTAACAGGAAAGCTTCTGAATATTATTTTTCCCCATCAGTAGAAAAGTTTCGTATCCAATATTGGATGCATAACATGAAAAACGGATAATGTTTCACATCGCGAAAATCATGTAATTTTCTAGCGATTATTTGCTTCCTACTCATATAATGCTGTGACCAAATACATTTCGTTTTGGATTTTTCAATCAAGTGCGATCAAAGGAAGACCACGGCTTTCGGCAATTTATTAGAGGTGCAATGAATCTTAAGGAATTCCCGCTCTACGCGCACTGGCAAACGATGTTTACTCGACAATTTCTCAAACGAGAAATGGGTGTTGTGAGAAAGGATTAACGAACGCACTAACGACAAACGGGAGAAAGAGATGTTTGGAGGTTGAAGGAAATTGGCAGAAAACATCTTCATTTTATCTTTCGAAAAATGTGATTCATACCACTTCGTTTTGCCAGAAAGAGATTATTGATGCTCAAAGGAGGAATCGAGTCCTCCGAGGAAATTAACCAGCGCAAATTAGAGAACACTATCGATTGCGGCATTCGTACACAAATAATTTTATAATGCAGTTTCATCAAAAAGATTTCTTCGATATGGGGATATATTCACTACATCATGTCATATATTTCATATTCTTCATTATGAAATCCATATCCATGGCACCTATCGGTATCGAATTATCATCGACACCACGATTTTCGCTAAATGCTCCTTTCAGCTCGGCCTGTAAAAACTTTTCTGAACTCTAAACCATCAAATTTGGAGCCCTGAAAAGGACAGTTGATTATATGCTAAGCTAATATAGCACGCTCTCCTCGGATACGATGGGCCAGCTAGATGGCCTTGGGCATGATGTGACGCGTTTTGCATGGATAGCACTCAAATTGGAATCTTCGAATAGGCCTCCTCCAGTGTCATAACCGCGGAACTTTGGAAGCGCAAGTCGGTTTTGAAGTCCTGAGCAATTCCACGATCCATATGCTGCAAAGGTAGCTTGCGGATCAGCAATTCGGTCGACTTCTGATAGCAACGAATTTCACGCAAAGTTCCCGGTCGATAGCGATGTGGCTTATTCGCGCTTCCTGCGGCTGGTGCGCTTATCCGAGCTGCTTTCGTGGTGCCTTACCACCGAAAGATTAACGAGCTGTCTGCTTAGTCCCGATGAAACGAGTGCTCACGGTGCGAGAGTAGAGTAAGAAATGAACGAAAGCAAAGGCCGACCGGGAACTTTGCGTGAAATTCGTCGCTATCAGAAGTCGACCGAATTGCTGATCCGCAAGCTACCTTTGCAGCATTTGGTTCGTGGAATTGCTCAGGACTTCGAAACCGACTTGCGCTTCCAAAGTTCCGCGGTTATGACGCTGCAAGAGGCCTATTCGAAGATACCAATTTGTGTGCAATCCACGCAAAACGCGTCACAACAAGCCCAAAGACATTCAGCTGGCCCGTCGAATCCAAGGAGAGTGTGCTATATTAGCTTAGCATATAATCAACGGCCCTTTTCAGGGCTCCAATTTTGATGGATTAGAGTTCAGAAAAGTTTTTTGCAGGCCAAACTGAAAGGAGTATTTTCGTTTGGATGCTATTCAGCATCGAGAAAATTCCGGAAAGATCTAATCGTTGCTGAAAAATAATCTGCCAGTTCCCCTGGTAATTGAAAAATACATTCATGCGAGTTTATTTTAATGTTTTATATCCATATAATACTGCGACCACATACATTTGGTTTTGTGATTTATCAATCAAGTGCAGTTAGCAGGAAGGCTTCTGAAGATTATTCTTCAGAACAAGGTTTTTTGTATCCAATATTGGATGCATAAAACCTTGAGCTTCCAACGTAACGCTCTCGTTTTCGAAGTCCCCCAAATATTCATTTATTCATTCATTCAGAATGGATTTAGATTCAACTTCAAACAAATGATCTCTAAATCAACGATAGTCCTACGTCACCCTTGCGGTTATACCATAGATATAACCCACTTCTTGTTTTCTTCAAAAATTTAATTTGCAATGTAGTGGCTGAAGACCTGCTCGAATGATAAAGTTCTGATCCCACGTTCATCCAACTCATAATTCCTGGCAACTAGACATGGGTGTACGAGTATGACACAAAAACACAAGAAAATCGATCTAAAGTGAAGGTAATGTTGATTGTTTTCTACGATATTCGTGGTGTTTTGACGTAGGACTACGTCTTTCATTTCTATACCGGGGTGTAAAATCAAAGTTTCGAAAACGAAAGCGTTACGCCGGAGACCGAGATTTTGAGCGTTAATAGCTCCTAAACAACTGAACGAAATGGTATGATAAACACTTCATTCGAAAGATAAAATGTCTACGCGTTATATACTTGTTACTTTTTGATCCAAAAACTTGTTTCAATAGTCTTAAAATTGCTTTCAAAACAGGCTATTGAAATCACCAATCGGTATATAAGCGAGCGGCGCTCGGAAATCCACTCAGTTCTAATTGAACAGCGATTGGAGCATGTTGTCGCTGTTGCGGTGAAGCTCTTTATTTATCATGAAAGCGCGGATGAACGGTGTCACCAAGAGCCTGTTTGTGCACCCTAGGCCAGAAGGGAATCTATCAGGAGGAGAGTGATGCCACAAACGGTTCCCTGGGAAGACATCGCTACACACACATACACGCGCGGCTATTAACAGGTGGTTATCGAGTTGGCATTAACCACTGGTGGGCTTCCAGTATCGAGGAAAATGTGGAAATATCTAATCGTTACTGAAAATAATCTGCCGGTTCCTTTGGGAATTTTCAAAATATATTCATGTGAAAGAGTTTAATTGAATGTTTTCTATCCATGTAACACTGTGACCAAATATGTTTCAATCAAGTGCTATTAACAGGTGGTTATCGAGTTGGCATTAACCACTGGTGGGCTTCCAGTATCGAGGAAAATGTGGAAATATCTAATCGTTACTGAAAATAATCTGCCGGTTCCTTTGGGAATTTTCAAAATATATTCATGTGAAAGAGTTTAATTGAATGTTTTCTATCCATGTAACACTGTGACCAAATATGTTTCAATCAAGTGCTATTAACAGGTGGTTATCGAGTTGGCATTAACCACTGGTGGGCTTCCAGTATCGAGGAAAATGTGGAAATATCTAATCGTTACTGAAAATAATCTGCCAGTTCCTCTGGGAATTTAAAATTACATTCATGTGAAAGAGTTTATTTTAATGTTTTCTATCCATGAAACACTGTGACCAAATACATTTGGTTTTGTGATTTTTCAATCAATCGCAATTAACAGGATAGCTTCTGAAGATTATTCTTCCCCATCAGTAGGATATTTCCGTATCCAATATTGGATGCATAAAACCTTGTGGCTCCAACGTAACGCTCTCGTTTTCGAAGTTCTCCAAATATTCATTCATTCAGAATGAATTCAGACTCAACTTCAAACAAATGATCTCTAAATCAACGATAGTCCTACGTCACCCTTGCGGTTATACCATAGATATAACCCACTTCCTGTTTTTTTTATCCAAAATATATATTTTTATTAAGGCTCATATGGCGTCAACCTGACGGGGCCGGGAGCTCAATATTTCGACCATGTTTGCCTTATAATTATGTCAGTAATATGTGGTGTTGTCGGAATTCCTTTCAGATGGTCAATAAAGAGTTTAGAGGAATTTGAGAGAGAAAATTCGTCACAAACGGCCAGATTTGTAGGATAGAAGTTGGATTTTGCACCACGATAATGCACCAGCTCATCGATCGATCATTGCGAACGAATTTTAGAGAAAAAAATTACAAAAATGTGATTGAACAAGCAACGTACTCTCTGGATATGGCCCGGTGTGGCTTTTTTTTATAGTACGGATCTGGGACCAAGCCTTTTGTTGCATTGCAAAATTTTGTGAGTGTTAAGAAATTAGAACAAGAGAAGAATTTAAAAATCGATTGTTTGGGTTTTCCGCCAATAAGGACCAAGACTTGTTTGAGAGAAGCATTATAAAGCTATTGTCAGAATGGCATCAAATTTGACAACAAAACGATGCATATTTGACCCAAGTCGGACAATCCGACGGATATTAAATAATGTTTTGAACTTCACACAAATATATATATATATATATACTCACACTTCGCTAGCTTTGGGATGAATAAAGAGATCGATGTATTCCTCCAAAATACCTTGAACAGAATCCGTGCATCGATACAATGCTTCTCAGTAGATTAATAGCTGTTTAAAAACAAAAATAAATAATCTACAAAAGCTCATGCTATCGACCTGAAACTGATGTCATATCAAAACAACAGACGAAAAAAAAACTCTTGCAAATACAATTAAATGTCTATCAAATGGAATAAGTCCGCCCCACTAGCAGCCAATCTGTGGCGGAAAAAACTTCACAATTGTTAACAGCCATATTTAACAACCCTGTCCGTAGCACAACATTGCGCGACACAGAAAAATAGTCCCCAGTTCCTTTGTATCACCACACCGCCGTCGTCATTAGGCAACAGCTTTGTACTTCAATAAAAAAATGTTAAGAGTTTCAAATTTAGATTTACCCTTCGCTTTTTTCAGTAACACGCTACCCCGCAAAACTCACCCCAAAACGCCACCCTGCCAACAAATATTGTTAATGGTAATCTCCATTATTATTGGTTACCGAGCGGAACGCCATGAGTTGTTTCATATTAAGATCAATTTTCATTAGGTTTCCCCGCGGAAGCAAGTAGCTTTGGGAGGCAAGAAACGAAACATATTTTTGTATTCAACGCTTGCAATTGGTTCTGTTTCCCACTACTTGCAAATAAGTAGCATACTACACTCAGCGAAACAAAAATAGCACCACTTAGTTTGTTTCCTTTTTAAAAGCTGTCGGACTGACCACAATTTCGCAGATACTTTCCAACATGATTAAAAAAGCATTAGGATTCAATCCACTATAAATTTAGTTTATTTTGTAGGATCATTTACATTTTAGCCACTGAAAGCTAAAAAAAGCATGCTAAATAAAAATAGCACCATTTCTTTCTATTGCAAAAATCAATTTTTTTTGACAAATTACATCAAGTAGGCGTATTTAGTACAGTAAAACCTGTTTTTGTGCGATTTTTTTTGTGCGGTTTTTTTTGTGCGGTATATGAAAAGAAGCATATTTGACAAAGTTATCGTCCATTTAGTTTTTATCGATGGTTTATATGCATTTCAGTGCGAAAAAAGCATATTTGCGCTTCAGTTATCCACTTCTGAAATCATTCCCTTCCTCCCATTAAATGCTCTAAGTTTTTCTAAGTGTTTGCATGGCATGATTTCTAACAGCAACACGTTTCGACATGCAACTAAAAGCACAAAACAGCAACGCGCAACCGAAAAGGCAAACTGTCCCGTCGCAAAGCAGGGAAACAAACGGAAATTGAACGGTGAGCGGCGTGGATTTGAGTTATTTTCTTGGGGGAAACTTTTTTTATGCGGTCCCGCACAAAAAAAGTTTTTTTTTAAAATGTGTACCGAACACGATTTTTTAAAGCTACTGGTGAAGTTTTGCACGATTTTTTTTATGCGGTCCCTATCCCCCGCACAAAAAAAGGTTTGCCTGTAATGTGTTTATAATCCATTGTTTCGAAAAAATTCAATCAATCGTGATTTCATGCTGCCAACACTCTCGAATTCGACATTTGAGCATGTTTACGTTGCGAAATTGTTTGCCATTTCCGTAAACACGGCGCGCGAGTATAGACCAAAGGTTCTCGATGAGGTTCATGTCTGGAGAACAGACTGGCCAAACAAGAACTTTGATACTTCTATCAGAAAACCACGCTTTTGTCAGTTTTTAGTTGTGGATTGCAGTATTGTCTTGCTGGAAAACAAATTCATGGCCCATTAATGCCTCACCATGTTCAATCAAACTTATTTCTACGTAATCTTCAGACTCATTTTTTGTCGTTATCCACGCCAATCTTCTTTCGCAGGAAAATGCACCCCAAACCATGAGTGATCCTCCACCAAAGTTCTTGCTCATTTTAACATCCGGAGCTTTGCGCAAATCGTGCCAGTAGTACTGCCAGCCATCTGGTCCATCAATGTTGAACTTTTTTTTTCCATCCGAAAAGAGCACGTTGTTCCATTCGTCGGAAATGTACTTCGTAGCGAATTCGAAGCGATTCAATTTATGGCGTTCCGTCAAGTTGAGTTTTCCGAGCCTTTTACGCCACTCCAAGTTCTCACTACTGGACAAAACTTGTTCAACGCGACGTGTAGTAACCGGAAGCTCCAATTCCGCACGGATTTGAGATGCTGTTCTTTTCTAGTTCACTGCAATTCTAGGAATTCTCCGTATATCCATCGCCGAGGGCTTACTTTTCTTTCCCGGTTTCTCAACGCGGTCACCTTTGTCACCGTTTTTCAAGCAATTTCCAACAGTCGTGTGTGCACGATGAATCTTTCGACTGATTTCTCTGTTTTAGAGGCCTGCATCGCTGTAGGCTTTGATTTTCACCTTTTCCTCGAACGTAAGATGCCCAAATGACATAGGAAAACTTTGATTTCACTACCAAACGAACCCACTTTGAGCACAACTTCGACCATTTGGAAAATCATAACAAACACCTGTCAAATGAGGACCAGAGGGAATTTATTACAGGTTGGTGCTGTTTATATTTCGCATTGATTTTTTGGAAATGTTGAAATAAAATGTAAACAGTCCACAGAATAACTATCATAATGTTGGTAAAATATGATAAACAGGACAAAAGTAAGCTGTGATGCAAAATCAGATATTTATACAGGGAATTTTGAATGAAATCGCAAAAAAAACGCAGTGGTGCTATTTTTATTTCGCTCAGTGTAGCACCAAACTCGTGGCGTGTGGTCGATGCCAAAGGCGCTTGAAGGCTTTGATCGACAACTGCACAAAATGCACTCCTCGGCGTATTCAATGTAGCAATCCAACAACCCTTCAAATATCACTCCCTCACACCACCACCCACAAGCGTTAGTTTTGCTAAAAGGACGATTGTATATGCCCACAAACTAAAGCACTCCTCGATGAAAGCGCGAGTTGATAGCACCCGATGATACAAAAGAAACAAAGTGAAACAAATTTGGCAGCTGCTTTCAGCCAATTAAATTGAAATTAATTCGAAGTGCAATCGATCTGCTCAAGGCTTACCTCGCACCAAAACCATTATTCAGTGGCCACACATTAGCGTGATTTGACAGAAGGCCAAGGTTTTCCGCGGATCCCACCCGATATTCCCGCGTTACCGCGGCCGTACAATGGTGATTCCGATTCGAGCAGGAAATGATACTCACCGGAGCTGGCCTGGAGAGCATGACGATAATATTTTTTTTCGTTTTTCTACGTTGGTGTGAAGAGTTAACTAACAAAATCTTTCTATCCTTTTTTTCTTTTCACAGGTCTCTACCCAAGTTGAGCAGTCAGGATGAAGAAGGGGGGGCGGCGCACGGTTTTGGGGGAGGCCATACTCATTTTGAACCAATACCGCACGATCATGATTTTTGCGAGAGAGTTGTTATAAACGTAAGTATCCCGTGCTTTACTGATATTTGTTAGCTACAGAGTTAGTATTTCAAACCTTATCTTTCCCCAAAGTAGTGTAAGGTAGACCATCTGAAGGTTTTACTAAAGGGTGACACGACCATAATTTGATCAAACATGAAAGTGTGTAAATTTATTTTGTTTATTTCAAAAGGGATTTTTTTTACTTTTTGAAAACGAATCTTTCTTTCAACTTCTCCATGATGTCAGTTTGACGTAAAAAGCTTGCCGCTTTTAACAGTTTTTTTTTTTGGGTCTTCTTCAAGGTTTCTCTTGACGATGACCACACCAGAACCAATACACCAGAGCTCGGACATTAGGGCTCTGGTGTATTGGGAGAGTTCTCGTCCTTTGGAATTCGACTACGTGGCCTTTGTTCAGTAATTGGAGTTGTTTCTGAGAAAATAAACAGCAGAAGTTTTTCCAGGCACTCGTTCACTCGTTGACGTATGAAACTCTCACTCAGGAAGAATTTCGAGCTGTTTGAAGTCTGTCATTGAAAACGAACTTCGCCAGCATCTTCGTGTGCAGCTTCTGGGATCGTGTTTTGTTTATCGTCGTGGGTTGGAATCACTACCTTCTACACGGCTATAGACGACACTCTTAGCTTGTTTGCGACATTTACGACAGAGCGGTTGAGGTTCCGCTTGAAACGATAATTGTTTTGTCATCGCAGCAGCTTCCGGTTTTTAATTTCCCTCCGATTTAGGCTTTTTAACAACTGAAAGAATACCCACTTAGTTCGTACGAGATCTCAGGTTAATCACCTACGACGGAACGTGCGGTACAGATTTTCATCATACCTACGTAGGGCTTACTCCAATATGCATCGTTACCTGAATCAATGGAAACTCGGTGTTAAGTAAGAATCCACAATCGTCACCTGAAAATAAATGAAAGTATAAAAAATGACTCAATACAAAACATATTACCCTTCATACTCACCTGATATTTACCAACCTTGAATTGTGTTCAAAAATTTATCTAGTAGTCATTTGTTTACTAGTTACCATGCCAACCTTGAAATTATATCAACACTTTTAGTAGAACACATTTATTTATTCGTTGCCATGGTGCGGCCACACATGAATTATGAATACCCGAGGACTCGACATAAGCGTAAAAACACACTAGGCGGCTCTCCCGTGCGGAATTTGTAATGACAGCTCTCTGCGGGGGCTCCAGAAGGATATGTGAATGAGATAAAACACACATAGTGGGGCGGCTGTGTACGGTTCCAAAATCACTGCGTTGGCTCAATGGAGACGATGAGCCGCAATGGTTTTGTAAGAGTATTAGTGTACATTAGAGTGTCAATGGATGTATAGGAAAAAAGTGACCCTCGAATTTTCATAGCGAACTTGGTTAAAAATGTTGATTCCCACGAAAAACTATCCTATGCAAAATATCAACTCAATCGGACTTCATTTACTAGTGTCGCACAGGGGTCAAAGTTTGAGTTTTTTGAAAACTGAAAAATCGCCCAAGGTAAAGGAAATCGGGATTTTGGAAAATAAATTTTTGATGCCAAATGTCTTCAAATTGCATGAAACGTCGAGATCTAGTGTCATCTCGAAAAAAATTTTTATCAAAAATCCAAGATCCGCACGGGAGAGCTGTTTTTGTAAAATTTAAAAGTATCGTTGTGACTTGCCGGGTTTGGCAAGTAGTTTACGGAACATTAAGCTTCACAATTGCAGTCAAACAACCACTATATCTCGTCCCACGTGCAACAATTCATCGCGCAATAAAATTTAGAGCCAATCCACGTCAACTGAAATTTTGGACAGCTCAACTATTGCCAATAATAACGCCTACCAAGATGAAAAAAATCAGTTCCGCGTCGACTCTGCTGTTGTCCATACAGCATTTGGTGGTAAAGCAAGACCTATAACCACTTTCCTGAAGGCCGCAAAAAGAATTAGGCTTACAACAACATGATGGTTTTACGTTACCCTTGTCACACTCAGACACAGAATGGTAGCGATGTGAAGAATATCTCTTGTTCATATCCTTCAAAGTTGCTGAGGTTGCCAAAGCCGTAATTGGAATAGTAGGAGATCCAAGCTATTGGCCTGATAGGATCACCGTTCGCATGTTTGAGCCTAACCAAAAAACGGATCAAGTTACTGAACAGAACACATCCGGACATAACGTGTACAGTGCGTTGAAAGCCCTGAACCCACTCGATCAAGTCGTGCGGTTGACGAAACGGACACTTGATTCAATGGCAATACTTCGTTAACCCTTTCACGACCACGGGGACGCCGATGTCCCAAGCAAAAATCATGGATTAATTAAATATTCACGTAACCATTGTAAATTATTTTTTTTATTTTAATATTTCGGAATGTACCTTTTTATTATTTTTACTGGCAATACATAATAGCAACCATAGGGACATATTTGTGCCATAAATTTAAAAAAAAAAAAGGTAAAAGTTTTTTGAATTTTTAGTATAAATTATGTTTTTAGGGTGCCTATTGATTCATAACATATAGCTAAATTGATTTAATAAGGTACCGTAACCTTATGGTCCTGAAAGGGTTAAGTCAGCTCTTCAACCATAATTGCACCGTTTTTCGTCAAGACCGATAACCCTCTAACAGCAACAAAAGCATTAGAGGAGTTCTGCTGGCTATTTGTTCGTAGTTGAGGCGATCTGGCGTAGTGGTAACATTCATACCTCTCACGCAGAAGATCATTCTCTGCAATTCTCACTCCCGACAAACTTCCAAAAATAGATGTAAAAGTGACGAACCAGCCGAAATGTGTTGAAAGTCACTATAATAGAGAAAACAAAAATTTTGTTCGCACTATAAGTCACGGTTATTGCCCCTCCCAGAAGCCTTTCGGTCGAGTAACTATGGGTGTGAACAAATGCGAGCGACTCAATGCACTTCATCTGTGTTGTGTACATTTTTATAACACGTGAAAACCTATAGGAAAGAACATGGAAGCTATTGCGGGTATTACAGATTTATTTCGCACACATTTCAAATGAACAAGCAGTTAGGAAAGACCAGCTACATCTTGCAACATTTTTTCCTCAACCTTCTCGAGTCATCTGTCTAAAAAAATGGGTATCTCGGCCGGGAGTCAACTGGCATGTCTTGAGTTTAGGGACCAATAGTCGCACAGACAGCCTCAGTTCGTATACCATGACGCAGTCCTAGAAGGCAGACCAAGGAAAGATAGCTCCAAACAAGTCGAAGGGCGCAAATTTTGATTTTTACCCTTCATGGGGAACAGTACCGAGTTGACGAAAGTCTATGATTTTGACAGTCCTCGAGAAGAGTTTTATGAACTTCTCAGTTCCTTCACTCATTATAGGTTTGCACGTCAGACCCACCTCGCACCAGACCACTCTCACAATCTCTACATCATGAGAAGGGATGTAGACACGATACTCTAACTTGAACTGTATGTTAATAACAGTCAAGTTTGCGTGCTTCCGGTCAGCCAAGACAACTCGCAGTTTGTTTGGTCTTATTTTCGATAATTCAGATACAGAAGTAAGTCTGTCCAGTTGGGAGGCGATCTGGCGTAGTGGCAACATCCGTACCTCTCACGCTCAAGATCACCAGTTCAATTCTCACTCCCGAAATCTTCTAAAAATGGAAGTAAAAGTGACGAACCAGCCAAAAGTGTTGAAAATCACTATAACACAGGCAAAAAAAATCTGTCCAGTTATTCCAAAAACAAGCTACGGGCCAGTTACATGTGTATCTTCTGGACGAGGGTTCTGTTGGAATGGAATTATTTGAGGGGTGATGCGAGGAGAAATCGAGGAGTATTAAATGGTTGAGAGGTGGGGTTCGCGCTTTTTTGGAAGTTGTTTTGTAGTGTGAGCTGACTCATCTCCAAAAGAAATGTTCTCCGATGTACATAGAAGCTTGCTTAAATGTTTATCTGGTCCTTTTTTCATACACATGGAGGAATCACTTTTTTTAGTACGTCGATGTCAATGAACGGACAAAGGGTCACATCGTTCGCAGTGATAATATTCCTCTTTCCACTGATAAAACACACAAAGTCAACAACGGTATTGGAAGAACGATAACTGAGACACGAACAATGTCTGGTTGGTTCAGGCTGTAGACGAGAATTGTCTATTTTTATCAAAATACTATTCCATACAACCGTAACATCGGAAAACCACTTTGCTCATGGTTTAGAGCCAACCCTGAGGTGAACTTGCTCTTCTGAGCAAGCCGTAACTTTCATTATAGAGAAATAGCTTCATTAAGTACTACCCCCAGGCTTTTCGAGCTAATGATTCTCGGAAAACATTTTTTCAAAACATCGTCCATTACATTTCGGCGGCCCAGCGCGGTTTCGTGCCCAAGCGTTCACTCCGTCAAAAGCCTCCTCTGAGCTCGGGTTCATATTCCGTTTCTGAAAGAGTTCAAAGATGTATATTACCTGAAGCTTTTGTATTGCATGTTGGTGGGACGTTGGAGTATTCGGCTGTAGTGTGGTGTCCATACTACCTAAACTAGTTTAACGGAAGTTTATCCGATTCACTTTGAGACATCTTCCATGGAATAACACCATCAATTTATCCAGTTACGAAAGTCTCTTTTCGTACATACACCTGGAACGAATTACTGGAGGCAAGACCTAACATTGCGATGGTAAACTTATTTAGTGATAGGTTTCGAGGTAACTGTGACGACACTTCGTTGTTAATCTATCTTCACAAAAACAGCCACCACCGTTACGATCGCATGTTTTCCTGTACTATTTGATTTGGTCACTTTTCGTTTCGATTTCCTGAACTCGATGCACAAGTAGTTTGGATTTTCCCAATGCACGAGCGAAATTTTGATGCGTTGCTTCTCTTGCTTTGACATGGTTGATAACTGAAAAATGTGAAAATCAAAATAGAGACATCATTCTGCACGCACACACTCAAATGAGGGGTATTCTCAGGTCCATGATTAAAAAATGCACATAGTTCAAGTCGACCAAATTTTGATCGTAAAACCCTTTACAAAGCCTTCTAGCATCTTTTCACTGGCTGTAACATTGCCAATCTCGGCTACGAAATTATCAATAGATACAGCCAAATTTCTTCCTTCTAACCTCCACCCTGTCCAGTGTTGAAGCTCACGCCCTTTTGAATGCCGTAACTCTACAACATCCCCTGTCTAGAATACCATTCGTTCTGCTCATCGATTCAGTAATCTGTCTACAAAAGCTGAAATCCTCAACCATCAAACACCCTTGACTCTTTTCTATCAAGATTTTTGGATTGGAGAACAGTTTTCTTCAAAAATATAATATACCAAAAATACCACGAGGGATTACTAGCGACGAATAACTTTCGAGTTATATTCCCTTATTAAAAGTATATAATAATAGTAATAAAACAGCTTATATTCTACGTTGTTGACGGGTAAAAGCTCGTGTCCATCACTATTGATATAATAGGACTACAACCGACCAATGCCTACAATGTTGATAATTGGTATTGTGTCAAAATTAGAACGCTTTAAACGGGGCAAACGTCCATGACACAAAGCCAATTAGACACACACACGGTATGCTCTTCAACGTGTTACACATGTAACATGTCAACACGTGTGTTCCACTCAATCAGTTTTATGTTCTAATTGTGTGCATTGAATATTACCTGTGGATAACCAGCTGATGTGGGTTTGATCATCATACTCAATTTCTTTTTCATATCTATTTCTTCCCATGCAGGTCAGTGGTTTAAGGTTCGAGACGCAGTTACGAACGTTAAACCAGTTCCCCGATACTCTGCTAGGCGATCCGGATCGAAGGTTAAGGTACTTCGATCCACTGCGGAATGAATATTTTTTTGACCGGAATCGACCGAGCTTTGATGCCATTTTGTATTATTATCAAAGCGGTAGTATATATCAATTCAATTTCCCCATCAGCGAAATTAATGGATTTGTTTAAATTTCATCTTCTCCCTCTTGTTTTCTCTTTACTTTTCGGTTCTGTTTCTCCGGTACGCATCCAACCACCATCACCGCTACCAACACCACCACCAACCACCACGCCACGGTTACAAAAAACAACCAAACATCGATCATCACTTGCCTATTTCGTACTTTGGCTTAAACTTATGATTATTTTTTCGTTCCATTTTGAAATTTTCGAATATTTATACATCATCTTTCATCCCGCTCGCACCTGCCACCATCGTCTTCATTTCTCCCGTCTTCCAATGATGCTGCTACTGCTGCTGCTGCTGCTGCTGCTGCCTGGCTGATAATGATGCTAACAATGATGATGATGATGATGATGATGATAATGATGATGACTTCGCCACCGCCAAATTTGTGCTGTCACATTTCACGCTTGTTTTTTTACTTAACTTTTTGCGTTCTCAATGCTTTTCCTTGGTTTGGTTCCGTTTTGCTTCCGTTCCGTGTTTCATCCATCCTTCGGAATTGCTGCGCGCGTGGAAAATGGCGTAACCTCAACAACTCAACAAACAAACAAAAAAAAAAAACAATGCAACGAATGAATTGTTTGGTTGTCCCCGCTCCGGAAAAACAACAAAACCGTGGCGTTGCACGGATGATCACAAGGCGGTCGGTTACGGAGACCAGTCAACGTACCTTTAGATGTATTTAGCGAAGAAATTAAGTTTTATGAATTAGGCGAACAAGCAACTAACAAATTTAGGTGAGTACTGCCGGAAGTGTCATCCGTGTATTTTTATTTTTGTGTATGTGTGTTTGTATACGTGTGAGATACGTGATGAGTTTGGATTATATGTTTTGAGTGGTGTACACGAAAAAAGCAAAGATGCTGATCAGTTAGTACTTCAATGATGGTGAAACTGTAGATCGCACCTCATATGTTTTTTTCATGTTCAGCCTCGCCTGTTGACCTAAGTTTCATTCACTGTGTGTTTATTGTTTCTTTTGTCCCTTACTCGCCTTTCGAACGTTGTTCAATTTTGCAATGAAATATGAAACAAAGCGGACGCTATGCAAGCCATACAAATATAAGCAGGTCAATGCCGGGTATGCCGGGCATGCCAGGTATACCGGGCATGCCGGCGATCGTACCGAGTTCCCGAATGGCGTAATGACATTGATTTATACATTAGAAATAATCAACGTGTATCGAACTGTGAGCTGACCTGTACGAAACACCATTCGGTTCATTGAACAAATAGTTTGGGTGGAATCCCTTCATGATTGAATGTCCGACGCGAACGGGTTTGATTTTCGTTTGTATCCACTCTTTCCTGAAATTTTGGTCGTTTTTGAAGACCTTCCATGTTTTCCGGAGCTTGTTCTTCATGATCGCTCAGAATTTTTATATTTGGCGAATTTTGGCGAGGTTGACGGATTTTCCTCCTTCAACTCGAAAGCAACATCGTTGGTTTCGTACCACTTCATAACTGATTTCGCGTAATGGCACTATGACAGATCCGATTCCCAACTGCTTCGCGATCCGCCTGTGGAACTAGCCTGAATTTTCCACGACCGCGCACATATTTTTTCATCACAAAGTGTTTCGACATATCGATTTTGTACATGTAAACACTCTAAATTAGTTTTACCATAAATTTCACCATCTTTTATCCATGCAATAAAAAGCGTTGCATTTTTTTCGAGTAAAAACTTGTTCACATTTCTAAAACACAATATAATACAGGTTGCCCCACAATTCGATTTGCATTGAGGAACAAACAAAAGTAGCTACAGGTTTGACAAAGTATCGCTAGCGTTCGCAAAAAAAAACAAAACAAAATACAAAACTCTGTAGTTCCGGGTTGCTTTGATTTGATTTTGGTATGTCGATTGGAGGTAGTCTGTGTTGATTTATTGCTAACGAATAAACTATCGAAGTAAATCATTCCCCCATTTTCACTATCTTTTCTCTTTTCCCCTCCATGAAACAAATCCGAACGCGCGCCCACGCAGAGAGGATGAAGGTTTTATCAAGGAAGAGGAGAAACCTTTGCCTTCAAATGAGAATCAAAGAAAGGTTTGGTTATTATTTGAGTATCCCGAAAGTTCACAAGCCGCCAGGGTCGTAGCCATAATTAGCGTATTTGTTATACTTTTATCAATTGTTATATTCTGTCTAGAAACTTTACCCGAATTTAAACATTATAAGGTAAGTTAACTCGCGACTTCTGGACAGCTGAACAACGGAGTCAATGCTTTCTCCTTTCTCTCTCAGGTGTTCAATACAACAACAAACGGCACAAAGATCGAGGAAGATGAGGTGCCTGACATTATGGATCCATTCTTCCTCATAGAAACGATATGCATAATATGGTTTACGTTTGAACTTAGTGTCAGGTAAGAGAACTCATCGGTGTGCAACTTTGGTTACGCCTGTTTTCTCCAAGTTACATTGAAAAATTGTAAGGGGTTGTATCTAGTACACGACCGGATATTTCCGACGTAGAACTACGCAATTATATTATGCAATCCACTTGTTTACCACTTCCAATATTATTTTAGAATGCAACGAAATTTTTGTAATAGATTATGTTCTTCGTTACAAATAAATTTTATGAACGTCCTTCTACGCTTAATATGATGCCTAGGACTACCAAAATATGTGAACGGAAAAAGTTTCAAACGATCAATGTATTTTACATTTCCCTCTGAAATTATTGCACATCTCATGTATACGTAGTTCTCGAACCGCGAAAGTTCATTCACCTCTAGTATCTGAAATGACGATTTTCCCAGGCTTCTCAGTTTAAAAGTACGTTTTAGGGAAACATATTCCGGTCTGAACAACGACAAGCGAGTTCAAAAGTACTCAACACCAAAAAATACCCCCGACTTGCATGTATTTGCAAAGCGGATTCCCCCACGCACATTATTTTTGAAGTCCGTGTTAGGGAACACAGCTAAGTGGGAAAAAAATACCCCAGACTTGCATGTTTTGACAAAGCGGATTCCCCCAGGCACATTGATTTTGAAGTCCGTTTTAGGGAAACACAGCTCGGAGGGAACAAAAATACCCCCGACCTGCATGTATATTTGTAAAGCGGATTTCCACAGGTACATCGATTTAGAAGTCTGTGTTGGGGAAACCGTAAATCGGGCCAATCAAAACAGTTGGCAGTTAGGGCATTTAGATGACGCTTGACATTTTACAATTATTCAATTGTTTATCTCATGAAAAATAACATTTTATTAATAGTGATAGACGCATAGAAATATTTCCTATCAATTGATACAAACATTTTTCCGATCTGTTAAGAAATGTTCGAGTTATAAGCATTCGAAATACGAGTAGAGTTAGAACACAAATCGGCAGAACAAATGTATGGGAAAAAAGGAAGTTCTTCCAGTTTTTATGAATTTAAACCGCTTAGAGTTTAGCGAACTGTAATGTATATCATATCAGACAAATCTTAGGGAATTTCCGATTTGATTGGTATGCAAATCATGAGAATTCGTTCACAGTTCTACGTCAAAAAATAAACACAGTATTACCAATAGCTGGCCACGGTCTTCATCTATAAAATCATCAATAGCCAAAAGGAGTAGCTTCTGGGAAATACGACGAGTGACGTAAGATTTCTTGATCACATTTACAATATTAGTTTGAGCATTATCATGCTGCAAAATCACTATATTGCGTCTCTCAGTGTTTCGTTGTATTGTTTCTTCAAGGCAGTCGAATGTAACTGCGATCGCCTTCGAGTGTTCCAAAAAGTTTTAACCGCGAATTTGAAGCACTCATAGAGCTCATATTGAAGCAGAGGCTTGAAACCTTCCACAAATGACGAGAATTTATCTTGTATGAAGCGTTTGGTTCAGAATGTATACTTTAAATCGAGAGTGACTTTTAGCTTTGTTGATATATCTCTTTACGTTCATAGCAGTTGTTTGTGTTGTTTGAGAACCTATCACAAACGGATCAAACCATTTTTTTTTCTCAGCAAATTCAATTAATGTTTAACAAATTTGAAACAAAAAAATTGAACAGTAAATTAAAACTTCAGCTCATTCGTGTTTTTAAAAAAAATCTTCAAATCAAGAATTTTTAAATAACCAGTTTTAAATAACTGAAAAATGTCATGGATTATCTAAAAAAATAACACGTTCTGATTTATTCATTAGTACGAACAACCTATGCCCTCAATATGCACATAGCACAAAGCATGCTCAGTGTAATGCTTTCTCCCCTATTTGTAACTTAAGCTCCGCCCTAGCCCAAAAATTGCACCAGGCGAGAGTGTAAAAAGATGTGATTTGCGATTTCCGTGGCTGTCATTCGTTGCGTGGACACCGACTGGACAACATCGTTGCTAGACGAGCTGGACGGCGAGGGATCGAGTGCCTTTCTCAAAGCAAGAGGGGTAGTGCTGGAGTAGAGTAAAGTTTTCCAAGGGCCTTTCTCAAAGCTAGAGACGAATGAACTGCAAAAGTTTAAAGTCTCTATAATACAATACCGTACCTTACCCTTTCCGTGGCTAGAGGTGAATGAACTGCTAAGTTTAAAACCGGTCAAAAACAAAGATTCAATCATTTCTATGGCTTCCGTGACCGAGTGGTTAGCGTTTTCTGCAGGTCACACGCCGTTATCATGTTAACGCTCCCTTTCACAATCCCGCAAGCAATTCGATAAACTTAAATAATGTTTCGCAATTGTCACGAAGTCGACAGAGCTGTGAATAATACAGCTTTTGAGCTAGGCCCAACATAACAACGGCCTACTGTAAAAGAGGTCTGAAATAAACAAACGATCTTATTTTCTGTTATGCCTTTATCGAGGCTAGAGACGTATAAACATCAATGTTCGGAGCTAAGCTGAACACATGCGCCTTCGGTTGCCTCTACAAAACCACGCAGACCACACACAATTTTCATTCCGTTCTAGAACATTACCCAAAGTTATATCCTAATCTTTCGCAACAACATGACCGCATTTTAAACATAGAACTACGGAATTATTGTATTTCAATCGTTTGTTTATTTTAGACCTCTCTTACAGCAAGCCGTTGTTATGTTAGACCTAGCTCAAAACCTGTATTATTCACAGCTCTTTCGACTTCGTGACAATTGCGAAAAATTATTTAAGTTTATCGAATGGCTTGCGGGATTGTGAAAGAAAGCGTTAAAATGATAACGGCGTGTGACCTGCAGGAAACTGTATCCTGTGTTCAGCGCTAAACAGTCAAGCAGACACGTAGTGACCCTATCTGTAATGCTGGACAGCAGACCCGGGTCATTCAACGTTACCCAAGTTGATCCGAGTTGTCCTGGATCTCCAGGAGAGTTATTTCCGTAACAGGACTAGAGTACGTCGCTTTGAGTCTTGACGAACGCATGGCGAATTTCTCCGTCATGCCCGTGTCCCACGAATAGTTAACGTCTTTGCAGCCATCAATTTCGACTGAATGACAAACATCAAATCGGCCTCCTGTAACTACCTGCATTCGTTCACTATAATCAAGAACGGTAGTAGCGTTGTTGAATAATGGTTATTCGTGGTCAAAAGCGAAATCCATCGACGTTTGGAGGAAGTGTTCGTGAACTGTAAGCAACTGCTGGTCTATCTACTCCAACACAAACACGGCTGGGTTCTCGGAAATTCGTGTCACTATCACTTGACATTTTTAACGGAGATCCATGACGCATCAGAAACCAACTCTTGCATGAGTTTGTTGACAATACAGTGTACTATATCCATGTTCACGGCTCTAATGACAAGGCTCGTGGATAGCGCAGCCTATCTTTTCACGAACGATCGTCTGACTTTGACCTGCAAAGATCCGAAATAAGCCAGACCTGGCGACGAACGAGCTCGGTCTCGCATTCGGTAGAGCTATCATCAGTATTGCCACATTTTGATCTGTACTTGAAGGGTAAACAATCTTTCTCTGTACGAATAAAATGTTTGTCGCAAAGAAAATTCTGTTTTATTAGCATAAAATACATTACTTAAGCCTCAATTCCTCATTTGCTTGTTGATACTTATACATCTCTTGCTAAACATAGACTACTTACTATTAATTGTTGAAAATTTCGAGTTTCCCCTGGAATACATAAATAGAGCTCATCATGTCGTTGCTGAGCGTATTTTGAGGCTTAGTTTTGTTGTACAGGGTGGGCCATTTAAAGTGGAAGCATCTGGCAACCCCATAACTTTTGACAGAGATGTCAGATTAACAAATGTCATACCGCGTTGGAAGCGTCATTTCAGTACAATTTTAACCATGGAACAATACACACCTAAACAACGCGCTGAAATTGTTCAGCTGTACATTCAAAATAACTTCTCAATTGTGGCTTTTGGCAAAAAATCATAATGTCTGATGAGGCGCATTTCAACTTGAATGGAGGAGTGAATAAACAAAATTGTCGGTTTTATGCTACTGAAAACCCTCAATTCATCGAAACGCAACCTCTTTACGACCAAAAAGTTACTGTGTGGTGTGGCATTCATGCCGATAAAGTCATCGGCCCGTACTTCTTTGAAAACGAAAATGGAGCAACGATAACCGTGAATGGGGAGCGTTATCGGACAATGATAACCGATTTTTTATTGCCATTTGTTCGTGAAAATGAATTGGACAATTACTGATTCCAACAGGACGGCGCTACATGCCATACAGCGGCTGCCACGACCAAATTATTGCGCGAAAGATTAATATCGAAAAACGGCGATTATGACTGGCCACCGGAGATCACCTGATTTGACGCCTCCTGACTTTTTTTTTATGGGGATATTTAAAATCCAAGGTATACACTGGTAAACCAAGGACCCTGACTGCGCTGAAAGACAATGTCCGACAAGAAATTGCTGCCATATCGGCCGAAACATTGGGCAAAGTGATGGAAAATGCCGAAAAAAGGGCACATTTTGCGGTCAAGGCCAGAGGCGGTCATTTACGAGATATCATAATCAAAAAGTAGCTAGAACAAATCTCCTTGGACCAAAATAAATGAATTTCAAAAAAAAAATTTAAATTCCACTTCTTTACTTTGCTATTGCAAAAACAAATCCTTCCACTTTAAATGGCCCACCCTGTAGTTATAATCCGATTTTTGCCCACTAATAATGTACATGTGTTTTTTCTGCAACAGTGATTTCACCACGAGCAGTTTTACTTTTGGGGCACGGTATTCGTCCCCTAGCTCCTGAAAATCCCCATCGTAGAGACCCAAAAGCGATTCCATCATTACATTGATGCTTGTTAGGATGGGGAAGGTTGTAGGATTTAACATTGCAGCAACCGTGAGGTCGAATAATTGAAATCGAATCTCTTTCTCATCAGCTTGACCATCCCCACGTATTATAAATGAAATAATAAAAAAATGTACCTATCTGTACTTTAGGACGAAAATCTTTATTCTGTACCGTACAGAATTTTTACCAACAAAAATCGAAAAAATCTGTATCTTTATAGCTAAATCTGTACGTGTGGCAACACTGGGTGCCAGACGTAGAGCAGATGGTTCTGGTATCTTCCCGCAGCACTTAGCCAAGGATCTATCCAGAACACACCCCTTCAGTGACCGACCTCCTTCGGCGATCTTTTAAACAGGAGTCGATCTGGAGTAGTGGTTACATCCATATTACTCACACGTTGGAGAGTCTTCGTAGCCACATTGGTTGCGCGTTCGCTTAGCAAGCGATCGATCGTAAGTTGAAAATTCAGGGCCCTCATTGACCATATTTGTGTTGTAACAGAATAACTACGTCCACACAACAATAGTCATCAGCGATGGAGATCGATCCACGGTCGAATGAAGATCGATTCATCCATAGCAACTGCTCTGCTCTTCAAGAAACATCGGGCTGCTGTTCTATTAATAACTCAACAATGATCATATCAACTGTCTCCGCTGTCCGGTGGTCTAACTGGATAATGAAAGAACAGAAGGAAAACTCTTTCGCCTAAATGGCGATATTTATAATGTAATATTTATAGATATGATGAACATGTGACATGTACACGATAAAAATTCGGCTCTGTTACAGCTAAAATGCCTAAATAAACAAATGGGATAAAAAAGGCCACGAGTTCAATTCTCACTCCCAACATTCTTCCAAAAATGAAAGCAAAAAGTGTTGAAAGTTACTATAATAGAGCAAAAAATCTTTTTAAACAGTGTAACTACCGGGAACGTTTATACCTGAACCGGACGACAGAGATTACTTGCGCTCGGGTCAGTTCGTTCACTGTGAGATGCCCATATTCCGGTGGCTGTCGAAAATTTCCTGTAAAACGATAGATGTATTCGATGGCGCGCTATAGCTTCTAGAACTTAGAGAACCGACGCCAATCGATCAGCTTCAACACCGGCTTCAGTTCATCCATGGGTTGACGTGGTCACGATGTTTTGAGCCCTCTCAAGAACTGCAATGCAATGAAACATTTGCTTTCCGTATTTATAAACTGACCCAGAAAGTTAGAACAAACTTCAACTTGCTTATTTTTCATTTTATCAGCCAACAGAATGGCATTTTTTTCTTCACATTCAAATGTCAAAGCGCGTCTAAACTTTCACATGCTTCCCGAAAAATAGAGAGGATTGCACAAATGTTGTTCTGTTACTGTCCGCTTATTTTTATTATGCTCATTTAGCCATTCAGCTATAGCAGAGCCGAATTTATTCGTGTACATTTTTGTCTGACGATATTACACAGTAGCCATTTACGGCGTAAGAGTATTCCTATCTTATCGATACACATGTCGCCTTTTTCGGCGTGAGAATATTCCTTTTGTTCGAATGTTCACAGATATGAGGCTTCCATTGTTGTGTTATTAATAGTACCAATTACCGATGCAGCAGATCGTAATGTGAACGGTAAGGGACTGGTATTATCGTCACATAATGATTGTTGCGTGGATGTAGTAGCTAGAATAACACACAAAGACTGAAGAGAAAAAACGTTGATGTTCAAGTGATATGTGGTACAAAAATACGGAGGGGTTTTTCTTTGGGGACCTTGAGATGGACGCTAAAAAGGACCGAAGCCAAATTTGGGCAACCAAATCAAACAAGCTTTCACTAAGTGAAAAGATATATCAGTTCATGATGTGGGAAAAAAAGTAGGGAGCCTCGAAGTCCAACGTAAATCGTACCAAAGGAAGGTTGATGCTCGGTATTGAAGAGATCGCGATAATAACGGAAGCCAGAAAAGCCATTTCGGACAAGAATAACCATTGCATCACAATGGCATACGTGACATACGAAGAATTTGAATATAAATCATTACCAGCACTCCAATATTACACTCCTTGTAAAGGAAAAGATGTCGACAGAGCAGACAAATCCATTTGTACTGAGAAACTTGTTACAAAAGTGATGCTTGGTAAGCAATTGGTTCATCGTAAATGGATCAATGAACGCGTATGCTTAATTCAATTCGTGCCTGAAAAAGTTCCTCTTGTTCCTTATTCGTCGACACGATGACACTGTTATATTTTGGGCAAATCTTGCTTCACTTTAGACTCATATACCCCTTCTCCTTATACTCAACGATCGAACACCAACTTTAATCACTGGGTTCGTCTTCAACCATCTCTCGAACACTAATTCATACGAACCACCTTGGAAAAAACTATTGAGAAATTCCACAACGTTGTATCGCAGCAGCAGCTCTGTTTCGGAAACCTGATCTGACTCTTCTGATTGTCGCTTCAAATATGCAGATTGCACGAGTAATTTTGATACCCGTTCTAAAGCGATTCATATAACGATTGTTTTAAAAAAATGATCAATTTTGGAATGGCGATAAAAAAAACTACAAAAGATAATTTAGTAGGACAAAATTCCCATAGAACATAATTTTATTGACCATGTTACAAAAATATTTCGACGCCCTGGCGGCCTTCCGGCAGTTTGGCCAAACTTTCGCCATTGCTGTCGAAAACACACTTGTTGACATGTTTTTCAGTTCTTTCTCAGCTTTATTTATAAGTTCCTCCTCCGTTTTTGCCACAAAATTGTTGGAATAGACCCTCCGCTTCAGGTTTGCCATGAAATTCTCGATGGGACGCAGCTGGGGGATGTTCGAAGGGAATATTTTTGGATAAAGGAGATAACTTCTGGCAAGTACTATGTGCTGTAAATCTTCCAGTTCACCGCAAGCACCGAAAGGACGAAGAGCGGCTTTGACGTCCCCCTTTCGCTGCTGATTAGCAACAGAAACACCTTCTGTGGGAACTTGGTGTGGGAGATATACTCCACGTTGGAGCTTACCTTCATGGTGGGTGACTTGAAGTAGCTGGTTCCCTGCCAGTCGTTGCCATCCAGCGTCGTCCATAACGACCATCACTTTCAGACTTTGTTTCTAGGTCAAAGCTTGCTGTTCCTACACGACCGGTTTTGCTTACGTTTCCGCTTGATGATGTCCATCTCTGCTAGGCCTGTTGTTCCGACCTCCCGGCCCAAAGCCCGAAACGATACGGACTCCTTTGCCTTCGTCTTCTGCTTTAGTTTCAGCTGCAGTTTATTGTCGCGTAGCATCGTCCGACGAGGATATTGTAGATACCGGAATGAGCGTACCCGACGAACTCAAAGTACTTCACGATGTCCACTTTTTTCGCAACGAATTCCCAGTGCGCACAAACCATGGAGCGCAGTTACTTTACTGTTCTTGCCAAAACTTCCGCAGTTATACTGATAGTGCTGTCAAATTTCGTTTGAAAACTCATGGGTTACTATGATTGACGATGCAAAGCCGCTCACCAGGTGTTAAGGTGAACACATGACAAATTGGTAAAATTTGCCCATTGTTTCCATGCAAGCGTTACAGGGTTTGTCGGGAAAGAAATGAATCTCATTTCATGTAACGTGACTAGCGATACCCCTGCCAGTTACCTCCGAGCTCTTGGAAAGTGTGATCTCGTCGAAGCCAAGGCGCCTAGAAGTATATCCTAAGGTTGGGCAACTTGCTAAAACCACTCTTCAGCCATCTTAGAAGTCTACTGTGTTTTGTTTGTAAACTAAACACAATACGTATGTGCCCAAGCTCGCTCGTGATCAGTCTGTCTCTTTCACGCTTCAAGCAAATAATTCCCCTTCTGCTTTCTTCCGTACTGTTTTCATATACCGCTTCCCTAACCAACTGAGTGACGAAAAGGCCTAACCTTAGGATATACTTCTAGGCGCCTTGGTCGAAACTACGATTCAGAAAACATCATAGCAAACATACGCGATAAAGTTTTGTGTGAAACTAAACAAAACACCAGTGGAGACACCTAGTTTACTCCAGACAGCCTTCGGTGATGTCTGCCTGTCATGTTAGCAAATATAGAAGTGTTACAAGTGGTTCCGACGAAACTCCACGGCACGTGCATCGGCATGGCGGACAGGCGGCAATTTGACTCAACACAGAACATCGACCGAGTGTTCATTCAATTGCAGACCTTGGGAACTTGCCAAAAACGCCAAGCCTAGCTTGTGCACGAAATTGTGTCGGAAGATCCATGCGCAATATTTGTCCATACCTGTTCCCAGAACTTTGACACCAAGAATAACTGGAGTAAGATCTTAGAGTGCGGTCTCGAGACAAAACGACAAAGTGTGGTATGGCAAACGGTTTCACAGTCACCATGCAGCCCAGGCAAGGTCCCAGCGAACTTCATTTGGTTTCCTCGACTCCAAAGCCACAGGGTTGGTCGTCAGTGAATTCACAGTAGATACATCTTTGAGTGTGGTCCGATGATCTGGGCCACTCCCCGTGGTAATTGTATCACCCTTTTAATTGTAATGCGAACTGATGAGAAAACAGTTAGTTTTGATCTATTACGAACAACGATCGTACGGCCATCTATAGGAAAACGACGGAACCAAAGTAGCACCCAACAAACTAAGCGAGAAACTGATTGTAATCGTTGCTCCTTTTTATCTTCCCTTTTGCAGGTTCCTTGCTTGTCCAAATAAATTAAATTTCTTCAGGGATGTTATGAATATAATCGATATAATCGCAATCATTCCTTATTTCATTACATTAGCAACTGTAGTCGCTGAAGAAGAGGATACGTTAAATCTTCCCAAAGCGCCAGTAAGTCCTCAGGTGAGTCCACACAGTGCCGCACTTTCCATCCGAGAAGTTATGACTAAATGTGGTTTTTTTTCCCGCCCCCTCTCTTTTCTATTTCTCCCGTTCATCCACAGGACAAGTCAACGAATCAGGCTATGTCCTTAGCAATATTGCGGGTGATACGTTTAGTGCGAGTGTTTCGAATATTTAAATTATCTAGGCATTCGAAAGGATTACAAATTCTAGGACGAACGTTGAAAGCATCTATGCGAGAGTTAGGTTTACTAATATTTTTCCTGTTCATAGGTAAGTTCAACTGGTTGATGAGCGCATTGCAAGCGGATGATAACCGAACGATCAGTCAGAGTGGACAGCTAGGCTTCCGAGAGTTTTTTTTTTGTGAGACAGAAAAAAAAATCTTATCTTTTTAATACATTCTATTTATGTATATTTTGTGCGATCAACAATTGTTTGAACGGATGATTAACGTTGCTTTTGTTTCTCGCCTCCGTATATATCTCTTTCGCTCTCGTTCTCGAACTCGGGTGTTGTCGGTGTGAGAAATGAATTTTTGTTTTTCTGTCACCTTCCGCTACAAAATTATCTCGTCGTTCCTCGACGCTCCCTGCTCAAAAACAAAAAAAAAGTTTATTCCATTGGTTTTCTGTTTCCTTTTTCATCTACCACCACATTTTCCATATCAATATTCTTTTATTTTTGTGTATCTCCCAAGGTGTCGTTCTCTTCTCATCGGCCGTATATTTTGCGGAAGCTGGCACGGAAATGTCCTATTTCAAGTCGATTCCGGACGCCTTCTGGTGGGCGGTTGTAACAATGACCACTGTCGGATATGGTGACATGAGGTACACACTGAACACACGCGTATGCACAAAAACAAAACATTATTCAACACACTCACAGGAAACAAAACAAAAAAAAAACAATCAAACAAACAAACAAACAAAACTGACACTACACAAGTGGTGGAAGTTAGTGTATGAAAGTGACAATAACTTCGGGGAAAACCACAAAAAAAATCAGTATTCCTCCCGCAGTTATTGAAGTAATGCATGTCAAATCAAAGGGAAAGAGGGGGGATACTGGTTCCACGCCCTTTTACAAAACCAAAACAAACAATACAAAGTCGTACATGTGCCTCTTATCCCTGTTTCTCTCGTTGGTGTCAAAACTGTGTACTTTTGTAGTGTATATTACTTTCATTTCTTCATTTTATTCATGTTGTGAATACCATTATATTACTCGACTCGATGTTGTTTTCTCTACAAGTTCCGAAAAAAAAGCAATACATACTGCCGCCATTTTGCAGGAGAATCAAAGAAAACATCTCTCTGTTTCCCCCTTTTGCTCTAATCAATTCTCACCCTTTGTTCTCGCTCTACCTTCTCTCTCTCTCTCTCTGTTTCTGTCACTGTCACTTGCTATCTCACTGTATTTTACCCAAAGTGAGTGGATTTCGACTGTAAAATAATAATATAATCGAATGAAAAAAAAGAAGCTCAACGCAAGGTCTCCCACTTGAAGGTGGCATTGGCATTCGTCGCAAAGTTACCAAACGAGTTTTCGGATGAGATCCTAGTAGGCCAATCTTCCCCCTCAAGTGTGTTGACACACGTATTGTTTTTTTTTATTGATGTTGTACGGTATGATTACGTAAGTTTGTCATCTGTCTGTGTGTGTGCGTGTGCGTGTCTGTTTCATCCCCTTCAGATGTTTTCTGACACCTTGGTTTCCGATCATCGTTATTGGGATTATTTTCATCGTAATTTTTTTTTTTTTGGTTTAAGTTTGTTTATGATTTGTATTATGTTTTCTCGCGGAAATAGGTTAGGGTCAATAGGGTGAAACACTGAAAGGGTTACAGAACAATTTGGAGAGATTTTGTGAAATGGAAGCAAGTTTGCCGAAATATAATAGAATGTATTAAAAGAGATATGTTTCCAGTTGTGTGAGTGAGTGATGCAAGAAGAGAAAAAAAAAACGTAAAAATCTCGGAAACCGACGGCTAACGGAAGCTTGGGCTAGGGAGCAACGGTTTCGCTAAAGAAGCTAGTATATTACTCGAGCAACGGTCGCTTTCATCTTTGTTTATTTCTTTCTTTCTTTTTTGTATCTCTCTTCGGTGCTTTTTCTAGGCGTTGTGCTCTTCTCATCGGCTGTTTATTTCGCGGAAGCAGGCAGCGAAAATTCATTCTTCAAGTCCATACCAGATGCATTTTGGTGGGCTGTGGTTACCATGACTACTGTTGGATATGGTGACATGACGTATGTTTCGCTCAACCTCTCACACCTTTTCACTGTCACTTTTTATAGTTCCTACCAGCATCTCGCATTGTTTACCTAATTTCGCATCACCTTACGCCTATCGCTCCCCCACCCCTTCTCACTAGTGCCAGCTATATAATCTCTTATCGCTCTCTTTTCCCTCCCTCTGTGCAATTCCAAATAACATCGAACTAAAAATGCAGATTTTAAAAACTTGTATTTTTGATTCGAACGAAAGATTGCATTCCGTTTGGGTTGGAGGAAATATGAGTTTTCCACAGCATTTGGGAATTTTTTGACTCAAGTGTAACTTTTGAAAAGGGCGTATCGATTGTAGTAAGAGAAATCATTGATAATTTATGTCTCAAAAACTATGAGTCGTACCGAAATAGTGTCTTTGAAAGAGTTATAGAGGATTGATGTCCAAACGTGAAAATAATATATACAGGTCGGACTCGATTATATACAGTTTGAAAAAAAATATTTTTTTTTTATGTTTCAAATATGACTTATTTCAAGAAGAAATGTAACCTTTCAACGTTAAGGTGTAATTTAAGTGACTAATTCATATACAGTGGGGTAAAAATTGTGATTTTTGAAGATTTTACTTGAATTTTCATCAAGATTTAATTATATCGATATTGCAGCCAAATTAAGATAGATAGAAGTTGGGTGTCAAAGAACAAATTGTAGAGCGGTTAGAGAGCTTCAATTTGATTGATAGAAACAATCCAGTTTAATGAAAAAAATCAGGAAGACATTAATAATAATACATTAACGATTACTAACTTAAGTTTTTCACTTCCAAAATGTTATTAAAATCCATTAATTTAGATGTTCCACTACTATATCCTGTATCAAATTTTCTCATCTTTCAAATGAAAGCAACAAAATCGTCTTCCGTAGCGTACTTTGCAATGTAGAGCCAGTTCGAGGCAACAGAGTCCGAAACAAAAAAAAAGTTCTATAACTCTGTCATTGTTGAAATTCGAACATATGCGTAGAAGGATTTTTTCCATCAAATATGATCGTCTATCACCCTCTGAGAGAATCTGGATAATTTTTTTAGTCATGTGAGAAATGTGTTTTCTGACTTTAAGGGGATGAATCAAAAATTAAATTCCTCTTTTATATTCAAAAAAAAAAGAAAAATACATGCAAAAAAAAACGAATAAAAAAAATTCGATTATATACAGGATTATATATAGTGAAAAGAAATCAGAAACTGTATATAATCGAGTCCGCGCTGTACCGAGAAAAAAAAATTAGTACTCTTTTTTTTATTTACAAAAAAAACTTTATTTTCCAATATCTAAAATACATAGTTTTTATTTTATTTTTATTTTTTCATATAAAATAGAAGTCGTGCAGAAAATTTAAAAAAATGAGTCCAGGATGGTAAAACTGTTTTTGGCGAACTTTGTGGAATATCGAGTTTTTATGAATTTTCGAAACTTCGAATTTTCGTATGTTGACAATCATTTTAAGCCACAATTTAAGAATTATCATGATCTGATTTAAAACAAAAAAGCTCTTTATCAATCTCCTTCTGAATGCAGCAATTCTCGAGATATTTGACAAAATATCGCTAATTTATTGTGTATTTTATAGTAAACAGGCCCTTTTAATATGTTTGTCGTGTTATACCGCCATGTTTATGAATGTTTATGAATTTGCTTATAATTTTCAACAACTTTTCCACATACATCATTCTGGTAAAACAATATGTTTAGGAGTTACGTTGAAAAACATTATCGTTACGTTTTGTGAGTATTAACTCCCATGTCTTCAAATGATTTCCAACGTAATTCCTAAAAGTATAGTTTTACCATAATGATGTATGTGGAAAAGTTGTTGAAAATTATAAGCAAATTCATAAAATTTCATGAACATGGCGGTATAACACGACAAACATATTAAAAGAGCCTATTTACTATAAAAAACACAATAAATTAGAAATATTTCTTTAGATATCTTGAGAATGGCTGCATTTAGAAGGAGATTGGCAAAGAGCTTTTTTATTTTAAATCACATCGGGATTCATAATTTGTGGCTAAAATGATTACTAACGTAAAACAATTCGAAGTTTCGGAAATTCATACAAATTCGATGTTCCACAAAGTTCGTCAAAAATAGTTTTAATAGGACTATTTTTTTTTTAAATTTTGTACATGACTTTTATTTTATATGAAAAAATTAAAACACTATAAAAAATACATTTATAAATTTAAAAAAATGAAATTGAAAAAGTCAATAAATTAGAAATGTTTTTTTCAAATATCTCGAGAATGGCTGCAATTAGAAGGAGATTGATAAAGAGGTTTTTTTATTTTAAATCACATCAGGATTAATAATTTTTGGCTAAAAATGATTGCTAACATACAAAACTCCGAAGCTTCGAAAATTCATAAAAATTCGATGTTTCACAAAGCTCGTCAAAAAAAAGTTTTTCCATCTTGTACCCATTTTTTAAATTTTCTACATGACTTTTGTTTTATATGAAAAGATTAAAAAAACAATAAAAAATACATTTATAAATTTTGAAAAAAATGAAATTGAAAAAGTCAATAAATTAGAAATGTTTTTTCAAATATCTCGAGAATGGCTGCATTTAGAACGAGATTGATAAAGAGCTTTTTTTATTTTAAATCACATCAGGATTAATAATTTTTGGCTAAAAATGATTGTTAACATACAAAAATCTGAAGCTTCGAGAATTCATAAAAATTCGATGTTTCACAAAGCTCGTCAACAGAAAGTTTTACCATCTTGTACCCATTTTTTTAAATTTCCTACATGACTTGTTTTATATGAAAAAAAATAAAAATAAGTATTTTAGATATTGCAAATTCAAGTTTTTTTTTGTAAATAAAAAAAAAGAGTACTAATTTTTTTCTCAGTGTACATTTTGTTCACGTTTGGACATCAATACTCTATAACTCTTTCTAAGAAACTGTTTCGGTAGGATTCGTAATTTTTGAGTTATAAATTATCAAAGATTTCTCCTCCTGAAAACGATACGCCCTTTTCAAAAATTACACTTGAGTCAAAAAATCCCCAAATGCTGTGGAAAACTCATATTTCCTCCTACCCAAACGGAATACAAACGTTCATTCGAATGAAAAATACTCATGTTTTGTCATTTGTCGATTTCATTTGGAATTGCTCATCTGTCTGTCTGTCTGTCCGTCTCTCTTTGTCTTGACCTATCCACACGAAAATCAACATTATAAAACATCCGATCCAACTGCTCGTAATTGTGCCGAAATTATACACACGCATCTTTACATTTTTGCTCATATTTCTCATTTAAAAAAAACAAACACACAAGTGTGCAATTTCTACTCACGTGACAACACACATTTTCTGGCTTCAGCCAAACGGTCCTTGTTTTGTCCTTCCAAACCACCAAACACCTCAACAAACAGTAGAACTCATCCCGCAGTAGTTTTTAGCTGATCGAATAGGACCCCGTCTGAACCCATCTGTCATTCGCTAAAAATTACAACAGATCAGAACAAAATCTCTCACTCAATAGATTAGATTATGAAAACCATACCCCGCTTCGACTCGTTAATTAGAAACAGGGCATCGATTCCATTAGCTGCATGCAGAAATCATGATAGAAACAGAGCCGGCCAATTGGCACACCTAATTTGTTTTTTTTTTCTTCATTTTTACACATGACTGAAATGACATGTGGAAAAGAGTTTATCCTTCAGTTTTGTTTTCCTTTTGTTTTGATCAATTTCATCTCCAAGCTTGTATCATCTCTTGATCGCTACTATACACTTTGATTGAGTATGGAATCCTATTGTTTTCTTCCTATGTTTGCATCGTTAATTATAACTACCGAAACAAAAGCATGCAAGCATCCGTGAAGGACCCGCGCCTGTACATACAGAACAAAAGCTTTCGAGTGTTTTTCTTCATCAATATTTTTTTGTTTTGGCATTACTCAGGATGCTCACTTTTGCCGATGTTCTTCGTGCTTGATGATTTCCAAGTGTTTGGGCACTTATCGCAGCCTATCTACCCATCGGTTCTGGTGGCGCATACACTATCGGTGTGATTGTCGTAAACTGCATGTTGCAACCATAGCCATTTTCAGCCACACTCTCATCCGGATACATTGTTCCACATTTTCCCATATTTCCCCATTTTACACATAAGTCAATCACACGCACATCCACACCCACACAAACACACTTTATCTCGCGCTTTATCTTCAGCTCACTGCCTACTTCTAGTCACTGAATCACTGTGCGTGTGTTTGTGTCTGTGTGTATGTGTGTTTGCCAAAACCTGTATTTCTAACACAAGGTCCTCTTCCATTTTGTTTCCGTTTTCCGTCTGAAACTACCACCCACACCTAACAATCAACAATCAACAATCAACAACAACAACAACAACAGACCGGTCGGTGTGTGGGGAAAAATCGTCGGTTCGTTGTGCGCGATTGCCGGTGTGCTTACGATCGCACTGCCCGTCCCGGTTATCGTCAGCAACTTCAACTATTTCTACCATCGCGAGACGGATCAGGAGGAGATGCAGAGCCAGAACTTCAACCACGTCACCAGCTGTCCGTATCTTCCTGGCACTTTGGGTAAGTCTTTTTTTATTCTGGTCCGGTCCGACGGAGGGGTCTCCAACATTCGATACGATTCCTATGGTATCTCTCTCTCTCTCTCTCTCTCTCTCTTTTTGTTTCAACAGGTCAACATCTAAAGAAAAACAACTCGTTGTCCGAATCGTCGTCCGACATGATGGATTTGGAGGACGGGGTCGAGACAACGCCGGGCCTACTAGGTGAACAAAATCGTATGGTTCCATATTTAGGGGCGCATCTTACCGATAAACAACAATTGCAGCAGCAGCAAAACTGCTGTAAGCAACCGTCGAACGGCGGCGGCGTTGGCGGCGTTGGCGGCGTTGGCGGTGGGGGTGGTGGAGGCCTCCCCGGTAGTGGTGGAGGCGGTGGCGGCGGCGGTGCGGGAGCGAATAATAACCTGCAGCAACGCCACAATAGCGCATTAGCCGTTAGTATCGAAACCGATGTCTGACTACTGGGTATGATTATTTCTGCTAGTTTATCTCTTGATTTCCTGAATTATAGTTGTCCACACGGTGGCGACACGTGGTGGCAGAACCGGAAGCAGTGTCATTTACACACAGCAAAGCTGTCCTGTGATGGACGGACCGTAATTTTCATTTGTTCTCTTGAGAAAGCTGCAAGCTAAAGATTGCCGTGAATGCTTTACACTGCTTACACAGGGTTTCTCAGAATAAGGCGTGCTCAATCCAGATCCATGTTGAGTTAAACTTCATGACGAATAATAATTTAGTGGTTTGTGCTCAGAGAGAAGAGTTTTAGACTGTACAGATTTTTTTTTCAGGGCTTTTGACATTAAACATCTAATGCGAATATCTTGGCTCAAAAATCACTTCAAAAATCGAAATATAATTCAATGTTATCCCCACATTTTTGCTAACGAGACTCTTATACCGACAGTCTAGAACTGCAGCATTCTGAAATTGATGAAGTCGTTGAAGGCCGTTCCAGCCGATCAAGATTTGGCGTAACCAAATTCATGAATGCTTCATTTCAAAAATGACATAATTCCTCTTTTTGGAGTTCAATTATGTAAAATGCATTAAAAAAATATTCAACTAAGCTTTCGATCGACCAAATCTAAAGCGATTTAGATTTTAAATCAGAGAGATTAGAATCACAAACTCAGTTGTATTTCGGAATTGGTTAAAGGTACTGTTTGAACATGCACTTCTATTTTCCGGTTTCAATCAGAAAACGCGACTTGTGAATTTGTCACTAACGGTTTATTTTAAACAGTTGATTTTATTCCAAGAGGTGACTACTTCGTTCGAGATTTTATTTTCAACTGACTTAAGTCTATCTATCGCAATAGATATTTAATCTATAGTTCTCTATTGCTTATCTTCGGCCCTATCGACGATCGTGAAAGCGATCGATCGTTTATGGGCTGATCTTTCGTATCCTAGCTGCTAACGATTGTAGTAATTGCACGGTGGGCTCATGCCATGCGAATATCAGAAATTCATTTCCTAAGTTGCTATAAAACTTTGGGCTAATGCTTAAACATACCGGCCGCCTTGAAATGCAATTTGCTTTCAACCTTACACACATATGAGCTATAACTGTAATTTCCTATCCGGATGATACAATATAAATTAATATGAAAAATCATGAAATGCTTCTTCATGAAGCATAGTAAACATTGCTTCGTGCAGTATTCAGCGTCTCCATTATGATGGGTTCCCATATGGATGAATGTAGTAAATATCTTCGCCTGACTGGTGATGTCCTCTCGATGTATGGACTCATGGACTGTAGATGGAGGTTCTGCCATTCACGACGTGAGAGCCATAGCATGGTGGCTCCATTGATGCTATAAGTAAAATGAGAGGCGATTTTTTACTAAGAATTGACAATTGGTAAACGACTTCCCTGATCTGCGGAGGCGGTCCGCCTCCGCAAGCGCGTTTCGCGCTTCCGATGACCGATCGACTGATGATGAATATGTTGTGGAAATTGATGTGATCTCTTCTCTGGAGATCCCGACGTAGAATCCTCATGTCCGCTCTTGTAGATCTGATTCTGGATTATGCTGCGCGAGTTCAATTTTTGTGTCCTGCCAATTGAGTAGAAGAGTGATTGATTGCGAGAACAGAAACGATGTCAGGATACATAACTTCGCGTGGAGGTACCTTTACCCCCACTGTTTACTTGACGCCCTATGAAATTTAAGGAACAGGAACTTAGATGAGCTGGGGTTGATTTTCCAGAAAAATATGCGCGTGATTCGCTGAGATGACCGGCAGCCATGCCTGGCTGGAGATTTGCTATGGAGGACATACATTTTTTTGAATTTTTATGGAATAATTTATTAACGAAAGACTTAACTGGAATGCGGAGACCCACTGGAACGTTGGTCTCCGCAGCGCTATAAGCGCATGATGAAGGAAAAATTATTCCTCAGTTGATGGTGACTCGTTGTCTGCTATCGGCAAAATGCAGACTTTGGAGATGGCTCGCACGTAAACTCCGTCCTTTGTGCGTACCTTAACCACTCTGATGTTACCATCTTCGCCGGTGTGTATATCGATAATTCGTCCTAAACTCCATTTGAGAGGGGGTAAATTCTCATCTCGCAGCAGAACCATCGTGCCAACGAATAGATTTTTCCGCTGTTTCGTCCATTTCGTACGATTTTGTAAATTTGATAGATATTGTGTCGACCATCGTCTCCACAATTGTTGGAGATAGTTCTGGACACGTTGCCACTTGGAGAGTCTCGATTCCTGTATTTCTTGTAAAGATGGTTCAGGAATCGCCATTAGAGGTCGATTTATAAGGAAGTGTCCTGGTGTAAGGACGGTTAAATCGTTCGGATCGTTGCTGAGAGGTGTAATTGGCCTCGAGTTAAGGCAAGCTTCGATTTGAGCTACTAAGGTGGCCAATTCATCTGAATGAAGTATGACATTGCCCAATGTTCTCTTCATGTGACTCTTCATCGATTTGACTGCTGCCTCCCAGAGACCGCCAAAATTGGGAGACCTTGCCGGAATAAATTTGAAATTTATATTTTCAGTAGCTGCTTCCTTCGATATCGATTCTCTTTGGTTATTGAATAACCTTCTCAATTCGTCCAATTCACGCCGAGCTCCGACGAAATTTCGGCCATTGTCACACATGATAATTTCTGGACGACCACGGCGTGCGACAAATCGTTTTAACGCTGCGATGAATGACTGAGTTGTGAGGGTTGCGACTATTTCCAGGTGGATAGCCTTGACCACTAGACAAATGAACACTGCGATGAAACATTTGATTGGTTTACCTTTTCGATACGGATACTGGACGTTGAACGGTCCGCAATAATCCACTCCCACTCTCGTGAAGGGTGGTGCTGGTGTGACGCGTTCAACTGGTAAGTCACCCATTATTTGTTCGTGACTTTTTGGACGTGTTCTGAAGCATTTGAGACATCTGTGTATCACTTTGCGTGTTACATTTCTTGCTCCAATAGGCCAGAATCTCTCGCGCATACTGGAGATCATCAGTTGTTGGCCAGCATGAAGAAGGGTTTCGTGATAATGAGTTGCAATCAGCGTGGTGAGTGGATGACGGTTGTCCAGAATTAATGGGTGTTTGCATGGATTTCTCCTCGTCAATAGGTAATACCTCGCGCATGTGGTTCAGGTTTCGATACTCGTTAATGAAATTAGAGTACATTTGTTTGACATTTACATTTGCGTTGAGTCTTTTCTCCAACGCTGAAAATCTACGCAAAGCTATCGATCTCGATTCGCCGAGACGATCGATTAAGTATGGTTTCTGGGGTAAATGCACTATAAATTTTCCCGAACAATCTTTCTTTGTGGTTCGTTCGAAATGTTTTTCGCATGCGGTTTCTTCCAACGAAAAAGTACTAGTGGTACGACATAATTCTAACTCGAAGAATCGCATTAATTGATCTTCGACTGATTCGGAAGAATGTGAGACGATCGATGAATAACAGCATGCTTCGTCTGGAATTGTTCCCGAGACAATCCAGCCCAACTGTGTGTTCTGTAACGTTGGACCAGATTCGGTCAATTTGATTTGCTGACTTTCTAGGATAATGTCTAAATAAATTTCTGCTCCTATTATAAGATCCACCGCACGAGACTCGTGGAAAGTTGTATCAGCTAAGACGACTTCATTAGGAATTTTCCAGCTGTTTATGTTAATACTTTGTACGGGAAGGTTAACAGTGACACGTGGTAGCACGTGGAATTTCAATCGCGTCGTGTACTCTGTGACACAAGAATTCATTTTAGCTAGTACTGCTTGAGTTGAAGCTGTGCATGAACCTCCAATTCCGACAACAGGTAAATGTTCACGAGATCTCTTAAACTTGAGCTTCTGGGAAAAGCTTTCCGACATGTAGCATCGCTGCGAGCCAGAGTCCAGCAACGCACGAGCGAGCATCGAATTTCCGTACTGATCCGTGATGCCTACAACGGCAGTGGAGAGCAACACTGTACGTGAAGTGTATTCTGTATTCATTGCGGGTGCAGTGTGGTAACTTGTACTGGGGGTGTCTGTGGCGAATTTGTGTGATTGAGCTTTGCTTGCATTTGTTGTTGGATTATCGTGTGATTCTGTGTTGTGTCTCGTTATTTGCTGAATGTGTGTTGAGCGATCAATTGGCGTTGAAAATGTTTGATTTCGCGGTGGTTGCGGGTTTTGTCCTTGGTATTTCTTAAAAGACAATTGTCCTGACTGTGGCTTAGCTTGTGAACCCACAGTGGGTGATGAACTCGAATGAAGTAGCGTGTGATGGCGTTGACCACAATGGTGACATGATCCCCGCGTGCAGAATCTGGCTATATGTGCAGGTGACAAACAATTAATACATAGCGAATTTCTTTTTACTGCATCTAGTCGGTCTGGAACATTCATTTTAGAAAATTTGGAACATTTGAATACAGAATGAACAGGCTCTGAACAAAAAGAGCATTTATTTGATTGAACACTAGCGTGACTGATAGTAGGACGATATAACTTTCGATTGTCGGACTGTATTGCCTTTGTTGGCGTGATAGATTGCAACATTGAACAGTGTGATTTCAGAAATTTTATTATCTCTTTATATTTCGGAACTTCTTTACAACTATAATGAGACTCCCAGTGTCTCAATGTGTTTGGGTGTAAACGTTTACATAGCATGTACTGTAGTAAGGTACTCCATCCTTCCGTCTCCTCACCAATTTTGTTTAACATTTGCAAATTTGTTTCAAAACCACTAACTAATTTGTTTAGTGATTCGAAATTCTCCTGACGTAACGGCTCCAATGCGAATAAGGAATCTAAATGCGTCATAACCAATAATTTCTTGTTCTCATACACACTCTCCAAAGCATTCCACGCGATAATATAATTGTTGGAACAGATCTCAATCGATGCGATTTCCTGCAGAGCGTCTCCGGTGAGCGATGTTCGCAGGTATGTGAACTTATCCATATCTGATAATCTAACATCATTATGGATTAAGTTCTTATATGTATCACGGAAAGTAACCCAGTCCGACATCTGTCCACTAAACGAAGGCAGTCTGAGGTCTGGAAGTTTCACTCGGGACTGTGAATCAACCGTGGATTGTCTCGAACCATTTGGCATTGGGTGATTCCTGTTTGCTGTTGTGAGATAGCCCAGAATAGTTTGCTTCAAATCGTACACAGAATTTTCAAAATCCTTGATGATGGTGGCGTTGATCGTATCCCTTTGTCGAATTCGTTCCTCTTGAGTCGCTTTGGTTTCTGTAAGTTCCATGTCATCCGCATCGTCGGCTAAGATCTCCATTTGCATTCGAACACTGATGAATTTCTCCAATAATTCGTCCAGTTTGGCTAACCTCAGTTCCAAGGATTGTTTGTCCGTTCCTTCCTCATAGGACTGTACGAAATCAGCCACATTTTCCAGCGAGATACGTAACACACGCTCTTGCTTGGACAATAGCCTTAGATTTTCCGAAGGCATTGTTGTAGACACTTTGTTTCACTTGAACAATACTTGTATACTTGTAGAGCAGTGGACTATATCCATAGGTCACTGGTTCAGATCCGGTTCGAAGGACCAAAATGTTTGAACATGCACTTCTATTTTCCGGTTTCAATCAGAAAACGCGACTTGTGAATTTGTCACTAACGGTTTATTTTAAACAGTTGATTTTATTCCAAGAGGTGACTACTTGAGATTTTATTTTCAACTGACTTAAGTCTATCTATCGCAATAGATATTTAATCTATAGTTCTCTATTGCTTATCTTCGGCCCTATCGACGATCGTGAAAGCGATCGATCGTTTATGGGCTGATCTTTCGTATCCTAGCTGCTAACGAATGTAGTAATTGCACGGTGGGCTCATGCCATGCGAATATCAGAAATTCATTTCCTAAGTTGCTATAAAACTTTGGGCTAATGCTTAAACAGGTACAAAAAGTTTTTTATATCAAAATGCAGATAATTTATTGCTCTTTTCTGAAAAAATATTGAAAACAAAATACCGCGATAGTCTTGATGAATTTTCGTACTTTTCTTCGGGTAGCCTTTATCAATGTTTGGACTTTCTGCTGGTCAACCTAAACGACAATTTTATTCCACGATCTCTTCTTGTCTACAGCATTCTAAGTCACTTCGGCACCCTTTTTCAATTTCCGCCTGACAATTACCCAACATTCTTCGATTGGACGCAATTGGAGGATTGAGTTCTTTTCAAATGTAATCGACCTCATTATCACGGTACCACTGAAGCACCTCTCGACCATAGGTGCCAGCTTGTCAAATGTGGCCAAAACTTCACCAGACCGCCTTTATAATCGGAAGAAAACGTTTCTGAACGTACTCTTCCGTTGTCTTGTTCGTGACGAGAACCTTGGTTTTCTGCCCGCAGCTTCAAATCCCTTGTAAAATCAAGAACTTCCTGGCAAATTTACCAGCGGAAACCGAACATTACATATGGTACATTCACACAGTAGCCATTTAGGCGTAAGGGTATTCTTTCTGTTTTTCCATTATCCAGTTGGACCACCGGACAGCGGAGACAGTTGATTGATCATTGTTGAGTTATTTATAGAACAGCAGCCCGATGTGTCTGGCAGAGCAGAGCAGTTGTATGGATGAAACGATCTTATTTCGACCGTGGATCGATCTCCATCGCTGATGATTGTTGCGTGGACGTAGCTATTCTGTAACAACCCAAAGATGGTCAATGAGGGCCCACACATACAGCGGCCACTTTCAGCAATTTCGCGAGTTTAGTACCTGACCACGTCGGGTTTTTAATGTGAGTGTTCAAAATCAAATTTCTTCTCTCGACTTGCATCCTGCACAACTTTTTCAAACCAGAACAGATCAACTTTTAATTTTTACCGACGAAAGATACAGGTTTTCCAAACAATTTGCTGTCAAAATATTTCAGATAGGGGCTGTCCACATACCACGTGGACAATTTTAGGGAGGGTAGGGGGTATGAAAATGTCAACGCTTGTCCACGGATAGGAGGGAGGGGGTATAGACTATGTCCACGTGGACACGAACAATAAATATTTTTTCAAATATAGACCGATACATTCAAAATTAAATAAAAACTGATCCATATTCAAGAACTTCAAAACTCTCCACCCATCCTGAGTATTCCATATTTATTAATAAACGGATTGAGCTGTCTGAGAGTGCTTCATATATTTTTACTAATATCATTGAACTTCTTCACTGAAATCTATATTCTGAAAATAACTCATGTAAACTGCGAGCGACTGAACTATTTTGTATGATCCTATAATTTCATAGTTTCGGGCTATACATAGCCCAAACCTATAAAAAATAAACGATTCCATAATGGTTAAGTTTTCATGATATTACATATATGGTTTTTTCATCAAATATAATTTTCTATAGATTTTGTTCTATCTCGAGAACAGTTAGTCTTAGGATAATAATGTCTGTATAATTTTTCATGCAGAATTTCGTGTAAAATTATTTTCTCGCATTACTTTTCTCGAAAAGGTAGAATTTTTCAAAGTATTGGAATTCCGTCAATTTCTAGGAATCAATATTTACATTTGCGTGAAATGATCCATGCACCACTAGTCTTCAAACTTGAATCTGTTGACCCAATATTCTTTTTTTTTTCAAAAAATTTCGCTTATAATGCAGTTGTAAAACATTTGAATTGATGGATTGAAGTACCTTTTAGAAGTTAAAAAATACTTAAAATTTGTCGTATTTCAAGGGATTTTTTTATTTTTTTATAAATATTATAAAAATATTGTTTCTATCAATAAAATTAAAACTCTCCAACCCTTCTACAATTCCTTCCTCGACACCACAATGTTATTCCTATTGTTATCTTTCACTATTTGAAAAGTTCCACAACAGAAAATTTTCTCATCTTTCAAATGAAGGCAATTAAATTCTTCTAAGTAGCGTAATTTTGAATTGGGGTCAATTTAGAGCAAAAAATGAGTCTCAAGAAAAAATCAACTTTCATAGTTGAGATTTGAGCTTCATTCCATAGTTGGGAATCAATGTATCGTGAGTTGTCTGATGTCATTATTCCCCGCAAGTACTTTCAAAGTCATCTAGACACTCAATGCAGAATGGCCCATAAGGATTTAAATAAATATAAAATATTTTAAAACGCCTTTAATACCCTCTGAAAATTCTCCGAACTATGGCGGAAAAGGTTTTGACTTGCGCTATCGACTAAAGGTGAATCGGAAATCCAGATTGAATATGAATCGGCATTTACTGTGATCGATCATATTCCGGAATGGGCAAAGATTTGTTTCATCTAAAATTTCAAGTAACACTGTAACACTGTAACTCTGTTATAAAACAATGCATTTGTCAAAGCAATAACTGGATCTTGTATAGAACATTTTCAAGTTTCCATAATTGCCCTTCGATTTGTGGTGCGATCGTTATGTAATTAAATATTCATAATCCAAAATGAAAGGAGAGCTTTTCATTCGATCGAGAATATCTCTGTAGTAAAAGTTCTACTGGAATTCCATATGAATCAAACGAAAGCGAAATAATCAAGTTGAATAGATTATTACTGGCGCCTGATATCTATAAGCAAGTGATAACTCATAAGTGTTTCAAAATTAAACTCACAAGAAGCATGTGCTTTGTTATGCCACTCATTTCTTTACCATACAAGAACAATGGGCCACAACAAAGCAGGTACAGGGTACAGCTAGTAAAATTTGAAATAAAAACAACTTAAATGGAATTAAAATGAAATTTAGGTGCAAATCAGTTATTTCCTTAATTATTTCAATTTGAAAAGGAAAAATGTCCACGTGGACAGAGGGGGGGGGTTAGGGGTATGAAAATGTCCATGCTTGTCCACGGAGGGGGAGGGGGGAATCTAAAATCGTGCTTTTTCTGTCCACGTGGTATGTGGACAGCCCCATACGCCTACTATGACCGCAGCTGTAAAATGAACAGTAAATCCGGATTCTAACTTAAAACTGCCGAGCCTCCCGTTTACAGCCATTCCATGCCAAACCGTTATGCAAATTTTGTTCTTTATTGCAAAACATTGGGGGTCTCCGTAGCCACATTGGTTGCGCGTTCGCTTAGTAAGCGATCGATCGTGAGTTCAAAACTCAGGGCCCTCATTGACCATCTTTGTGTTGTTACAGAATAGCTACGTCCACACAACAATCATCAGCGATGGAGAATCGATCCACGGTCGAAATAAGATCGATTCATCCATACAACTGCTCTGCTCTGCAAGACACATCGGGCTGCTGTTCTATAAATAACTCAACAATGATCAATCAACTGTCTCCGCTGTCCGGTGGTCCAACTGGATAATGGAAGAACAGAAAGAATACTCTTACGCCTAAATGGCTACTGTGTGAATGTACCATATGTGTAATGGTATAGAAGGAATACTGGCGAACGGCAACTGTGTAATGTGCTAATTATAGATATGATAACCATGTGACATGTACACGATTAAAATTCGGCTCTGTTGCAGCTAAAATACTAATGAGCCTTAAATAAATAAATGGGATAAAAAAAAATTGCAAAACATTAGACCCGCATTTTTTTAATTTTTTTTTATTAGGATGCCCATTTTCATTTTAGGGTGGTCCGAATTTTTTTTTCACTTTTTCCCAAAAATAATATTTTTTCAAATGTTCATAAACGATTTAGATGATCGATATATCTAATTGAAGCCAATAAGCTTTCGTAAAAAATATTGAACTTGCAAAAAAATGGATTTTATTTCCGTACCTACTGATTGTAGTCGTTATTTATTGTTTTCATGGTTTTTAACTGGATGGCGCCATATTTTTTTATATTTTTTCTTGAAAGCTGAGAATTTTTTACATAACATATCTCAATATCAGAGATGCTATTTTTTTTCGTTTTTGAGATACCGTTCTGAATCATATTTCGGACGCTTAAGGCATATGATGCCGAAAACAGAACTAAACTTTATGCACAGTTATTATTTGGCTGATAGTTTTAATAAATTAATTCAATATGCTTTTAAGCTTTCTACTTTGGTACCTATTTGATTGAAAACATAAGAAAATCATCGAATAAAATGCTTTTCGAATGAAGCGAATAAGAATCAAACTTCGGACACTAAATCAAATTTCGGACCGATTGAATTCAAATTTCGGACACTTTATTTTGTAATTTTTTTGACGAAAATTACATTAAATTTGATTATATTTCATAGTCAACTGCGAAACATTTCCCAGGTAATCACAGTAAACTGTTAACGATGATGAGAACTGATGAAACACGTGAGAAATTTAAATTGCAAGTGTAATATTAACTCATTGGCTTCAATTTGATATGTTGTTCATCTGAATTAGTTCAGTAGTTCAAAAGTTATGAATTTTCGAAAAATGTCATTTTTAGATAAAAGGTGAGAAATGATTTTTCGGACCACCTTGTAACTTTGAAAAATCATATCTTATTTAAAATAAAAACGAAAAAAATAGCATCTCTGATATCGAGATATGTTTTGTAAATAATCATCAGCTTTCCAGAAAAAAAGTTACAGGAGGGTTGTGTCCGCGACACGACCGCATAGTTGACGTAGGATTCCGTTAGGCTATCTGTTGATTTTGGATATGTTTGGAGAATTACATCGTTAAACTATTTGATAATGATTTGGTGGCCCTAAAAAGGGCTGTTTTGTTTCGTTGATGGGTATTGTTTGTTCACTCCACCAGTGTTTACCGAGTCATGATGACAGAAGGATGGTAAACAGTCGTTGGATGGCGCGTTTCAGATAAAATATACTGCAGTGGGACGAGATTTGATGAAAACCACCCTCTGTGATCTTGGACGAGATGCCTCCTATGATATGTATGGATGAAATAAAGAAAAAAAAACTCACCAATGTAATATAAGATTATTACCAATACCGAACACAATTATCAATTTTTCTCATCAGTAAAAACATGTTACTTTAATATAGAGAAAACATATTTGAAATGGAAAAAGTAATTTTCTTTGATAATTTTTACTTTCTGAGTATTTATTCAACCCAATACGAATACTAGTTGGACTAGCAATACCTAATACTATATGTAGAGCTAATAAATTAACTATCCTTGAGTAAAAATGAACACAACAAAACAGACAGTTTAAATCAAACGATCCGTTCTCGAGCAGGAACAAACCTTGGTTTTTATTTATGAAAATTTAAATAAATCGTTTCATACATCAAGTCATTTTTAACACAACTGCTACCATATACAATTTTACAGTTATTTGTGTGCCAAATTTTTCACAATACACGACAGGTCATTGATATGAAATTTCACGAAGCAATGAACATTAAAGTTCCAAATTTAAATCGTATTTGCTAGAATTAATCGTATCACTCACATTATATTTGCAATGCCGATTCCCCCCTGGCAGCTTGGTTTTGATGACTCTGTCAGGGAACACATTTCGGTAGAAACAAAAGTTCTCTCTAATCTCATGTATTTGCAATGCCGATTTCCTCCAGGAAGCTTAGTTTTGATGTCTCTGTTAGGCAATACATTTCAGTAGGAACAAAAGCTCCCTATACTTTCATGCATTTGCAATGCTGATTTTCCCCAGGTAGCTTGGTTTTGATGTCTCTGTTAGGGACCCGCCGCATGTGTCGTCAATTTCGACCAATCAAAAGAGGGTATTTTAGTTAGGATAGGGGTTGAGATTTTTCAATTGTTCGATAATTATTCTCATTACATATATTATTTTCTTCAATTTAAAAAAATGTTATGGAGTGCCGAAATCGATTGACGCAAAAATTTCATCGATCCATCATGAACTGACTGAGCGATAAGCGTTTGAAATTGGACAATTTTCACGATGTACTCGATTTTCTATTTTCAATTTGTACCCCAATATGTTCCTGAAAGACGTAATCCTACGTCAAAATTAAAAAATATAGAGCCTTTGGTTCCGAGCCTATGGAAACAATAAAAAACGGTTACAATCAATTCTGATTCTGATTTCGCTTCACAATCGTCCAATATTTCTCGATCGTGTGGAGGTAGGGGTCTTGTCCTTGAGCATCGCTTGCACCTTGTCGACGGCACACCACTCTATGGCGTTTGTTCCATGTTGAAGACGAATGGACTGCAAAGTTTGAAGTCTCTTTAAAACAAAGAAATGAAGTGAAGTATAGTTTGTTCCGTAAAGCACTGCCCAGCTAGACTCCATGGATAAAAAATCACTTTTATACTTGGAAAAAAAGGTTGGCCAATCAAAACAAATTCTGCTCTGTTCTTTTTTTTAAGGGACTTTAATCCGTAGTTCATTCGTCCCCAAAAAAAACAAAGATATTTTATTGCACTTTCATAGAGGAATCTCATTGAAATTATTTATATTTATTTCTGATATAAGTGCGCTCTGATACCCGTCGTCAAACATTTAGTATTAATCTCTTTGATATGTTCGTCTCAAAATTCGTTCTTCTGTGCAGTATCCAGGCTCTTTTTATCAGTCTTTTTAGGCTTCCGCTATTGAGTGGAGTTGGGTGAATTCAGGTTCTTGTCGATGAAATACATCACATTGTCACTATACCACTGAGCATCCTCCCGGCTGTAGAGGCTCTACTCGCCATATCAGGCCAAAACTTCCTTTGTTTGTTTGATGAAAGATAGCACGCGGTTCCTGAGGGATTCTTCTTTGTACCTCTTCGAGTCCATCGCGTTGTTTATTACATAAACCTTGGTTCTCGCACTACAAGACCAAATATCTCGTCAAATCATGGCATTCCGAACAAACTTACCCACGAACACGACCCTAAATCTTGCGGGACATCCCCTCAAGCCATGGCTAGGTGAAATTTTCGACCAGATAGTTGGTTACTCATCAGAGCATGGTCATAAACCCTCCGAGCACGAATGTTGATCACTAGACTCTGCTTCAACATCCTGTTTGGTTCTATACTTACTCGATAAGAGCGAAATCCTGCTCGCAAATAGTTTCTTCGGCACCTTCTACAAGCGGCACCGAATGTCACTACGACTTCTCTATGTGACAGTCCAGGAGTTGCTTCAAGGTTTTCAATACTTTTCAATTCTTCAACTAATTTCACCAACAGAAGAGGGCTACTTTATAAACAAACCGTGGTTGAAAAAGTCTTGTAGCGGTCACAGAGCGTGCCGCTTCAAAACATACAACGCCTGCGATTTCCATGTGAAAAGCCATCAATGACAGGACGCCAGACAGCACTCAACAATATTACTTTAGGAAAGGCAACGAACGTTTCTCCAGACACTCGTTCGTAGTATCGGTTGCAATGAAAATGTCACTTTTCAAGCCAAAGGTGAAACTTGAAACATTTAAAATCTGGAATCACTGTTCATTTTATAGCCGACGTCGTAGTAGGCGTATCTCAAATCTTTTGACAGCAAATTGTTTGATAAACCTGTATCTTTCGACGGTAAAAAATTCTCGTTGATCCATTTTATTTCAAAAAAGGTGTGTGGGATGGAAGCCGAGAGAAAAAAAAATTGATTTTGGGCACACACATTAAAAATCCAGCGTTGTCAGGTACTAAAATCGCGAAATTTCTGAAAGTGAAAAAATTAACCGTATGCTGAAACGTTCCCGTGAACGTACAACTTTTGTACGAAAGGATCAGAGGACGCGTCGTAAAGCAACTTACTATCGGAAGCTATTAGCTACAACAAGATTTTGACAAAGAACGAAGGATGCATAGAAGCGAATGAACTGCAATGTTTAAAGCCTCTTAAAAACAAAAAAAAATAATTGGAAGGATGCATGCTGATGGATAACGAAACGTACGTAGAAAAATGGGTGACATCTTAGACATAACCGCAAAGTTGACGTGGGACTATCTTAGTTTAGTTAGTTAGGGACTATCTTAGTTAGTTAGTTTAGTAATCATTTATTTGTATTGAATAAATTTTTGATTGAATAAAATAATTCCCGAATTGAATTTAATTCAATATATTTGCTTTGTGAGTAAAAATATTGAACAAATGCCTTGTAAGGTCAATTCATACATTGTGACAGATTATGTTCTTCATTACGAGTTCATCAAATTACTGCCCTTTAACGTTTTGTATGATGCCTAGGACTTATAAAATATGTCAACGGAAGAGTTATCAAACGATTATTGTATTTTACATTTCCCTCTGAAGTTTGTATCTCTCGTGTGTACGCATTTCTCGAATACTGAATTTACTTGATTTGATGAACTTCAGGCACTCATTTTCTATTTCGACATGTACTTCGAGCGCATTTTGCCTACTCTTCCAATGATATGCGTAGAAATTTAGATAGCAGAAGACATGCAGGCATATCCTTCAATGCAATATTGAATAGCTGAGCCAAAACGTTGTGTAATCCGTGTTAGGAAAACACTTTCCGGAAATCAAAAAAAAAACGTGCGGGTGCAAATATATCATATTCATATACTATATTCCAGTCTGCACAAAGGCAAGCGAGTACAAAAGTGTTCGCAATTTGCATTTATTTGCAAAGCCGATTTCCCCAGACACCTTGGTTTTGAAGTCTGTGTTAGGGCAACAACTTTCAGTCGGAACAAAAATGCCCCGACTTACATGAATTTGCAATGCCAATTTTCCCACGCTCCATGGATTTGAAGTCTGTGCTAGGGAAACACATCTCAGTCGGAACAAAAATACCTCAGACTTGCATGTGTTTGGAGTGCCGATTTCCCCCAGGCACCTTGCTTTTGAAATCTCTGTTAGGGAACACATTTCGGTGGGAACTAAAAATCTCCCCCTACTTTCAGGTATTTGCAATGCCGATTTCTCCACTGCTGCTTGGTTTTGAAGTCTATGTTAGGGAACACATCTCGGTGAGAACGAAAATCCCCCTACTTTCATGTATTTGCAATGCCGATTACTTCAAGGCTGCGTGGTTATGAAGTCTGTGTTGGGGAAACCGTAAATCGGACCAATCAAAACGAGGCAGTTAGGGCGTTTAGATAACGCTTAACATTTCACAGTTATTCAACTGTTTATCTAATGAAAAATAACATTTTATTAATTGCGATAGATGCGTAGAAATATTCCCTATCAATTGATGCAAACATCTTTCCGATCCAGTAAAAAATGTTAGAGAAATAAGCATTCTAAATCTTTCATTTTTTCCTGCATGTTCTGTGTTTAGGTTTAAATTTTTTTGAAGAAGGGTGCCAAAGTGACTCGGGATGCTGCAGACATGAAGAGATCGTGGACTAAAATGGCCGTTGAATTAATCAACAGAGAGTCCAATCTTTGACGGAGGGCATCAGAAGAAAAGTAGGAAAATTCACCAAAATGTAACGGAACATTTTGTTCTATTTTTTCTGAAAAGAACAATAAATTATCTGCATTGTGTTATATCAGTGATTTCGCCCTAGTGGGGAATTTGATCATCAAAAGGAGGGAATTATTGCAAGGGAATATTGCATATTTATTTCGTTTTGAAGATGACAATGATTAGCAAAAATGCAACAAAACCTTCTTGGATATGCTAAAATTTGCGATCCTCGCGATCCTTAAAAAATGTTTGAAAGACTTTCTTCAGTGAATGATGATGGAAGACGAAACGGTACAAAAGGCTATTGAAAAGCATTTGTCAAGATTTTTACAGCAAGTTAAACTTGAAACATATTTTCCTTATATCAAAGAACAAGATTTGGACAAGGTAAGAAATCCCTTCCGACTTGCAGTGACGAAAGTTTCGGACCAATTTTAGAACAAATTCATCGATCTACAAATGATCGATTTGTGTCCTGATATGCGAAATTAGCGTTACGAGCGTTGTTATCTTTTGCGTAGTATTTATATGAATCTGTATTTCCTACAATGCTGTCGATGGAAACACCATAACAGAGTGAATATCGAAGATGACATGAGGTGTGCTTTTCGACAGAGCGCTCTTGAGATTACGTTTTTTCGGAAATCGTTGAGGCGCAGTTCAGGTGCCATACTAACTTTATATATCTTTTGTTGTAATCAGATACAAGTATAAAATCAAATTTGTTGCGAATATACCTTGAAACCCGTCTGTATTCTATTATTATACTGAGTATACAGATTTTCTTACAAAATTCTGATAGGGGGAGCAAAAAAGGTTGCTATATGAACACACGTTTTGTACTTTTAACCAATCCCGAGATACAACTAGTTTTGTGATTCCGAATTCTAGATGTTTCAAGCCTCACAGAGAGCCAGCCACACCAGATATGTCTTAGCGAACTTCTACAGTTTCGCGTGCTCGAAACTGTCAGCCACCTTTCCCCTTTCGGCAGGTTTCATTGTCCATCACCATCTAACTTCGTCCGCATCGCTGTGTTCATCTTCCGGGATCGTGTTTTGACCGTCTTGTTTTGTGTATCGTGCGTCGCGATCTAGAGTCACTTCTTGCTTACCAGGTGTATGCATATGAAACCGAAATTTTTCATTGAAAATACACGTTAATTATTCTTGCATGGTTTGAAATGTTTCATTTAAAATAATGGAGGTTATTGGAAGCTGTACATTTTTCCATCATTTAGGCAAACTATGGATTTCTCGCTAAGAACGTTTTTGGTTTTCCCCCATTTTCGAAGGTACTGAAACATGAAAGCAAAAGTGAATAGGCCACATGATTGCATTGAGTTGTTCAGCCGTTTCTGTGGCCGGTCTTGTTCGGTGTGACGAAGCATTGCCTTCATGAAAAATCATTTTATGTTGCTTTTTCTGATATTTCGGTCCCCAAAATCTCGTGAATCTATCAAGAAATGACTGAGTGAAACACGCTCATAATTGGGCAATTTTCGTGACCTACATTCGGTTTCTAGTTCTCACTAATATGTTCTCGACAGTCGTAATCTTACACCGAAAAATATGCCAAATCAGAGTCGCCCAATTTTCTGACATTCCGCGTTTTAATAAGCCTTCATCTGTCGACATCAGTTTATCTCCGAGTGAACAGTAACAAAGGATACCTATAAAAATGGGAGCCACCTATTCTGAGACACCCTGTACAGCGGAAAGAACATCGAATCTGTCTTCAGCCACCAGTGTTAAAGCCAGTACTGCATTGCTCCTTCATTCTTGACGCACCCCACACCCACACTTACACCAGATAAATAAAAGTAAAGAAAAAAAACCAACAAAAAACGCTTCACCCCACACGAAGAGTACACCCCGCTCACCTATTTATTGAAAGTACAAATTGTATGCCACCACTGTGTAATAACTAGGACTCCAAAGTCTCTAAAGTAAAATGCTTTCTCGCATCCGAAATCAAGAAAAAAAATCGATCAGTTCGTTGCGGTTTTTCGGTACTGTTAAGAAAACTGTAGACAAGTAGTTTGCTGTCTTGAGGGCCGGTTGGCTCCGCAAAGATCAACAGGAAAACCGTTGCCTTGTGGCAATCGGACCGGCCCAATAACAACTGAAATGAGTCACATGAGCCAAGAGTAGGATACCAAGAGCCGCACTCACGTTGCAATCCACCCATTTTTCTTCAGTTGTAAGTTACGTTCTTCAGTTTGCTTCCGTTTCCTTATCACGAATTTACCCAGTATTCGATACAAGCCCTAAATACCTTATCCGTTGAGAGTAAATTTTTTGCTTTGTATACCATTTATTGGATCGCTTCCCCGATAGTTTCAAGTGTTGAAAACCGCTAAGCTCGATTTAGTTACGCCATCGCCATTAGCGTTATCGCTGAAAAAAAACCTATCGCAGAAACAGAAAACTAAATAATTTAATCTTTATATATGTGTGTGTATGTATATTCCCATCTCAAACAACAAATGACGACCATTTCCATTGTGTGATCTTTTGACAGTGGATTAGGATTTGCCTATTTGACGATGGTAACTAGATTTGATTGAGCGAGGCAACACAAAAATAGTGAAGTATTGCGCCCAAAGCGGCAAGCGGCAGGTTGTGTCATGCGATGTGAATTTCAACGACGATCAACTGAGATAAACCAAAAAAAAAGTTTAGCCGTGGTAGAATATGTATATTAATGTATAGAGCTGCAGATTGGGGTGATTGTATGTTAGTGGTTGAGCAGTTTTTTTTATTCGTATATACAGGGTTTTCCATTTCGGGCTTCCGAAAGTATACAGCCCTGCGCTGACAACCGTTTGACATAGCTGTCAACCAAAGCGTCATATCGTTAGTTGAATGTCTGCCATTTTACAATATGGATCGTTTTAGCATCGCACAACGTGTTAATTATGTTAAATTATACTATAAAAATGATGAAAAACCGGCAAATGTTTTTCGAGTATTACGGTCGGATTTTGGTCGTCATGGACGGCCTACAGAGCACACAATCGCTAATGTAGTGCGTAAATTCGAACAAAATGGATCCGTAGCGGATATTGTGAAACCTGTGCATCATCGTAATGTGCGTTCGGCCGAAAATATTGCTGCTGTTGCTGACAGCGTGGAAGATGATCAGAATGTTTCGATTCCACGGCGTGCTCAGCAATTGGGCTTGTCAAACACATCATTGTGGCGAATTTTGCATTTGGACTTGCACCTACATCCATATAAAGTCCAACTGGTACAAAAATTAGAGCGTGGTGACCCAAAATTCCGTATATGGGGCTCAGAAAATCCACACGTGATTGTTGAGAGGCCATTGCATCCGGCAAAAGTCACTGTTTGGTGCGCATTATGGTCTGGTGGAGTCATCGGGCCGTTTGAAAATGAGGACGGCGAGACGGTAACTGTGAATGGTGAGCGCATGTTAACCGATTTTTTTTGCCACAAATTGAAGATATGGATACGGATGACATGTGGTTTCAGCAGGACGGCGCCACGTGCCACACAACACGACCGAACATGGCCATATTGCGAACGAAATTTGAGGGACGCATAATTTCACGTTTTGGTGATGCCAATTGGCCGTCTAGATCATGCGATTTGAACCCGCTAGACTTTTTTTGTGGGGTTATGCGAAAGACCGTGTCTATGTCAACTCTCCGCAAACTCTTGAACATTTGAAAGACAACATTCGTGAAGTTATGACCGAGATACCGCCCCATATGTGCCGAAAAGTCATCGAAAATTACCTGTTCCGGATCAAGGTGTGCGAGGAAGCCCTAGGTGAACATTTGAAAGATGTTGGATTTCACACCTAATGGCATAAACCAAACTTTAATTTGAAATAAAAGTTTCATCGAAATTCGAATTCTAAGTGTGTTTTATTTCAATTTCTTCTTCTTCTTCTTCAATGGCACTAACGTTCCTAGAGGAACTTCGCCGTCTCAACGTAGTATTACTTGCGTCATTTTTATTAGTACTTAGTTGAGATTTCTATGCCAAATAACACGCCTTGAATGCATTCTGAGTGGCAAGCTCTAGAATACGCGTGAACACAGTGCAAGTCGGAGGAAATTTCATTGACGAAAAATTCCCCCGACCAGAACGGGAATCGAACCCGAACACCCGGCATGTTAGTTATGACGCTAACCACTCGGCCAAAGGAGCACAATTCAATTTACTTTCGGAATTTAAAGTTGGAAAACCCTGTATTAAGACAAACAACAAGTCTATTAAGATCCGCCCAAAAATTAAAATACAACCGTTCATGATGCAACAATTCAATCTTCCGAATCGATCATGCTTTGTCGGAAGCAAGGGCGTCAAAACTTTGAAAGAAAATTTTCCAATGAGAAAAACCGAAAAACCGAACAAATCCCTCTAGAAAATTTGATATCTATAGTTATAGGCACAAAAAAACACAAGTGGCTCGAATGTTGGACTCACAAATGTGCGCGCGATGTTCGAATTCCATGTTTTCATTTAAACACGAACATACTTTTCGCTAGTGTTCAATATTTATCCAAAACACGCCCAATGATGCATAAATACAAACATGTTTAAATCACACGCGTTTCTCACATCATGAACAACACTTTTTCACAGAAACTAACATGAAATTTAGTTCGCATTGCAAAAATTGCATGAGCTCGGAGGCTATGAGTTCATGCACATTTTGCAAGTCTGATTAAATAATCCTTGGTGTTGAGATTTTTTTTTGGTTGCATGTTTCCAATTGAAATCTGGGAAACGACTGCACAGCGGGCGTCGTCGTACAAATGCTGCCCAAATAAATAAACAAATAGCCAAATAATAGTTTCAAATGCATGTTTTCAGTAAAGTTTACGCCTATTCTCGGTATTTTAATGTGGGTAACTAAAATTCCATATCACATTTTCAAACACAGGTACGAAAAAATCATGCTTGTCAGCAAACACAAAACCGCGAGAGCAGCGTGAACTTTGTTCGTCTCGTACAAAGTGTTTAATGTGAAACACGGAAGACTGGTGTACACAGTTCATATGAACTGTTGCCCAGTAAAAAAGAACGACCGTTCGTTCACTCTTTTTAATGAACTAGTTCTTTTGAACAGTTCATGAACGGTTTGCCCATCCTTAGTTAGAACAAACAAAATAAAACCGATCAGCAAACTGGAAAAAGTCCGTGTAAAATTTCGCTAGTAGTCGGGGTAAACCCGACACCTGGTTTGTGTCTCACTGACAGGAAAAAAATCGTCCTTATTTTTGAAGATGCCTCGTGTTCATGTTTTAAAGACATAACGGCAGAGCCGGACTGATATTCAGATGAAAACAGCCAAATCCAACGTTAAGTAGGGCATTCCAACAAAAAATGCTGCTACGACTAATGGTATCCCTGAATCAACGCTCTTCGGCCTCATCTGCAGTGGATACTCACCCAAGCTGAGAACAATACTCTCGTGTTTACCCCTTACCAGAATCAGGTGTTTGTCTTTCACCGGCTTGATCTTGAGAACCATTGATATGAGTTCCTTATTATCGTAGTCCGTGGTCTAACTTATGAATTGGCAGAAAAAAGCAACTTGAGACACCCTTTCCTACCCGCAAACCTACTTTAGCAGTGAAAGTTATGGGTTTCAATAAGCCAACAATGGACAGCTTTTGTTTGCAGTCGAATTACATTAATTGGTTTATTTTCTATCATTCAAATTACGTATCATTTGCAACTTTAACTTAAACTTTTAACAACTCCCAGTAGTCTTATTTGGTGACAACATGACAACTGACATCAAACGTGAATTTAGTACATGTTTTTCGCGCTTTGGTGCTTGAAGCTACCCAGTTTAAAATATCTTTCGAAAAAAGTCAAAGAAGGGTTGTGTCCAAGACACGACCGCATAGTTGACGTAGGATTTCGTTGGTTTTGGATATGTTTGAAGAATCACATCGTTAAATTCTTTGATAATGACTTGGTGACCCTGAAAAGGGCTGTTTTGTTTGGTTTGTTGGGTATTGTTTGTTCACTCCACAAGTGTTTACAACCGAGTGATGATGACAGAAGGATGGTAATTATTTGTTAGATGGTGCGTATCATGATAGAAGATGCCGAAGTGGAATGAGATATGATGAAAGCCGTCATCTGTGACCCTGGACGAGTTAAAGTTAATAACTATTTTTGTCGCGAACGGATTTTGGCGATTTATATACTAAACGAATCGGAAATTCCGTAAGATTTGTTTAATATGCTATACATTAGATTCCCCTGGTTTGTAGATGGTTAAAATTCATGAAGACTTTAAGCGTTACATTTGTTCTGTCCATTTGTGTGCTTTCCCGAACAGAGCTTTCAATAACGAGCAACTTATCGACGACCAACGGAGGGGAAATCGTAGGATTCAAAGTCTCCGTGAACAAAGGAAAAGGTAGAAGAAGGGGAATACTTGCCTAGAGTATAAACAGTGGAACTCGCTGAGGCAAACTTTCATTTGGCATCGGACTGTTGAGTAATCCAGTTCACTTTGCTTTCGCTGCGCTTCGATCTAAGATTGGACCCCACCAGTGGTAATCCAACTTGGATATCGTCGTTTGGTTTTTCTGTTCGTTTTTTGCGTTATTCGTATCGTGTGTTTTTCTTCCCGCGACATAAATTGTACGCTTTGATAGTGTGTGATGAGCAAGAAGAAGAGGAAGACAGGCTCGAGCCCTGCAAAAAACGAACGCATTGGCAGGGGCAATAAAATTTTGAGGCAAGCATCATCTGATGCTGCACGCGATGTTGGTGCAGTGAAAAGCGCTCGCACTGAACCGAGCCTTCACGAGTGTGATACCGCATCGAACAACAGCGAAGTAGGCGATTTCGGCGCGTCGGTCGATAATGTAAACGCCGTTACCCAGGCAGTAACTAAAATCAAGCTCCCCCCGCTGGTGGTGAAGGCGGTCGCTCTTGACAAACTCATCAGCGAATTCGCATCGATGGGTGTTACAGCAGAGAACAAGCTGTGTGGTAAAATTCAGTATTTTTCCAAGCTGTTAACATTGTTTGTTTTCCGTCATCATAAGGGCTTCGTTTGTGCCTTTGAGAATGCATCAATGCATTAAACTGACGTTATGGCGAAGCAGGCCGTAAGGTTGAGCGCCAAATCTTGAATGTCTTACTGGAATGTTATAAGTTATTTGGGTTCGAGTGCCAATCGCAAAACTGATCATAATGAAGCATTGTTACTGTTTTCGAGGTTGTTATTAGCAAAAAGAGTTTATTTCGCTTGTTTAGTCACCAAGAAAGTAAATGTCGTTCTGGTATTTTGTATGTGATTAGGTTTCGCTTGCCAGTAGCAAAACCTCCTCCACTAAGGGTGACAGCTGCGCTTCCCTCGAGCATGAGAAAGTAATGCAACTTTTTTCGAGGCCAGTAATATTGACATAAGCGTTTCTTTTGAGAATAGCGCAAAATGATGAGAAGTGTTTATATTCCTAGTAGTTTCAAGCCACCAATGAATGGCGAGTTATATAAAATAACAGTGTAGTTCTACGTCAACATTGCGGTCGTATCTTGGACACAACCTACTATATTTTTTTTACTATACACACTGTTCATGTCTTGAGCAAAAAAATCTGGATAAATTTTCCGTCTAATGGTATAGAACACAACATATGTCGCAATAACGACTCTGAGTAATATGCGTTTGAAAACCCTTAATGAATCGTTACATTTTTCGTGGAGTTACCCCCCTATACAGAAATCAAAGACATAGTCCTATGTCAAAATCTCACCAATTTAATATAACTTAATTATCAAGACCGAACACAATTATCAATTTTTCTCATCAGCAAAAACATGTTACTTTAATATAGATAAAACATATTTGAAATGGAAAAGGTAACTTTCTTTTATATTTTTTACCTTCCGAGTGTTTATTCAACCCAATTTTAATTGGACTAACACGCCTAATACTATACGTAGAGCATATGGGAAATCACTTTTTCGAATATTTCTTCACTTTTCTAATTTTCTTCACCGTATGAACTTTTCTTAGGTGAAAATGAACACAACAAAACAACTGACAGCTTAAACCGAACAACCCGTTCTCAAGCTGGAACACACTTTGATTTTTATTTATGAAAATTGAAATAAATCGTTTCATATTTCAGCTCATTTTTAACACAACTGCTACCATACACAATTTTACACTTACACTTGTGCTCAATTTTTCACAATACACGATCGGTCATTGATATGAAATTACACGAAGCAACCAACATCAAAGTTCCGAATTTAATTTTTTTTTTTGCTAAAACTAATCGTATCATTCACCTTACTTGCAGGAGGCGATCTGGCGTAGTGGTAACATCCATACCTCTCACGCAGAGATCACGAGTTCAATTCTCACTCCCGACATTCTTCCAAAAATGGAAGTAAAAGTGACGAACCAGCCGAATGTGCTGAAAGTCACTATAATAGAGAGAAAAAAAAAAAAAAAAAAAAAAAACCTTCCTTGCAATATAAAAATTCCCCCGACTTGCATATACTTGCAATGTCGATTTCCCCCAGGCAGCTTGGTTTTGAAGTCTCTGTTAGAGAACACATTTCGGTGGGAGCAAATGCTCCCCCTACTTTCAAGTGTTTACAATGCCGATTTCCCCAAGGCAGCTTGGTTTGTCTCTGTTAGGGAACCGCCGCATGTGTCGTCAATTTCGACCAATCAGAAGCGGGTATTTCCGTTAGGATAGGGGTTGAGATATTTCAATTGTTCGATAGTTAGTTTCATGACATATATTATTTTATTCAATATACAAAATTGTAATGGAGTGCCGAAATTGATTGACGCGAAAATTTCATCAATCCATCATGAAATGACTGAGCAATAAGCATTTGAAATTGGAGAATACTAACTAATACGGAGGTTCTATGAATAATAGATAACGGTACTCGGCTTAAACAAAAGATTATTTGCGTGGATTAGTGGTTCTATTTCAAGGGAAATTAATTCGATCACAAAGGGTTAATATTGTTTTCTTATTTGTTTATTAGAAGACATACATAAATCGTACCACATTTCGAGAGTCGTTTGAAAAATTCATGCAAAATAAAAACTACTTTATTGTTTGGGGTAAACCTTTTTGACGTAGAGCTACGTCTTTCATTAAGGGTGCCAAATCAGAAAACAGGTCACGTTTTTATGAAATAAAGTTAACGTTAATGACTATTTTTGCCGTGAACGGATTCTGGCGATTTACATACCAAAATAATCGGAAATTCCCTAAGATTTGTTTGATATGCTAAACATTACAATCCCATAGTCTGTATGTGGTTTAAATTGATGAAAATTGGAAGCATTCCCATTTCCTCCTACATTTGTTCTGTCCATTTGTGTGCTTTCCCGAACAGAGCTGTCAATAACGAGCAACTTATCGACGAGCAACGAAGGAGAATCGAAAGATGTGAAGTCTCCGTGAACAAAGGAAAAAAAGAACAACGAAGGGGAATATGTGCCTAGAGTATAAACAGTGGATCTTGCTCAGGCAAAACTTCATTCTTCGCGAGGACACCGACTGGACAACATCGTTGCTGGACGAGCTGGACGGCGAGGTATCGAGTGCCTTTCTCAAGGCAATGAGAGTGGAGGTGTAGTGCAGGTTTTCCAAGGGCCTTTTTCAAGGAAGAAATTTAAAGTCTCTCACTCGCTAATGTCTCTGGCATTGCAATCATTGCATCAAACTGATGCCATTGCATTAATGATTTGAGCTACACAATTGTGTGGGGAATCATCAAGCTAGGCTATCGTCAGCTCACCAAGGAAATAAATGTTCAGGAATTTTGTCAGTGATTTGGTTTCACATGATGATAGGAAAAATCTCCCCACAAAGAACGACAGCTAAGCTAATCTAAACTGGCAATATTAACAGAAAGGGCTTCTATAATCTAAGGAACTCGAAATTCCCTAGATGCTTGCTATGAAGGCAAGACTTTTCGCTCATCCTCTCTCGAGCGCTTCGTGATTAATCTGGGGAACTTATTTCCCTAGATGTCGACAATTGAAGCCTAAGAATCACGGGTTCAGTTAAAGGTATCTGAGCCAGGGAACCTATTTCCCTGGACTGGTTACGATCTTACGGGCTAAGCCCCTTCCAAAATTCCCGTAATCACGAATACGTTTCAGAATCAGACGTTATCACGCGTTATCTTCTAAGCTAAGGAAAGAGAAACAGTCCCTTTTCGCTGGTATTGATTTTTATTTGCGCCTTTTGCGCTTCATATTTAATTAGGTTCGTTTGCCAGCTCTGATATGATATTTATTTTTGTTTTTGTTGCCGGCCCTAATCTGGGTCCGTAACAGTTGTTGAGAAGAGTGCAAAACAGAGATAAGTGTGTGTATATTTAGTTGCTTCAAGCCATCGATAAATGGTTGTTTGTGTGCGTACGTGCGTGCTTTATAACCCGTCCATAAAATAGTGCATCTTTGCTACGCTGAAACCCCATTTGCAATGATAAATATACACAAGGAGGGGAGATAACGGGAGGGAATTATTTACGCTAGGGTATTATTAATGAATCCCTGCTGAGGCAAATATTTAGTCTTTTTCCAAGCAGTTAACATTGTTTGTTTTCTGTCATCATAAAGGCTTCGTTGATGCCTTTGAAAATGCATCAATGCATTGAACTGACGCTATGGTGAAGCAGGTGTTAAGGCGAACAAACTGGTAGAATGGTTGTTTCAAAATTTTCGTAGCGTTATAAAATAATATCCTCAGTGATAAACAAGCGACTTGAATTAAACCACAGCGTAGTTCTACGTCAACAATGCGGTCGTGTTGAACACAACCTCGTATAATTTTTATTTTTCAAAATAGTCTTGATCCCTTTCGAATAATAGGATTTGTCCAAGCCATTTGTTTCTGCAATCATCTCCTAGTCTGAGCACAATTTTTTTACCGTCAGCCATTTCTTCAATCTGGGGAACGAGTAGCAGTCCAAGAGATCCTGTGATCTCAAGCGAATGCTAAGCATAAAGAAAATTTAAAAAAAATTACAACTTGGTCGTCAATGAGTTTAAAAATGTGGAAACTTCCGTTTCGTCGACGCGGGCTTCCTAAGTTAGAATGGTTTTTTTTTCTCGGGAATGCTCACCACTAACAAATCTACGATCACTCCAATTTCAGTGAAAAACATTTGAAAACACCCCAACAATAACAACAACTACAACAACAGAAACAATATTTTGAGAATAAACTCTCAGGTTGTCTCAGACTAACATTTTCGTTTGTCTCAATTTGGGGATCAGCCATTTATTTATCCGTCTCTCTCTTCTTCCCTCCCGACAGTGAAACGGACTCTACGTGCTATATTTTGGCCGGCCGAACTGATACGTTGGCTGCCGGTTTCACCGAAAGCAGTTTGAACATCTGTACTGTCCACCGCCCCGTGCAAACTCACAATTTACTAATTATTCACTCGCGTCGTAAAACATCGAAGAATACAAACTAATATTCTTAGAGTCAACAACAACAAAAACAAATACTGAACTGCTGCTGAATAATGTTTAGAAGAAACACTCATCAGGATAGCAACTAGTAACTAGCAACCTAACTAATCCTGGAGTAGGAGGAGAAAACCGAACGGATCAGCGCTACGCTCTTTCTCTCTCGCAGCAACTTTCAGAACTTGGCGTACGCAAGTGCAACGGAAGGAACAGGAACGCAAGTAACAAGAGAGAGAGAGGGAAAAGGAAAAACATATGAATTAAGCAAGAACGCTTTTTTCCTAATTGTAAAACATTCTAGTGAACTCATTTCATCCCGATTAAGAAGGAACAAACAACTAAAGTAGGGTAAGGAACTCAAACTCGGTGGAAGTGAAGCGAGTTTCAAATGACCTAAATCTAAGCAGAGAGGCAGAGAAGCAAACAAAACCAAAAAAATCACACACGAACGGTTCTAGAGAAACAGAGCGAGAGATAAGATAACTCTCACGATTTCGTTTGTCGCTGAGACGTTGTGGGCAGATAAAACCTTAAAAAAACAATTCCGATTATAAAAAAGAAAACAAAACAATTATACAGTATACGCTCGCTTGTTTACAATAATAAAGAAAGAGTAAGAACACTAACAGAAATCGTAAGGAGCCATCTCTCTTAGAACGCTACAATAGAATAGAGAAACCAGAAAAGTAAAGAGAATAATTTTTCCATTAACCTCAGAGACAGAAAAACACAGCAAAAACTTAAGATATCCAATTCGGACGAGATGGAGGAACTGTACGCATTGAGATGTTTTCTTCGATGGATGGAAAGAAGGAAGGTAGACTTTACGGATAGTAGCGATCACAAACTGCCCTTCATTGACGAAGAACAAAACAAAAAAATAGGTCGTTGTAATTAGAGAGGTAAACAGGAGAAACCCAAACGCCCGCATTAGTTAGTAAACAAAGCCTCAAGCAGTGTGTAGGAGAAGTAAAAAAACACCCGCAACACAAACGAGAAAACAGACGACATATTCATCTTAGTTTTTGGTTTTTCTTCCTTCTTGGTAATTTACCTCCGGTAGTGACGAGAGCGAGGCGATTCAGATGATACTATTTTTTTTACTTCTAGTGATGATACCTAAGCTAATCTAGAATCTGAGAGGCTGTTTAAATTTAACGCAAGAAAATAAGAAAATATTATCTAAGGAGAAAACAAAAATAGAGAAATTGAACAATGGTAGTAATGACAATGTTTTTATAGTTAAATTTCAAAGTGGTAAACGAGAATAAATCTTTTTTTAAGTTCTCGAAAAGAAAGTAAATATATAAATCAATTGTAAAGCAAACAAGCAAAAAAAAACTCACAAAATAATGTTACCCTTTAATATTCCTGAATCAGCATGCGTCCTAAAGAAAAGCTCGTTTCTTCTTTTTCTAAGTCAACAAAACAAATTGAAGTTAAAAGAAAATCAATTTTGAAAATCATTTCACATTTATCATCGTAAGTAAGAAATCTAATTCTCATTCGAAGGCAGACTAGACGTTTTTTGAAGAGCGAGGAAACAAAACTATCATTAAGCAGCGAAACAGCTAAATCATCCAGATGCAAAACAACTTATTAAAGAAAAGCTTTAAAATCTTCCAAAGACTTTCCCACATACTTACATACACATACATACAAACACACATAAACATACAGATAGACAAACAGACAGGAAAAGAAACATTTGTGTTTTGGCTTTCCTCTAGCATCATTTCGTCTCTCTTGGGGTACGAATTGCGAACTTTTATTCTGTTCTCTCTGTTGTCTTCTAATATTCCCCCTGTTGAGGGGCTTTCGATACTGAATCGATCTGTCAAAATCAAGTGACATCTGTTTTCTCGGCAGGAAAACATACGTACGCCTCTCCTTCCCAGAAAAATTAACGACTTTGATTTTATTATCTCGCAAGAACGAAACACAGAGGAAGTAATAGTTAAGACTATTTTATGCATATCAAATCTTTGAAACCAAGAAAAAAAATTAAAAATAACGAACATTCAGCAGACTTAGTAAATAAACAAACCCCAAAAATAAAAAAAGAAACTAATCAAAGTTCTGCGTATTGAATAGCGAAAAGTGTCTGTGAAAAATAAATTGATAGGAAATGAAGTGGTCGGCTTCGGCAGTTACTTTCGTTGTCTTCGTGGCGCCGAGCTCTGCGTGTTTTGATGCGACGAATCCTAACTAAAAAAACACACACACACACACACAGAGAAACATAAGAAGGCTCGATCAAAGTAGCCTGATAGACTGATGAATGCGAGAGTATAGAAAAAAAAAGCTCTCCGAACTGTGGGTAAAAATGGTCGCTCGTGAGGTCAAAACGCGTGGTGCCTTCGGTTGTGTCAAGGGAAGAAACATTTTCCGCCGTCTTTCGTGTTTGAGTTGGCTCTCCTTGCAAAATGAACCAGAGCTAGGTTTTTCTATTCGCCCGTTAGAACTGTTGTAAAGGATAAAATAAAGCACACACACACCACTCACATTATTACACAGAATATGTCAATTACATAAAACAAGCAATGAATGCAAAGAAAACAACTGAGAGAAGTTTTGAGCGATGAGGCGGCGAACATCGGTAATCACACTGAGGGAAGAGTGAAGGAGTAGGCTAATTTGTTGGTTTTTCGTTTCGTTGCAATGGTTTTTGTGTTCACTAAGTACTTTTCTAGTGGCGCACTTTATCATCAACAACAAAAAAAAACAACAGCCGAGAGCGCGAGTTAAAAGTAAGATAGAAAAAAATGTTTGAAATTTCCGTTTGATCCCGGACACATTATCACAGACGTTCTTATGAATAATTAAAACTGAATCAAGGATACTCTTACGATCGAGAGGCGAAATGCGCGTGATCAGAAAATTAAAATACATACATCCAAATCGCTCACACTGAATGACATCAATTGAAACAAAAAAAAACGGTAGTATGAGGCGTTCCATGAGTAGAAATATTTTTTGCTTGAATTAGGGCATAACTTTGTAGGTTCAAACAATAATAATGCAAATAATTAGAAGAGAGGAAACAAAAAACTTAGATAGTCCTTAATCAATCAATGCAACCCGATTTCCGCGGCTTTCGGAGGACACAGACACACATCGTGCTAACACACACATAATGAACATACGCCACATCCTTTTATCCGCCATAAGTAGCCGAAAGCAAAACTAAACGAAAATTTAATGAAAACAGAATGAAAAAAAATGTTCAAAGCTGCTCTCTTTTCGTAAACATTTTCTTTTAGGATTTATTTGATTCCTTCAGCCCTGAGTGAAATAGTTGTATGATCTTTTCGATAATCTAATGAATCACAACAACAACAACCAAAACATAACGAGCTGATAATTGTTAAGGACAAAAAATGATGACAACCTACAACAAAAAATGCTTGTTTAAATCTTCCATGAATAGAATTTTAGAAAAAAACAACGTAAATTAATCAAACGGCGAGTCTAAATAATGTAAAAAAAGCTGCAGCAAAAAAAACGTAGCTGTCTCTCACTGGCTCGACTAATCATTTTTAAAACTCTCTTAATTTAGCTTTCACTTTCACACAGATTAGTAGAATTCGTAAAACAATGAACATGCGATTAAAGCTATATTTGAATTAAACTAAATTATCACCGAGAAGAAAGAGGGAAAACACAACAACCAAGACTCTTATGACTAACGTGTATAAAAAATATCCTGCTAGAAAACAAAAAAGGCAAACAACTGAAAGATAACTCACATTCTCTTAGCTAAACTAAAGCAACAAAAAATAGGAAACAGTGCAGAAACCAAACCGAAGGAGCATTCGTGTCGGAGCTTACGGATACAACGCACTCCAGCGGAACTCCAGTTTTAATTTACCAACTACAAGTAACTACGGTGTACGTAAACCTAACCACACACTCAAACACACAAACAAACATACAAACGCAAACTGAACCAAACGCGTTCTTCTTAATCCGTTTGGGGGGAAAATCCAGTACCGATTGTATGTAACTCTGCCAAAGATGGACAAACGAAAACCAAATCACACCACCAATCACACACGTTTTGGAGAAGCTAACAGCAATACTCGAACTGATTTGGAACGTATTAAATTTGCAAACTTTCTCTCAAACACACAACTCACTCACACGTACACGTACACGGCAGGAGCAGCAAGCGAGCGGCAACTGAAACCACAGTCGAACGAACCGAAGGGGAGAAGTGCACCAAAACGCAGATTAAGAAGACGATAGGGATATTTTTGTATTTAGCAGAAAGCAGAGAACAACAAAAAAAAACACGGAAAAACAAAAACAATACTGTGCTATTGTAGTATTAAAGAATAATTAGAAATAACAGCAAAAAAAACGGTAAATCATAAGAATGAAACAAAAAAAAGTCACACTGTGTAAATATGAATGGGGCAAAAGAAAAATCGGAACAGAAAAAAAACTGAAAAATCTTCTCAAGCAAAAGAAAGGATGATCGAGAGGTTAGGTGGGAAAGTGACGCGCAGGCATTGTAAAGTTATTAACACAAGAGGAAAATAATACCAAAGAATCATTAAGAAAAGGATATATTTTTTTACATGAAAAATAATTAATTGATTGAAAATTAAACAACATAAAAATCAGGCGTATAAAGAGTTTTTTACCCGCTTTTTCCAAAATTTGAGAAAATGAAGAAAAACCAAAAAAAAATACATGCTGAGATAATATTGTTCTCTTTAAGAGAATTTGTATAGTAAAACGGTTTTATTAAATCATATAATGTGATAGTTAATTATGTATTTTTTTAGAACAAGAGAAAAGAAGAAAAGAAATCCTCTTCCAAAAACCTACTCAAAAGAATAAACATAAAATAAAAACACGCGACGTATCGTTAGAACGCAAATAAGCAAAACAAAACAGAAAAAAACGGCACCCTAGCTAAGGGATAGTACGATTTTCATTAGTTTTCACTGATCCCTCTCATTGGTAGGCTGAATTGTTTGAGAATTTCACTCTTCATTTCCAATACCGGTTAGATTTTCAGTAAACAAGCTCTCGTTTCACTCTGCGGTTCAGTTTTTCCACAATGTCGATAGTTGAATATTGAAACAAGCAAGCAAGCGTAAAAGAAATGTAAAAACTCTTACATTCTTGTAGAAAACAAGAAAAAATCCATCTATAGCTGGCCCTATAGTAAATTACGAATTAATATGTCCAGAGAAAAAAAATAGTAAAAGAAACAACCTGTCTAGAAATGTTTTTTTTTTATTTCACTTACCTTCATACACACAACACTGCATAGGAAACGATGTAAAGCAAACAAAGTGCTATTGGTGAGCGTCAGAGAAAAGGAGCAGATACACAATTCACAGTTAAGATTCAACCACGGAACGATTTATTTCATTTATGTTTTTGTAAAGCATTGCAATAGAACCAAAAACCAACCATACAAGACTCCATACAACAACAAAACAAAAAAAAACTGACAGCAAGAGCAACACACTATTGCTACCACTACTAAACTACTAGTACTGCTACTAATCAACCACAGAGCGGAATGAGGGAGGAAAACAATGGCGGAAAGGCAAACTCCTTCCAATAGCGAACGAGGTGGGGGGGAAAGCTCGAGAAACCAAACAAAGCAAAAAAAACGTGGTAAATTTAAAACTTCTTTTGATAAATATATTTAAAATCGTAAAAAAGTATTACAGACGGTTGCGAAAAAAAGAATTCAAGAAATATAAAAATATTGCTCCTGCCATACATTTTTTATAAAAAAAATATAACTAACGATAAGGTTAAAAAAAGGATAGTCATACCGCTAAATGTGGCATAAGTTAAAGACAATTTAGTTTAAACACAATAATATTACAATTCTAAAACAAATTGGAAACAAGAGTAAACAAAAAATCAACACAGCAGTAGCAGTAAATGAGAGGAGGCTTTTTAATGAAAACAAACAACAACAAAAACAAATCTAGATGAGAGAGGAAAAAAATTTCAGCCACTTTACAGAAAACCGTGAACACCATATAGAACAAGTAAAAGAAAAATAAAACATAGTTGAAGGTTGCCAAAGAGACAAAAATCAGATATTTGCGAATATTAGAGAAGAAAAAAAATATGAGGCGAAGAGGAGAAATAGCAATGTGATTAAAATACACGCGCGCGAGTTTTAATATTATGCTCCTCGTGCCGAGCGAGCTGTAAACCCGTAATCAGCATTCGAAAAAAATGAAATTATCGGCTGCAAATAGTTTGCTAAATTTGACCGCGAATTTTATCTCACTATCACTGTTCATGTAAAAATCACCCACAAAAACACAACACTCTTTCCACTTGCAGAAGTGCAAACATTCTCACACACACACAAACTGTCGCACCCCAAAGGCCTGCTGCGTCGTGCGCAATAACAGAAAGCTGTCACACGAAGCGAATCTCGTTGTGCAAATACACTGTAAAAAATATTTTTCCCGCATAACTAACGCTCTTTGAACAAACGAACATACATATTTGCAACTGCTTCCCCTTAATGGCTCGTAATGAATGAAGTGTTGCAGAATATGACAAAAATGACAATAGCAAAATCATACTCTTCGGGAGAGGAATAAAAACCCTAATGATTTGTCATCCATATTTTTTTTTATTTCCGATCGTTTTGTTTTCGACCAAACCAAAAATAACAGCATCGATTACATATTATAAGGCTGAAAATACACGTGTTTATAGGCTAACGAACAAACAAAATGCAAACTGATACGCCCGCTCCCAAACGAAAAACATAACCCACTAAACCAAATGTCGAATTCTGGTCCACCGTCCGTTGGTGTCGTTTGTCGACCCCATTTTGGCGACGTCTTCTCTAAATTTTCTGTAAAATTCGAAACAAAAGTTAAAAAATAATGACAATAAAGGAGAACACTGCACAAATCGGTGTAGTTCTTCTGTTGTTTCATTCGCTGGGTCGTTACAATCAAACCCAGAAAAAAAAAAATCTCGCACGAAAAAAATGACCGCCGGCAAACGCATCGACGGAGGCAAAAGATCAGAACAAATCGTCCGCTTTTTTGAAGCCAATTGCAACCAAAAACAAACAAAGAAACATGTGCTTATTACATCCTCGAATCATACGATACAACGCATACTCAAACACACACTCACTCACTCAGTCACTCACACGCATACGGTCCACTAGGCCTTTCGTCTCAAATCCCTCCAGAGTTAATTCTGCATGTTATCAGAAATCTACTGAACAACAGAAGGAAAACAAAACAAATAACCATGGAATGTAACCAAAAATTTAACGAAAACCAATCGCCAGAAAGAAAAACAAACTTTACAGAACCAAAGTCACACTCACAGACACACACACACATAAGTATCTACCGAGAAAGAAAAACCATACCAACAATGGTAATCACAAATGTAAACAAGGTATTTTGTGTGTGTGAAAAAATATAACAGCAACACAAACGAACAACAACATAAAGGAAACGCTTATTGTGAATAAACAATTTCAGACAAAGGACAACAAGCAAACAAACCTAACCAAGTGAATTTAAAAGAAAGACAAACCAAATTGCGCTGAAACCAAAAAAAAAACAACCAGCAAACCAAAAGTAGAGTGAAATAAAAGGTCTAAGTCTAAGCGGAGAGTTCTATTTTTCGAATCGGTAACAACAACAACAACAACAACAACAACTAGTAGAACAAACTAAACCAGAACGTGCAGCCAACAATATCTCGTCGTTACGCAGAGGAAGCACAATTGAGCAAAAAAAAAATGAAGCGAAAGAAAAGAACGTTACACACGCTCTCTCTCCCTCTCTTATAAACACACACACTCTCACATCCATTCACACGAATTCGCTCGCCCACTCACTCGCGCAATCGCGCCATCCCGAGGTTGAGAGTGAGACAGGCGACAGGTGAGGGAAGGGAAAAAAGAAAGAAGGCATAAGAGGGAGAAACAGAAAGGGAAAGTAATATAGTGTAATCACAAGTTAAATAATAAATTAAAATTATTATTATTATTATTATTATATTACCAAAAACCAAGAAATAATTTCAAGAAAGATATTAAAATACATATAAAATATGAAAAAAAAGGAAGATACGCTACACGCAGAGACAAAAAAAAGAAGAAAAAAATGAAAACAAAAACAAAACCTAAAAATAAAGACGTTGTTAAGATTATGAAATGTTTTATAACCGTTATAAAAATCGCTGCGAAAAATAAATCAATCCAAACACATTCCTCCTGTAAAAAATTAATCGACTGCTGCTGTGCGCTGTGTTTTATTTTACTTTCGTTTTTTTCTGTCTATTGTTAATGTAAATTGCTTTACGTGGAATCATCGTGGTGAGTATTTTTGCAACAATTGGCGCAAACGTGAGTCGTCCGTCCCTGCGATGATCGTCTCTCTCGATGTCTTGTGGAATAATCGTATTCTTTTTCCTAAATTGGATGCGCTCAAATTAATTTGAAATTTTACGCACAAAAAATGAATTAAGTCTTCTTGGGGATGAAAGGAACATTCGATTCAGTCTCAATAGAAGTTCTGTCTCGAGGTCTGCCACCTCATATAATTTAATTTGACTCTACCTTTGCAAGCGCCATTTTCAATTAGTTTAAGTTTTTTAAGTTCGCTGTTTGCCCGGAGATCAAACATTCGACACTTTTTTACAGATGAAGTTCGGCTCGAATTCGGTACAAATAATATTTTGTTTGTCTCTCTTCAATTATCAACAGTGACAAACAATGTCAAACATCGAACATGAAAAAAATTCATATTGTGTTGTGTTTGGTGATATGTCCAATTACAGGTCACAATTGCCTCTAATGCGACATTGAATGGTGCGTCGGTATGTCCAATGAGAGGAAAATCTCTGTATATACCGGAAAATTGTTTTTGGAGAAAATGCTTGAATTATCATCTAAATTTATATTAAAGGGTGTGTCACATCAAATTGCATCACGGAAAAAACGCTGTAGAAATTCGCCCAGTAGACCGATCCTTTTGAAATTTTTAGACAGTAAAATAAAAACGATTAAACAACTTTTGGCATTTTCTTTTTATTCATACTTCGAGCCCAAGCCCGTATGCTCGCACCTTCCTCTTTACCCCGTCCATAAGGTTCTGTACAACGTCAGGTTGTAGTTTTTTTTTGAACAGAAATCCATTTTCTCTTGAAGTCCGCCTCCGATTTGACAACTTTTGGGTTCTTCCGGAGGGCCTGCTTCATAATCGCCCAATATTTCTCTATTGGGCAAAGCTCCGGCGCGTTGGACGCGTTCATTTCCTTTGGCACGAAGGTGACCCCGTTGGCTTCGTACCACTCCAACACGTCCTTTGAATAGTGGCACGAAGCGAGATCCGGCCAGAAGATGGTCGAGCCCTCGTGCTGCTTCAATAGTGGTAGTAAGCGCTTCTGTAGGCACTCCTTAAGGTAAACCTACCCGTTTACCGTGCCGGTCATCACGAAGGGGGCGCTCCGCTTTCCGCAAGAGCAGATCGCTTGCCACACCATGTACTTTTTGGAAAACTTGGATAGTTTCTGTATGCGAATCTCCTCCGGAACGCTGAATTTGTCCTCTGCGGAGAAGAACAACAGGCCCGGCAGCTGACGAAAGTCCGCTTTGACGTAGGTTTCGTCGTCCATTACCAGGCAATGCGGCTTCGTCAGCATTTCGGTGTACAGCTTCCGGGCTCGCGTCTTCCCCACCATGTTTTGCCTTTCGTCGCGGTTTGGAGCCTTCTGAACCTTGTATGTACGCAGGCCCTCCCGCTGCTTGGTTCGCTGGACGAATGAACTTGACAAATTCAGCTTATTGGCGACATCCCGGACCGAACTTCTCGGATCATGTCTAAACTGCTTAACTACGCGCTTGTGATCTTTTTCACTGACGAAGCATCCATTTTTGCCGTTCTTCACCTTCCGGTCGATGGTTAGGTTCTCGAAGTATCGTTTTAGCACTCTGCTGACCGTGGATTGGACGATTCCCAGCATCTTACCGATGTCCCGATGTGACAACTCCGGATTCTCGAAATGAGTGCACAGGATTAATTCACGACGCTCTTTTTCGTTCGACGACATTTTTCCAAATTTACGAAAAATTGACAGTGAAGCATGGCCAACGTGATCTATACACTCTTATCTGATTTTAAAGCGAAAGCTGAAGATATAATTCCTAAAAATTAAATTTCTACAGCGTTTTTTCCGTGATGCAATTTGATGTGACACACCCTTTAGTTTTGGGAAAAAGAATCCATCATTGTGAATGTCGATAAAATCAAAGAAATAATCGAATTTGACCGACATATTAGTAGTCGTAGCATCGCCCAAGAGCTAAAGATCGACCATAAACCTGTTTTAAGGTGAAGGTGGAAGCTAGCCACAAATGGCTGCCACAATGGCGCTCATTTCTTTCATCTCCCTCCCTCACCCCTCGCTCGAAAATCAATAATTTTGCGAAACAGTGTGAAGAAAATGATCGTTTTCGCACACTTCCCATCAAGTAATATAAACCAAACTCTAATCGATTACTCACAAGATATTAAATTTTCATCAGCTGTCGCACTGTATAGTGAAAAACGTCGGAAAACTCGAGCAAGTGCTCTGAAAGTTAGATTTTCATTTTTCAATCTTCGGCCATGGTTTTGTTTGTATAGGTGAAAGCATCGTTATATTTTCAACACTGGTGCCAGACAACATCATCGAAACAGCTATCAAAACCACTCAATAAAATGTTATTCCTGAGTCATAGCGTTTCATGTCATGAGAATCAATAGCATAAAATTGTGTTGATATCAATACAATAATTATTTTTACGTTTAATGGGTCTATAATGTAAGTTTTAGCAACTTTAACATTAGGTAAGAAAATTGTATTGCAAAGCTCGGAACACTGCCACGGCTGCCTATGTTTTCAAAAACAATAAACGGAAAAGTATTACATTCAATCGAAATGCCTCGGCCAACGAAGAGAAGGGTTAAGGCTCTCCAACGTGAATGTGTGAAAACAATACGACCAACGAAGGAAAATATTAAGGAATGTTCAGCATCGAGTTAGTATGCGGATGCGGAAGAACCTGTTAATATCAAAAAAGCCCCAATTCGCATGTGTTATAAATTTGCTCATGTTACGCTCGCGTATAATTAGAATTTTAGTTCATATGCAAATGCACCTTCTATATATATATTTATGTTTGCAATTGTTCATCGGAACATATTAAATGTTCATACATTTAACTTCAGTATTGAGTTTTTAATTTTTTTTTCACATGTATTCAAAGACCCGCGTCAATGAAGCGCCACACAGTCAGATAAGTGAATTGATCTATTTACGTGTGATTTGCTCTTCTCTCACAAACACTATTACCCCATTTTTACACGTGGGTTTACCTATACTACTACAATGGCTAGCTTCCACCTTCACCACCTTGACAACGCTCCACACCGCCGTGGAGTTGGGTTCCTGCTCTACGTGCAGGCCTACGCGGAACTGTTGAAGTGCGAGGCTATAGGCAGCAGGGTGATCGTTGTAGGATTGGGCGATCTTTATAAAAAGATCGATCTTTTCGAATCGATTTTCCAAACGGCGAAGGGATCGATCCACTGATTAAATTGGTGCCAAAGAATCGATCTTTGCCGAATCGATCTTTGAAAAATCGAAAACTTTTTTTTCCAATTTATCCGCTTATTCTATAGATGTCGTCTTTTCTTTAAACGGGGAATACAAATCTCATATTTATAATGAAACATCAAAAGCATTTTGTTTTGTTCCTCAGCACAGGTCACAACAAATTTTAAAGTACAGAAAAAAATTCCAGGGCATTCATCTTGTACAGTCAAGGAGTCATTAAGGAGAATATTATTTGAAAAAGCATTAATGGAAATTCAGTAAATAGTATTTGCCCCGAACTCAGCTGACAACGATCTCATACAAGCCAATCGGGTCATACGTCTGTCATTGAATCGAAGCCGATTCCTGATTTTGGCGCCAGTTCTAAAAAACATCATTTCGCCTGGAATTGATGTCAGCATCTAGTTCAGTGATCCTATGAGTCACTGGTTATAGTACATACCCTCAATAACTGCCGCAAGTTCTGTCTCTGCCAGCATTTGTACGGAAGTAACTCGTAGAAGATGTAATCCAAATGTTGACATTATGCTCGGAAAAATTGTTAGGTGGTCTTTGGTGAGATTGAAATCGATGTATACTGAAAAAAAAAATCGAAATCTAAGATCGGAAAAATCGAAAGGAAAAAGATCGATTCTCTCGGTTTTCTCGAGTAAAAAAGATCGATCCAAAAAATCGGAAATCGGAATGGAAAAGATCGATCTTCTGAAAATCGATCCGAGATCGCCCAATCCTAGATCGTAGCCATTCTGGATACCGGTGCAAAACGGGTGCAAAATCTTACAATAATCCAGAACAACGCACCAACCAACGCTGCCGAGCCGCAGGAGAAGGAAAGCTACTACAACCATGCCGTCGTGGGAGAAATTCCGAAGGGTGATAACAAGATCCTGATGGACACTAACAACGCAAAAATGAGTTCAGACAACACGGACTACGAGCGGTTTATGGGACGCTACGGTCTAGGCGAGATGAGCTAAAACAGCGAACTGCTTGCAGACAACAACGACATAATTATTGTGGACACGCTCTTTCACAAGGTCACGCGGGTTGAAGTAACGGTTACACTGAGAACCAAATCAACCACGTCAACAATTCAACACACGCCGACTAGAACGTTTTAACGTGAAATGGTGTTTTGTGGATGAACTTGGGACCCGAATCAAGGCTGTTTCTGCTGATGGCAACGCCGAGTCAAAAACGCCTTCATCGCTACCAGCGAGAGTAACCTGGAATAGAATAGCATGGACCCCGAAGGACACCTGGAAGAAGATAGATGATCGAAGGGACGCCAAAATAGCGATAGAGTGACAAAGAACTAGGAGGGGAAAATATACAGCCCGTCATCGATATCATGCCCTTGAACATGAAGTAAAGCGCTTGTGTCGACGTGAAAAGCGAGCGTGAGCTGACTCTCTTGCTAACGAAGGGGCTGGGACCTTCGCCTCCTCTACGATGTATCACGACGCCTGAACGGAGCAAGCATTTTTGAGGAAAATTGAACTCTTTTGGCAATACTCGTGCTGCGACTTTTCTCATGTCCAAAACATCAACCGAAATATCACGAACGGTCTCCGGAGAGACATTTAATTCACTGGCTAGCTCTCTAAAACTAAAAATGACGATTTCCGAGCATCATTCCTTTTATTTCATCGATGTTTGCATCAGTTGGAGAGTTGGATAGTCGTGGTTGACCTGGCAAATCGTTCATCTCTTCTCGGTCGTCTTCGAATGCCATATACCATTCATACACCCGTGTTTTCGGCATAGTTAAGTCACCAACATTAAGTATTCTGCAACATTTTCAACGTTTCGACACACTTTTTTAAACACTGTGCTAACGTAAGAACTGCTGTACACACACAACACGCGGAACGCGACAGGACACAACACTTATGGTTCTTACAAACATAAAAAAGGATGGTAAATTTACCTTTTTAGTCGACCGGTTTCGGGCTCGATGCTGCCCATCTACGGGACGATGTCCGACTGATTACACAAAGCTTCGTACTGGTGTAGTACACGTCGAAGAGAAGTAAAATCATTCGATGATTTGCTTTGTCAAGTTGAATAGCTGCGATGTAATTGGGGCTTCAAACTCGTTCATAAGCGGCGGCTCAGCGGTGTGAATGAACATGGATTCCCATGCGTTTAGATGGAAAGCCTTCCTAACACACTTTTTGAGCTTCGCGATGTCCCAGTCGATTTTATGTTTGAGCCCCGTAGAGTGAGATTCTGGAAAAAATCTGGTTAACAGAAGAAATAAGGTGCAAACACAAATTACTATCAATGGTGGAAGAACAATTATACTCGCTCCATATGCAGCTGCTAAAGCAAGTGGAATACCACACAGCAGCTGAGTGTATTGTTCATAGATGTGCTGTGGAGAAAAAAGTCTGTTGGCAGTCAGTATTGGATATAGTGAACCGTAATTTGTCGAAGCGTGTGATGGACACGAAGAAAAAGCATAACATGACAGATCGCGCTCAAAATTGTCTTTATGACCACTGACAGTAGTACCAACTTATAAAAATGAAAAAAAATGTTCAGCGAGAAAATTATGAACTACAAATTCTCGGTATATATTTGACAGAATGAAAAGCCGACATGGTCCGTAAACCGTAAACAGGACCCTAAAGCAAAACTCTAAGGACAAAACGCGTGCCCAAAAGCTTTATGACCAAAGTCAAAAGGGACATTCTTCTTCTTCTTCTTTAATGACACCAAACTTCTTCGAACCTTTGTGAGCCTTAATAAACGGAAGGAGACGTTTCTGCAGGCATTCTTTCCTATACATTTCCGAGTCCATTGTCTTGGATGCGACGAGAACCTTGATTATCTGTTCACAGCTGCAAATCCCTTGCCAAATCAAGAGCTTTCTGGCAAATTTATCAGCGAAAACGAACTCAAATTTTCTGGGGACATCTACGCTGACAGTGGCCTTATTAAAATTTCAGCTCTAGGAACTGTCCAAAATCCATCTTCACATACGAGGGTGGTCCGATAAGTACTATAAGTACGATAAGCCTCATCGCCCGATGGTGTCAGTATCGCAAGAGAGATTACTTATCGTGTAGTAGATTCTCGTAAACGACTACTATCAAAATTTCAACCGAATCGGACTCGTAATTTTGTTTTGACCGTGTGTGGAAGCGGGCTTGTCCGCGGATTTTGGAAAAATGGAAAAAATGTCAATTCCGCCGTCGCCACGGCCAAATTGGACGAATTGCGTTGCGATCTGCATGCTCCATCCACCGTATTCTCCAGGTTTGGCCCCGTGCGACTTTTTTTTAGGCTAAGTACTTATCGGACTGCCCGCGTATGTTTCGTCATCCATAAGCAGGCACCATTCGTACTTCGTCAAAACCTTGTTGTACAACTTTCGACAGCGTCTTTTGGTTACCATATTTTGCTTCAGCGTCCTGTATGGTTGCTTGCAGACACGTAAATTAAGATAAACTTCTCGCATACGGATTCTTCGGATGATACTTTGGTTGGAGTTGTGGTTTTTTAGCGATGTTGTAGTCCGAGAGTCTCGGATTGTTCTTCCGATCGTTAGTTCTACTACGACGCGTCCTCTGATACATCTGAACAACAGTTGTACGTTAACGAAAACATTTCCTCACATCATACACGGTTGGTTTATCCACTTTCAGCGATCTCGTGACAACGTCGGATTTTTATGTGTACGTACAAAATCAAATTTCTTCTCTCGGTTTCCATCCTGAACAAATTTGTCAAAACGAATTCAGAGTGAAATTTTGACCGTCGAAAGATACAGGTTTCCCAAACAATTTTCTGTCAAAAAAATTCATATACGCCTACTACGACCGCTGCTATAAAATGAACAGTGATTCCAACTGGATCAAACCTTAGAAGACAATGATTAGATATTTGAATTGGTTAGTCTTCACGTTCTTGAAATCGAAATCCTCGCAAGCACGACTGACTTTCTCTGCGTAACTGATGATGTCTTCTATTTCTGACTTGACTGGCTGCATACACTGGTGTCACTTTTTGAAGATCGAGGTCTATGCTCCAAAAATTTTCTTCCATTCAGTGAAAAGGCAAGTATTTATGTTTGCAATTACGACACTCATCTAGTGCAAACCTCTTCGCAGATGCAATTCAAACGGAAGTTCGGATACCGTCGAAGAAAACCCCTCCACAAGACGTCGACATATTACGTGTTTTTGGATAATGTCGTTTATTGCAATTACTAGAGTTAAACAATTTTCTTTCCTCACTTGTTTCCACCACCACTAGGTGTCTCAATGTATGTGTGTGTCTTTGTGAGTGTGTTTTTATGGGTGACGAGGAAGTGCATAATTTTTTCCCTTTTCCGCTAGATCCGAACATGTCGTCCAATAACAAGTTTTTTCTTCATAATCATTCTTAATCGTGTGAAGGTCTTTGTTATAATTTTTTTTTTTTTCTTTCTGCTATCGATAATCAACTTATTCTGCATTGTTTTCTTTTTTTTCATCATATATACACATAGTTATCGCTTTTCGGTTTTGTTTTAATGCTTCACCATCTGCTTCTTTACTTGCTTTGCACTAATATAAATTAAATTACTTTGCTTTAATAACTGTTTTCCTTTATAAAACATGGGATTTTTAAGGCAGCTTTCTAATTCAATTATATACGTTTCTGACGAACTAGTTAGTTGTTGTTCTTTTCTTTTCTTGCTTGTCTTATTTAGTTTGTGTTAAGACCTTCAATGAGATAAGAGAAGGGGGTAGAAACTTCACGTTAGTTAATAACTGTTTATTTTTTCTTTTTGTCGCTATCAAATGTTGCCACTACTAGCTAGGGTCGGCCGTGGCGACGATCGAGAAGCAGCTTATTTTTGTATGTTTTTGTCTTGTTTTGTCATTCTTTGTTTGTTGCTAGACAATGAGAGAGAGAGGGGAGGAGGGTACTTGGAACCAATATTTGTCGTGTTGCACTACTTTTGTTTCTATACTATACCCTACATTTGTTGCTTTTGTTTATTCGAATATGGGAACATAACCGTTGGTTACTCTTTTGATGGTTTGTGGAAATCGATTGAACGGATTCGATGATTTTCGGAGGGGAGGGGCGGTTTAGAGGCAAGCACGAGTGGTATAATTTTGGCACGATTTTTAATATCATTAAAGCTATTGCCGATTCTGTTCTCGCTAGGTTAGGTTCGTTGTCGTGCTGCTGACGATTGGGAGGGAGGGTTTCGGTTACATACTACCAATGGAGGTAAGCGGGTGAAATTTTCTGACACTCTCGCTCTATTTATGGTACTAAAACCAACAAAATGTTGTACATTTTCTTTCCAAAGTGTCAATTTGTTAATGGGTAAGCAAAAGTTAAATCATACATTCGAAAAGAAATTTCGTGCTTTGATAGTTATGTTCTACATATCAGAAGCGCGTCTTTAGTCTAACTGCTTATCTCACGAATATCTATTGAAAGAGGAAAAATACGTCGATGATTGTCCGAAAATTAGACCAACTACGAATGAGGATTGGGCCGATTACAACGCACTTGGTTTTCGCTCCTTCTCAGTGCGACGAAATTTAATGTGATTCTGCCCAGCGCATTTCATTTGACGATCGTAGCAGAAAATGTGAGTTTATCATCGTCATCATCATCCAACTTTATGCGGTGTTTTGTTTTGAAGCATACTTTCATCGGATGTCTCGAACAAATATTTGGACTCCGAATGGACAAAAATAATGCACGAACTTTTTATGTGACTAAATTCAGACTATTTCTATGCAAGTTTCCAATAATTCGCTCTTCCTTTAGTTATATATTTAGTTTATATATGTAATTCTTTTATATAAATATATTGATTTAATAAACATTCATCAATAATTAATAAGTTTATTATTCTCGAACAAAATAATTTAAATAAATGTCCCATATTTAATGCAATTTTCTCTTAAAAATTCTACTCACCTTTCTCTCGAACGCTCGCATCAATATATAATTTAAAAATAATAATAAACAACAACACGGTTTCGCTCTGTATGTGTTTCTCTTCATCCCGACTTCTTTCTAGCAGCGCGAAATTGCTTTCAATTTACTTTTTTCAATTACTTTACGCGCACATTTGGCGCACATTCGAATCGTTAATCGTTTTTGCTTGTTTGTGTGTCTTCTGTATTGTATGTATGTATGTATGTATGTATGTCAGATTCCGTTTCATGTTCTTTCGCTCGCTCCCACTGAGAGAGGGAGAGAGAGAGAGTTTATTCGTGATCAACGCCCAGCGGTGGCCTTGGCTACCGTCAATGATGATATCCGGATCTCGAGACGGGTCTAGCGCGCATATTTGGTGGCAGCGTCCACGTTATGTTTGCCTGAGGTCATAGAGATTCCTTCGATGGCACCCAAATCGTTGGTCCACTTTGGGACCAGATTAGATTCTTCACCTTGCTGTAGATCTCCTCGATCGTGTCGCCTTGTACGATTGCTGTGGATGAGGGGTAAACATGATGTAGTAAGAGATTAAATAAGCTTCGAATCACATTTGTTTTTTGACCGTCATCGCGATAACAAGTGTCCAGTGTCATTCGGTACAAATAACAGCGAGACAACTGCCTTTTTCAAGGCAAATCCGTGCTCATTCAAAGTGTTGACCCTGTGATCAATATTTGATTTGCCCTGTGTGGTATAGACAAAACACACTTGGACAAGTTTGTGCAAGCGTTTGTGTTAGGATCATCCTTCTTCCCATTTGTTGCGACTGAATTCAATCTCTTTGAAGAGAACACTGAATTTAGGCTTTGTTCCATTCAGCCTTCATCCATACTTACTATAATATCCAGTAGAAAATATTTCAGGATTTGTAAATGCCCTGTGAGATATCCCACTACAATAGAAAATGTTTTGCACGTTTCAGCCTAAGAGCACCCTCTTCCGCACATATTGACGAAAGGGTAGAAGGTATAGAATATAGCATTCCCGAATATTCTACCAAAAGTCCAGAGCGCCGTCTGGGCTTTAGATATTGCATACTTCAATTAGTCGTTCCAATTTACAGTGACCCGCAACGAAAAAATATCATCCGAATTCATAAACTTTTTCATAGCTGAACAAAATTATTCAATGTTGTTGAACAGCACCCCATGTTATTGGTATTGCCTTATGTGAGAACTATTTGTACGCGCCATTTACGTTCGATTCAAGCTGTGCTTCAGTTGCTTATCGTTGGAAAGAGTTTTGGAGAATCATGGCTGGTAAACAAATTTCAGTTCCCATCCGAAATTTTGTGGTAAAAGGAAAATTGCTGCAAAATATAGCATCAGTCGTGGTGCTTTACAGGAAAATTTGGCAAAGTACCAGAAGCTTGGATATGTGATTGACAGAACGCGTAGAGAAGGTGTGCTTAAAACAGACCGTCGCACTTATTCAATGATCATCCGAGAAATCAAGAAAAATCCATCGGCATTCGATCTATCAAGGAAAACCTTCAGCTTTCAGTATCCGACCGTATATAGGACCGCTAGGCCACCTACACCCCCAACACCTATACCTACACCGCACATACATAAGCAAACGAAAAAAAAATCATTCGAGCTAAACCATAAAACCAGGCTTGTTGGTATGGTGACCACTGCATTCATTATGCCCCCACTTCTGCGGCGCACCACTGTGTAAACGAACTGTCACTTGACAGCCATCATGATATTCATTCTAGAGATGGGCAAAACAGTTCACTTTGATGAACGGTTCAGTCACAAACCGTTCATCTAAGTGAATCAGTTTTTTTGAACAGTTCTTTCGCTCTTTCGTTCGGCGGTATTCAGAACAACATAAAATATTAGCTGGAACCCAACATTCATATATATCGTTGGATTGGATAGTGTACGTATGGGATTTATATTTTTGAAATTTAGTGGGCAAAGATAGGATGCTTCTTCTTTAAAAGTCGCAAACTGTATGTGAAAATATGTTTATCGAACGACAAAAGTATAAGTAATAATTTAATGCGAACAAAATATGTGCAATTTTTCATATTTTCTGTATGGACAACACACAGATTCCATGTAAGATCATATTTCATTCAGAGGAAAAATTCACCAACTATTTCTACTAACAATCAATAAACAATCACGATAACACGTACACGCAATAGGCCAAACAATGGATTGAAAGCAACGAAAAAACTTTCTTCTCAACTTGCCCTCACTATGAGATTTTATGTTTACCTAATTCTTGAATCGCCCCAGCTTCCCCTAGATTTTTTTCTGATAATCAGGAAGTATATGAATGTTTCGCGGAATTGAAGAAAATACATGAAATTGAAAATATACAGCTTCGCCTTTAAAACTACGAAAATCTAATTTAATTTTTAACCCAAAATTGAGTATACATCAACAAAATAAACCTTGGGTTACATGCATATTGCTCGTAAATAACAATATCGTTTTATTGACGTAGGATTACGTCTTTCGGGAACATATTGGGGTACAAATTGAAAAACGAATATCAATCGCATCGTGAAAAATGTCCAATTTCAAACGCTTATTGCTCAGTCATTTCATGGCGGATTGGTGAGATTTTTACATCAAAACATTGCGGCACTCTATAACAATTTTTCACCTTGAATAAAATAATATATATCATGTAATAAACTATCGAACAATTGAAAAATCTCAACCCCTATCCAAACGGTACTGATTGATCGAAATTGACGTCATTTCTTTTTCGCCTGCTTCGCTTCTTTCGTTCCGCGATAAGTCAAATATTTGCATGTCGAGCGAGTGGGGGGCGCCTATTTCTCACATACCAACTGATATAAAAGGACGGTAGCATTTTTCGATTTCTTATTCTCGTTCAACGCTCAGATCGGCAAACATCTAGGTTTCTAGTGTACAGTGCTCTACAAATCAACCAACACCATACGGTGCGGCACAAGAGAGGAAGCTCGGAATCTTTCTGTGAAATTGCACTCTCTCCTAAGTAGCATAACTGCTACTTTGGTTGAGATTGCCACATTCGTTGACCTTGCGTGTCAGCCGCATGGGTGGCTGTGGAAAAGTTTGGATCGAACACGCTGAGAGCGAGCAGTATGCAACCGGATACACGACCAGACAACATGCTCGATGTCGTGGTAGCCATCGCCACAATCACAAAGATTGTATGCTGCGAGCCCAATGCGATAGAGATGCGCGTTCAGGTTGTAGTGATTGGACATAAGCCGAGATATCACGCGAATGAAATCACGACCTACATTCAATCCCTTGAACCATGCACTCGTCGAGATCTTAGGGATAATCGTGTGTAACCAACGACCGAACTCATCTCCACTCCACATGCGCTGCCAACTTACGAGCGTGTACTGTCGAGGAATGTGGAAAAATTAATTATAAGCTATTTGTCTTTCAAAAAGAGTGCCTTCTAAAGCGCCCACCTTAGCTAGCGAGTCCGCTTTCTCATTCCCCGGAATCGAGCAATGAGAGGGAACCCATGCTAAGGTAATCTTGAATAATTTTTCGACCAAAACACTCAATAGTTGTCATATTCTTGTTAGGAAATAAGATGAGCGGATGAGCATTGAGCGGATTGCCTCTAATGAGCTGAGACTGTCTGAAAAAATAAAATAGTAGTCGATGGGCAATGTTTCAATGATCCCCAGTGCGTAGTATATCGCACCCAGTTCAGCGACATACACGGAACAAGGATCTTTGAGTTTGAAAGAGGCACTGGAATTTTCATTGAAGATGCCGAAGCCAGTGGACCCGTTTATGAATGAACCGTCAGTAAAGAACATTTTATCAGATCTAACTATGCCCCCATATTCTGCCGAAAATATCGGCGGAATAGAATCTGAGCGTAGATGATCTGGGATTCCATGGATTTTTTGTCGCATGGACAGATCAAAATTGACAGAGGAATTGCAAAAGTATGGGAAGCAAACTTGGTTGGAGATGCCTGGTGAAGGGTGCACGTCGTGGGTAAGGTACTCATGGTATAAAGACATAAAACTTGACTGAGGAATCAGTTGGAGTAGATTTTCGGAGTTATCAATCACCAATGGATTCATGATCTTGCAACGGATGAGAAATCTGTAGGATAATTCTGTGAACCGAAGAGTAAGCGGGGGTACTCCTGCCAAAACTTCGAGACTTATCGTATGTGTCGAATGCAAACACCTCATTGCTATACGCAAGCAACGATATTGTATTCTCTCCAGCTTGAGAATATGAATCCTGGCAGCTGATCGGAAGCAAAAACTGCCATATTCTAACACTGATAATATCGTTGTTTTGTATAACTGAATGAGGTCTCCTGGATGGGCACCCCACCATGTTCCGGTTATTGTTTGGAGAAAATTGATTCTTTGCTGGCATTTCTGTTTCAAATACGCAATGTGTATTCCCCAGGTACATTTAGAGTCAAAATATACTCCAAGGTATTTGAAAAACATCGAGTGCTTGATCGTTTTGCCGGATAGGTGAAGCTGGAATTGGGCGGGTTCGTGCTTCCTAGAAAAAACGACCATTTCGGTTTTCTCCGTAGAGAATTCTATACCCAGCTTGAGAGCCCACGTGAACAGGTTGTTCAGGGTATTTTGCAAGGATTTTTGCTGAACGGCGGGATTAGTACCCGTGATGGAAATAACTCCATCGTCTGCAAGTTGTCTCAACGTGCAATCTCTAGTTAGACAATCATCTATATCATTGACGTAAAAACTGTACAAGAGGGGGCTTAGGCAGGAGCCTTGTGGTAGGCCCATAAAACTATATCGAGAAGATTTCAAGCTGCCATGATTGAAAAACATGTGCTTTTCTGACAGTAAATTGTACAGGAAATTATTCAGAATTGGTGAAAGTCCACGATTATGAAGTTTCTCTGAGAGAATTTCCATGGAAACTGAATCAAATGCCCCTTTGATATCGAGAAAAACGGAAGCCATTTGTTCTTTGCGAGCAAATGCGATTTCGATTTCAGAAGATAGCAGCGCGAGACAACTGTTCGTCCCTTTACCTCGGCGGAAGCCAAACTGCGTATTTGACAGCAAATTGTTCGCTTCGACCCACTTGTCCAATCGAAGTAGAATCATTTTCTCTAACAATTTACGAATATAGGATAACATTGCAATCGGCCTATACGAGTTGTGATCGCAAGCCGGCTTGTTGGGTTTTCGTATGGCTATCACTCTCACTTGCCTCCAATCATGTGGGACAATATTCAGCTCCAGAAACTTGTTGAACAAGTTCAGCAAACGCTGTTTCGCCAAGTCTGGAAGATTCTTCAACAAGTTGAATTTAATCTTGTCCGACCCCGGAGCTGAATTGTTACATGAGAGGAAGGCAATTGTGAATTCTACCATCGAAAAATTCTCATGGTCGCATTGGAGCGGAATGTCGCGTACGACGCTTTGTGCAGGAACGGAATCGGGACAAACCATTCTTGCAAATTTGAAAATCCAACGGTCAGAGTATTCCTCACTTTCATTTGTATGGTTCCAGCCACCCATTCTCCTAGCCGTATTCCAAAGAGTGCTCATAGCGGTCTCCCTTGACAAACCATTGACGAACTTTCGCCAATATCCACGCTTTTTTTGCTTTAATCAGAACTTTTAGTTTGGCTTCTAGAGCTTGGTACTTTCGAAACCATTCCACTAGTCCAGTTTTCCGGAATTTTTTGAAAGCGGATTATTTTTCAAGGTAGACATTTGAACACTCCTTGTCCCACCAAAGTGATGGAGGACGACGTCGGAAAGTGATAGCAGGAACACGTTTCTCTTGAGCTTGAAGTGCGCTTTCGTAAATCAAACTCGATATAAAATTATACTTTTTGAGTGGAGGAAGTTCATGCATTGAAACAAGTGCTTCAGATATTATTTCTGCAAATTTTCTCCCGTCAATATTTTTCGTGAGGTCATACGCAATATCGACTGACTCACTAGAACCTGATTCATTGGCGATCGATAAAATTATTGGCAGGTGGTCACTACCGTGGGGATCTTGGATTACCTTCCACGTGCAATCCAGGGATAACGAAGAAGAGCAAAGTGATATGTCTAGCATGCTTGCCCGTGCAGGAGGGTTGGCTATTCTAGTTGCTTCCCCAGTATTCAAAACTGTCAATTTGAAGTTGTCGCACAGATCATAAATCAAAGTGGCACGGTTGTCATCGTAGAGTGAACCCCATGCTGTTCCATGGGAGTTGAGGTCACCTAAGATTAGCCGCGGCTCCGGCAGTGCTTCGATGATATCAAAAAACTGATGGCGGCCAACCATAGTTCTAGGAGGAATATATATCGAGGCAATGCAGAGGTCATTGCCATTGATTTGTGTCTGGCAAGCGACAACTTCAATGCCTATCATCGATGGGAGAGTGACTCTATAGAAGGAGTGACATTTTTTGATCCCCAATAGTACGCCACCAAACGAGTCATTTCGATCGAGGCGAATAATGTTGAAATCGTGGAAATTCAGCTCGTCGGCTGAAGAAAGCCATGTTTCACAGAGGGAAAATACATCACAGTTAGAACTATGAATTAAAAATTTAAATTGATCTAGTTTAGGGATGATGCTTCTGCAATTCCACTGTATTACAGTGGTCAAATCCTTGACCTCTTGCACTGAATCAGGCATCGAGGGAAATGAACGCTGCTAAAAAACCACATTTTTCTTTCAAAAATGTTCTCACAATCGGAAGCTATATACTATGCATAATACTATGCTTTTAAGAGGGTCATTTATATTTAAAGCATTTAAAATATTGTCCACCAGGTCAGAAAGCGCAAGCAAGCCAGATTGTGGCTGTTGCCTCGACCGCGAAAAAGGAACAGACGTGTTGGGCTCTGCTCCGGGAAGTGCTGAGGACCCCTGGTGCGTAGAAGAACCGCTTAAACCAGGAGGTACTTGCTTCGGTCTATTCTCAGCACATTCGATACGAGGTTTCATTCCAACTTGGGAACTTTCGGTCTTCTTTCTGGGGAGTGATGGAAAAGAAGTAATTTTTCTTTTCCTAATGGCACCCTGCGATGTACCGGAACTTCCGGTATTGGGAGCGTCAGCAACAGGCTCGTCGTTCTGCAGAATGGAGTAGGGATTGTCCTGAGTCGTTGAAGCGGAACTCTTAAGCATTTCTGCATAAGTCCGCTTGGAACGTTCCTTCAAGGAACGCTTGAGTTTTTCCCCTCGTTGTATGTACACCAGGCATTGAGAAAGATCATGTGGAGCCTCGTCGCAATGAAGACACTTGCGCTCTTTTGCGCAAGAAGTCCCATCATGACTCTCTCCACAATCTGCGCAACGTTGTTTATTGCAACAATAGGCGGCCGTGTGACCGAGTTGCATACATTTGTTGCATTTCATTACCCGGGGTACAAACAACCGAACAGGTAAACGAAGAGCACCTATTGCAACGTAGTTTGGAAGAGCGGAACCCTCAAATGTCACTCGAAAAGAGTTTGTCCGATTGAGAACTCGTTTGTCATTCTTAAGTCACACAGGATTTCAGGGCCAACAGATCATTATTAAAGAGTTTAACAATATATTTTTTCAAACATTTTCAAAATCAGCATGCGACAGACAGCCTAACGTAATCCTACGTAAACTATGCGGTCGTGTCGGACACAACCTCCTGTGACTTTTTTTCTTACAAGCATTCTCGTTCTATTTATCCATTCCGTCCAGCGCAAATCAGTTCAGCTGCACTCTTTCGTTCGCAAACAATTTGCCCGCAAACACTTCGTTCTCGAACAGTTCGTTCTCAAACAGTTCACTCCCAATCAGTTCTTTCCCATACAGTTCACTCACAAACAGTTCGTTCACAAACAGTTCACTCTCAATCAGTTCACTCTCAAACAGTTCACTCACAAACCGTTCTTTCGGAATCAGTTCGTGGGGAGAACTACCGTTCTTTGAAAAAGAACGACCGTTCGTTCACTCTTTTCGGCGAACTAGTTCTTTCGTACCGTTCGTGAACGGTTTGCCTATCTCTAATTCATTCCAATAATAAACAATAACCAGTTAATACACGTTTCATTGTTTGCTACTCAAATCGCGTGTTTTAATTTTCTTCCTGGCTCATCCGAAACCTTTAAAGTTGTAGGCCCAGGTAACGTTTTGCGAAAGTAGTTATCGGGAGTAATTCGGAAAAATGCAGGAGGAAAATTCGGACCGTTTGTTATGGCCACTTTTTGATCCCGACTTGCAGCTCAAGTATATACAGGAGAAAAAGTCGTTGCATCATGTTTTTAAGCGTCAAGGCATCGCTAGCAGGATGCATTTAAAGAGGCAAATGTTGTCGATGCGGTTTGAGGTTGGAAATTTTCAGTTTTGACGTGAGACTACGTCTAACCGGGGGTAAAATGAAAACCTCAACACAGAACATGCAGGAAAAAATGGAAGATTTCGAATGCTTACAACTCAAACATTTCTTATTGGATCAGAAAGATGTTTGCATCAATTGATAGGGAATATTTCTACGCATCTATCGCAATCAATAAAATGTTATTTTTCATTAGATAAACAATTGAATATCTGTAAAATGTTAAGCGTTATCTTAACGCCCTGACTGCCTCGTTTTGATTGGCCCGATTTACGGTTTCCCCAACACAGCCATCAAAACCAAGCAGCCTTGGGGAAATCGGCATGGTAAATAAATGCAGATCGGGGGTATTTTTGTTCTGATTGAAATGTGTTTCCCTAACACAGATTTCAAATCCATGGAGCGTGAGAAAATTGGCAAGGCAAGATGGGGAAATCGGCTTTGCAAATAAATGCAAAATGCGAGCACTTTCACTTGCCTTCGTGCGGTCTAGCATATGTTTCCCTAACACGGTCCTCTAAACTTAGGAACGTGGGAAAATCGTGCAGACACTAGAGGCAAATGAACATTCAAGTTTAAAGTATCTGTAGTATAAAAAGTAGAAGTTGAAGTTGTTGATTCATGTAAACCGGGAACTTCTGCACCCGCATGTTTTGTTTTTCCCTCCAAAAAGCGTTCTCCAAACACGGATTACAAAAGCGGCTACGAACACAACGCTTTGGCTCGGTTATTCAAGATAGCATTGAAGGATATGCCTTCATATCCTCTACTCACTGAATTTCTACGCATACCATTTGATGATTAGGCAAAATGTTAACGTACATGTCAAAATCGAAACTGAGTGCCTGAAGTTCATCAAATCCAGCAAATTTGCGGTTTGAGAAATACGTACACTTGAGAGATGCAAACTTCAGAGGGAAATGTAAAATAAAATAATCGTTTGATAAATCTTCCGTTCATATATTTTGTCCTAGGAATCATACCAAACGTAAAAGGACTGTCATGAAATTTACTTGTAACGGAGAATATAATCATAGTCCCACGTCAACCTTGCGGTTATATCATAGGTATAACTCACCCATTTTTTTTTAAATTTGACAAAGTACTGCGAGAATATCGTGCCACCGGTGCTCAATTGGATGATTTAGATGTTATTTGTCATCTCCTCCTGACTCTAGGTTCTTCGTATGCCGTGGTGGTGACAGCACCCGAAGAAAATTTGTCTATATAGTTCGTAAGGTGTAGACTCTTGGACGAAGAGACAAAACGAAAAGGCACGAACTGTCACGTATCGTCATCCGTATCAAACAGTGATGCTGCATTTTCCGGTGAAACGAAGAAGAAACCGTGAAATGTTTTGGTTGTCATAAGGAAGGACACAAACTGATGAGAAAAAGAAGAATCAATTCGGTCAGAAGGGACCGAACTCGAAGGCCAATGTCGCGGAATAGAATAAGTGAGGAGACATATGTTTCATTCGTGTACTTGATGGGATTGGATTGCAAGAATCAAACCGGACAAGATGGTTTGTCGATTCCGGAACAACATTATCTTGTGCGGGACCGAAAGCTGTTCTGTGAGCTACATAGCTTGGAGAAGCCCATCGTAATAGCAGTTGCTAAGGATGGCGTAACGATTATTGCGGTTGTTAGCTGTTAGCAGATTCTGGTATTGATAAGCCATTCTGGGAGCAGGCTGTAGAGACAGCAGCTTTCATGACGAACAAAAATCCAACGGTTGCGATTGAGTCACTCCATATGATCTGTGGGAGTCACGGAAGCCAAATGTAGTCTTCGGGAGCAGAATTTTTGTTCATTTGCAGCTGGAGATAAGAAGGAAACTTGATGCTAAGGCCTGGAACGATATTTTCATCGGTTATTCCCATAATCGGTATCGTGCCTGGAATCTCATGAAGGGATGTCAAGGGATCTCACGAAGGCCAAGGATCCGTTGATTATTTATAGTTGCATAACCCGACGCGCGGAACAATAACTTTCCTTGTTTACTTTTGAGACTTACGACTAGCTCTGCTAGCGAGAATAAAACGACAAACACATGTTCCAGCAAACGGTTACATGTTGTTTGGATTTCCTATTTCCTATTTTCCTGACCGCGCCTAATGATAGAAAGCAGTTTGAAAAAAGTATAGCAAAGTAGGAACAATGATAACTGAACAAAGAAAGACTGACCGAGTATACTCACATTTACCCTTCACTAAAATGATTATGTCATCAGTAAATGACTTGGTATCCTGAATTAGCTAGGTTATTAGGAAGATCAGAAGACAACTAGGGACCACAGCAAAGGAGACAGAACTCCTCCTTGAGGGCAGCTTTATTTGGTTTCGTTGTCGTGTAGATCCTCCTGATTTAGCTGTTACTATCCGGTGGGTTAGCATAACATGTATCCAGTTGGAGATACACATGTCAAAACCACATTTTTCCATAGCTTTATTTATAGAATTATGGGATGCATTGTCAAATACTCTCTCAATATCAAGAAAAGCTGTAAGTGAAACACTGTTTCAGTTGATTTATTTGCTTGGAAGGCAATTTGTTCAATGGTTTCCTGTTCAAATATGATGATTCAATATAGAGATCAATGATCATTTCCATCATTTTCAAGTTGACAGACTGAAAGATTTGATAGACTAATTAGTCTATACGCTTTGGGAGTCGTCCTGTCTCGTTTACCAGCTGTGTGAATAAATAACCCGAATTTCTCACCATTTACTAGGAATGTAGCCATGACCATTCAACACTTGACCTCGTAAATATCGCTCTAGCCATTCCTTTAGTTCCATGCTCGTCTATGATTGGACAGAATTGAGCTGTGTTGTAGACCTATGCGTGTTCAGAAGTCATTTAGGTTGAGCTTGGAAAGTGCGTATCCATCATGATACTAAATGTTCTCTGGAAATCGGTTGTATATTGACCATTTTCAGTTTTTCAGACTACCAAGCCCATTGATATGATTCCTTCAAAGAGCTTTATGAAGCCTTGCTACAACAGGTTAACGTTCTACCGGTACACGGGTGAACTTCAAATTCCTTCTCATAGATTTACGAATTTCTTTGTTATATTCTGTTAGACAGTTTTTGTAATCATTGCAATCAGAAGTAATTTTTGCATTATTGAAGAGTTTTCTAGACAGCAATCAAACTTTTGAAAAACTAGAAAAGAACAGAACAAGCATCGAAATTTTCGTATATGCCATACCTGTGAAGTATTCGCCAAACTCGTGCTCCATCTTGAGTGCCCGTTCGTAAGTCTTCTTGGCCTGCTCCTCAGTCATCCGTCTGTTCATTTCCCTGTGGGTTTCAATTACAAATTTTAACTTCGATTCCAGTTCACGTCCTATGAGCATTACTCACATAACCGACTCCACCGACTTTGGCTTGATGAAGATTGCAATCGGGTAGAGCTGCGCTACCTGCAACCGCTTGATCGCATTGCCCGACACATCCAGGATGCAGTGTTTGCCCTTCTCGGCCACCTCACGCACCGAAGCGACCGATGTTCCGTACAAGTTGTCATTGTACTGCCCCGCCTCGATGAACAGATGGTTCTGGATGTCCTTCTCCATTTGCTCCCGCGAAGCCACAAAGTGGTAATCGCGACCGTCCACTTCGTAGTCGCGCTTCGGTCGTGTTGTGTCTGGTGGAAGGTTTCAAAATGCAAACAATTCTGAGATATTCGATCACTGAAAGCTGTTTCTACTCACGAGGTACGCACGAACCAAACTTATTGGGATACTCCGAGATGAGGTCATCGTTAATGCGATCCTTCAGGGGGCCCAAAATGATCACCGGTCGGGTGTAGCTGATCTGCAAGCGCTGGACAGACTCGTAAGAGAGGATATTTTCCTCAGCTGGAATAAAAACAAATTGGCATCATTAGAAACGATAGCGTCGTCGTCGCGCCCTTCTGATGGGCGGTGGTCTAACTGATTTTAAACTGCTCAAATGTTTAATTCGCAACAGGGGGAGTGTGTAAGTGCAAAACGGACTCGAGACTGCAGTAGTTAAACTATAGAGAACTATTCATAATACAAAATTGTATGCACACGATTGAGCAGTTTAATAGGATCAGTGGCGAATGAACTGAAAAACAACGTGAACATGAGAACAGGTAGTCGATGCTAGAACATAGTAACACTCAAAAATTATGCTTTTACTGTGAACAACAAATTATTTGTTTACTAAAATACGTTAGAATGTTTGAAATGAAAAAATATTGCTTATTGGCCCTATGTAGCGTTAATATTTTTTCGCCTTTGGCGAATCTAATTATATTAAATTCTAAAAAATCTGAAGTAAATATCAAAAAATATTCCGATGTGCGTTTGTATCACTCGACTGTCATTTGGCTGAATCTAAACAATAAGATAAAAGGTGAGTATTATTAGATCCTATTTCCACCCGAAAACACTAAGAAAAAGCAATATATTTCAATGAAAATATTTTCCACCACTTTGTACAACTTTTTCCACCATTCACGCAACTGTTCAATAAAACAATATAACTATTTCAAAGCAATCGAATCGTCCACATCTTCTCGCTCCTCTTCAGCACTGCGAAAGCGTGTGCCACTCAGGTCATGATGCGTCGATCTGAATAAGCTTTAATCAGAAGGCGCTATAAGTGGTGAACACAGAGGAATAGGACAAGTTTAGATGAGTCCAACTGCGTCAGTTTTCTTTGACGGACTCTCCAGTTTGTGATCAAACGTTTCCCGCAACAGCGCATCATTCAATTTGTTCTATAGCGACTTGTAGATATCGGCAGTATCGTGCGTTTTCAGTAGCTCGCTCAAGACGACGCCGGAAGTTTGAACACGCCTTTCGAACGTAGTCTTCGAATCTCCGTAAACCCAAACTAACGTTGGCAGAAAACATTTCATCTTTGGCAGAAATGATGCCATTTCGTGTGCTGGAGAGTCAAATGCGCAAATAATGAGCTCTTTCAAAAGCTTAAAAATGGTTTGTATGTATGCGAGCAGACATCTCTTTCTATTTTCTTTTCTCATTTCATTTGGTATTGTGCCAAAAAAAAAGTCCATACGACGTCAATGGGGATCGAACCAAGGCCGGCTGGAATGCAAAGCTATTTCGCACGACCACGCTATCCATATAGCTGCCAGCGCTGTTATATTGAAACGTGATAATATTACACCTCATCAGAAAATGAAGTTGGAAAGTGTTTTCTAAGAGGTTAAAGAATAACATGAACGAGAGTATATATTTCTCTGTCTGGGCCGTGTATTTGACAAAGTATACGAAAAGCTTCCACATGCTTTCATTTAAATGTGTCTCCTGTTTCGCTAGCACATATTGACTCTAGCATGTATTGAGGAGTAGAACATTTTCTGTTATTTTTCAGCTCATTTAATGTAATAAATCGGAATGTAATAAATCGGGAAAATTAACTTTGGGTGTAGTATACTTTGATAGAAGAACACACATTGTTATATAGGAAAAAAACAATGAGATTGAACCTCCTACAGGATAAAAAATGTAGGTTTTGGCCAATATTTTTGTTTAGCGATTTTGCGATTTTCTGTCATTTTCCGGAAAACTGATGAACGGGAAAAAAAATTCTTGAAGATTGGGATTTCTGTAATATCAATGAATAAAATTAGACCAATGGCTTTCGTTAATTTTTTACAGCTTGTTCATTAATGGGTTAAGGGTCGGACTGACTCAAATCTATGGACCAAAACTTCATGTTTTCCATCAGTCATCATTTTTGAACCGTTGGATGACACCAAGCCAAACATCATGACACCAATCAGATTCTCAAATTTCTTCGATTAAATGAACCGGTCTTGGCGGCTGTTGGACACAGATATTGAACAACTTTCCGTCAGAGAACAGGTTTATCTTCTTTGATCACGTTTGCCGTACGTGCATACCGCGGATCTCCACTTCCGCTACTTCGGACCCTTTGGAGACTTTTTGGACCGAGATTTTTTGAACACGTACATTTCAACAAATTTGCAATAAAACAATTCCGATGTTCTGAAGCAGCATTTGAAAGTAAATGAAACAAATACACTATTAACAGAAACAAGGTATTAGTTACACAAATTAACCCAATATTAAGGTTTAAACATTTACGCATTTTTTGTCACACCCTGTAAACAAAATTAATCTTTTTTTTTTGCAATTAATCTTGTTTTTTCATACCATGCTGAACTGACGTACTTGAGTAGGCTCGTGTTTAATCTCTGGCGCGTAAAAGTCGCAAAACGTTACGATAAAAGTGTCTCGGTGGACTGCAAAATGAGTTTTGGTGACGAAAATTCCACCGAATATCGTGCGTTCCATGAGAAGAATGGTAAAGAAGGCTGGAATGAATGATCGTACGGTGCGAGGAAGTGTCAAGTCAAATCAAGATGCGATGAAAGGAACCCGTATCGTACCCGATCGATACATCAGCTCTACAGGTGGTCGACGAATTTAAAAACACAAACTTAGCGGCCAGCGTTATAGTGTTTGGACTGGTAGCGGTGAAAAGTTAGACCCGGTGTTCATTCCAGAAGGTGGTAGGGTAACCACAGAAGTGCTTGTGCTATGGGTCACTAACACGAGCAGGGTTGCCACATATACAATTTTAAATATTAATTTTACTACAGTGCATACCTACCATGATTTAAGAAAATATTGAACGCAAAGCAACGAGATGGGTTTCATTGGAGGCAGTTGTAAGACGAAATCTTGAGCTATTTGAGGAGCTTAAACTATTCTTTTCGTTCCAAGTGAGGTATGACCATAATCAATCCGCCAATCGTATATTGACTCATTTAAACGATCCTGTGACTAAACCGATTATGCTGTTCCTTAACTTCGTTGTACCGCTCATCAGTAGCGTCAATTACTCTTTTCAATCAGAAGGTTCTCAGTTTTGCGAACTTTATACTGAGACAAGAATGTTATTGTTGATCATGTTGGGTAACTTGTGTTTGTAGAGCTATGTGCAGCGACTCGCTGATGCTGACCTTGATGTGAACGATTTCTGCAAAAACCTGAGTATGTTTACGTTGGTATCGATGCAGAAGAAACTGAAAAAGGATTCGATGCGGCTAGGAAGCTGACCTTCAAATCTATTTGTCGTGATTTCTATATTATCAAAACTGCGGTCATGATGCGCCAATTTCCTCAATTCGTTGAACAAGGTAATAGATAAGGCTTAGATAACGAATTCAGGCTATTCAAGACGAATCTTATGGGGAAAAAATTGAGTGACTCAGAGATAACTTGGTCCCAGAAGTTGGATGTCAAAAGGCGTAATGGGAAATATTTGTATCCACTGCTAAGGTCGTTTGTAAGACACTTTTTGATAACATTCATCAGCGTCTGTTGAGTAAATATTTTCGCTTTACAATGCCATCAAAACAAAGTTCGGAAATCGGCGGAAATCAAAGCAGATTCACAAAGCAAAGCACATTCACCAGAATGAACATTTACTCGAATGTAATAAATACCCGATATTAATTTTCATTTTTAGCATTTCTCGTTCAAATTTTTACATGCATTGAATTAAGAAAATGAATGTTTTGTTTCTTTTTATTTTCGTCGGCGATCATTGTCTTTAGCATAGTGGATGGGTCGTAATCATACTCGGGAAAATACCCCGCTTACGATAGATAAGTTATTTGGATTTAACAACCAAAATATTCACTAGAAACAATTTTTAATGGCAAATCAACGTTTCCATTCCATATTTGGTTTTAAACTTCTTCAGTTCATTCGCCTCTAGCCCTGAGAAGAAATGTGGAAAGAATTTCTACTCCATACTCCTTCTTAACTTGTCTTAAGGACAATCCATTCTCGCTCGACGCTCGCCGGCAACGATGTTGCTCCGATGACCACCAAGCGAGGAGTGATGTGGTTCATCTTCTTCTTGTTTTTGAATTATAGAGACTTCAAACTTTTTCAGTTCATTCGTCTCTAGCCCTGAGAAGGGTCCTTCTGAAGAACAGAAAACTCTACTTCAAACTCCTTCTCGACCTGTCTCGAGAAAGACACTTCATTGTCGTTCGACGCTCGTCAGCAAATCGTGCCCGCATTCTACACCATCGAACGACATTCTTGACCAAATAAGCTGAAAACGGGCAGAAACGGATGAATTATTTGCTCGTTATTGACGGTACGGGAAGGCAAGTACACAAATCGGCAAAGCAAACGTATGGGAAAATGGGATTGCTTCCAGTTTCCCTTAATTTGAACCATTTGCAGACTATGGGATTGTAATGCATAGCAAATCAAACAAATCATAGAGAATCTCCGATGCGATTGATATGCAAATCGTCAAAATCCGTTCGCAGCAAAAATAGTTATTGACGGTAACTTTATTTCATAAAAACGTGAGCCGTTTTCTGATTTGGCACCCTTAATGAAAAACGTAGTTCTACGTCAAAATCGTCCAACAAACACATTCTTTTTTAATCCCAAAAGCAAATGGAACAATCGTTCGCTCAGTATGTGATTAGTTCCTGTTTAAGTGATTCTACAGGTTGTAATTGACATTGCAAGAGAGGAAATCCGATCAGGTATGAGTAACCAACAATACAGATTCATTTTTTCTCAACATCCCGTGCCATAAAAATAATAATATGAGCGAAACCCTTGATCCCCCCCCCTTAAGAAAATGTTTTTATCGCATGTACAATCTTATCAAACGAGGTGTGCTTGCTATCAGACCTTGTTCGTAGTTATGATTCCTACACACGGTTAGGTAAGACCGAAAGAAAAATGTAAATACACACGAAGCGGCAAGTTCTACGTGACTCGAAACTGTTTTCAAGCAGCCAAATCTCAAAAAGAAACAGCAGAGTACAGCAGCGAATATAACTTGCACCTAAACATCGAGATATTGAATCATGCAGATAAAACATAAACATACCAAATACTAACTACCGAGAGAACGAGAAAAAAAAACCAAACGTCGCAAAAATCTACCCCTATATTAACGATATGAAAGGATCAAGAGTAACAGCATGCCGATGCCGATGGAACTCTCTTATGTATATTTATCTTTTATCGCGCGACCGATAAAACCAGGAGCCCTGATCCTATCGAAGCGCACACCTAATGACGGGATGCGAATGGATCATGATGATAATGGGTGGCGACCAACATGTGTTTGTGTTTTGTAATAGTTGTTATTAAAAAAAAAGGTGAAAGTTCCAACATGCTGCTTAGGATTTCCGGTGTGTGAGAGAAGAGCGCGCGCGCAATTCGTGCACTGCAAAAATTTCTGCTATTTTGCGCACAATTCGGGAGAAGATTAGGGGGGGGGGAAGAGGGGGAAAAAGAAATAGTGAGAGAAGCCAGACTTACAATCAGCATCATTATTCTCCAGGTAAATTAGAGTTATCTGCTCCATGTCGGGTAACTCCACGCGGTAGATTATTTCCCCTGTTTGTTTTACACACCAGAAGGGGGGCGCGCGTGTTTGGTTTTTGTGTTTCGTTTATTAGGGGAAATTATTTGAAACGAAAGTCAGAATATTTAAAGGGCGGATGAGAGAAGATAAGTGACAGTTTCATATGTTGTTTGAGGGATACCTTTCATTTTAGGAAGAGGAAGGAAATGAATGCATTGTTCCGAGAACGTGGGATGATTTGCGCGAGTGTTCAGTATCTGGCAATAACTCATCATCAACGAAATCATAGGTGAACGAGCGCAGGATGAGATGGATACGAAAAAATGGGACATAAAACCATTGATTGTAGCCATTAAACGACTCTGAATCTACGCCTGAGAGATAAATGTCCGTTTTACTCTAGGCCTATGGTCCTGTTTTTGTTTGCTTGTTTCAGAAGGACGGATATTTTTCGAAATGTGATCAATGGTCTACCGTGTTGAAAGTAAAAGCAAGATGGAACACGTCGTTACGAATTTTCTGGTGAACGTTTCTAGCGTTTTCTGTGTTGTTTTTTTTCTCGGTGGGGTGAATTGTATAGAGAAAATAACTCAACTCACCTTCGGCATTTGCATCGTCTTGTGTGTAGCAAAGCATGAAAGCTGGAAATGAATGGAAGATATGAGTCTGTGGTTTAAACTCTCGGATGAGTTTGATTATGGTGTCTGCTTTTGGGTAAACGAAAATATATAAATGTGGGAAATGAAACTTACGTTGCTCTGAATCATGATTGTTCTGATCACACACATTGCCATTCGCTAAAGAAAAAATGAAACAAAACGGTTGTGATAAATCAACAAACGAAACAAATATGAGGAAGAAAAGTCCAATAGGAACCAACGAAAATGGACACCACACAATCGTAAGGAAGTTATGAAAAAAAGGAAAAATAAAACAAAGCAAGTTTGATGAAGCGATACAATTTTGGGAGAAGAAAAGCAACGAAGCCGAGTATAGAGCACTTCCTTTTTTGCTGGTTTTCGCCGATTCAGTTCAATACTTACGCTCCTGGTCCGAACCATCCTCGTTTTTGTCGTCCTTACTCTTCATGAACGGAAACCGTCTGGAGAACGAGAAGTTCTTTTTCTTGCGGTCAAGCGTCGAAACCTAAAATCAGAATGCGGTGTTCAATTACGTTCGTCCTAGTCAATCTCCATAATAGTCTTACCTTTTCCATGTTTCCGCCGGCATGTCCCTGGAATTTAACACTTCGATCACGCGCCCTCTGCTTCCTCTCCCATCGTCGCTTCGAAGGGACAATTCCGATGCTCTCCTCTTCATCATCTCCGATCACACGCCTTGCCTGCCACCACTCGTCATCCGAGGCGTTCGTTACATGCAATATATCCCCATGCCTGAATGGTAATCCACGGCCCGGCAGACCATCGTCGCGGTTTGGATCGTAATCGAATAATGTTCTGAAAGCAAACGCTTTTATATTTGTGCACAAACAAAAACATTCGGAATCACCCACCTCACGAAGAGTGTCCTCTTCTGGGATGTACGCAGCAAAGTTCCAGTACCGGCCACAACCTGCTGCTTCAACTCTTGTATTCGCTGCTCGAAACGATTGTAATCCTCCGGGCGATACTGTGCGACCAGTGTAACCGTACCACCGGCGTTCTGCGCAACCCAATAACAACAATGACAGTTCAATAAGTTCCGAAAAATTGAAGCAATCAATTACCTTAAGCGCTTGCGCTGCATCCTCGTGGGAAGCACCCGACAGACTGACTCCATTCACACTCAACAACTGATCTCCTCGTTTGAGTTCACCGCCTACGTCAGCCGCTCCACCGTGCAACACGTACGACACAAAGATACCCTGCGAGGGACGAAGAATGTAGATTTGGTTCGCCACTTTCTATGACCATCGAACCTACCTGACCATCTTCGCCACCCACGATGTTGAAGCCTAACCCGGAGGGACCCTTCTGAATGACAATTGTTCGAGGTTCCCTGCAAAATAGAACAATATTTGATTATTAAATAAATGAGTCTGAGTTTCGCTGACATTCTCGGAACATTCATGATGCACTCATGAAGTATGATTCGTTCATACTGAAAATGAAATAATTGTTCAATTTTTGGATATTCCCAGATCTAGTACAGCAGCTGTCAATCACTGCTTGGTTCTAGCTTCTGTATTACACTTCTGCTCTTGCAAATCAAACTGGCGGAAGTAAAATGATTGATGATTTGAAATAGGATTGGGCGATCTTGAATCGATATTTAGAAGATAAATCTTCCCCTTCCGATTTCCGATTTCCAAGATGTCACAAGTTGTATTTACATCCCATTCACTAGACTGACGCCGAAACGTTCTTTTGCCAGACGTATGACACTGTTGGATTCTATGGAATTACTAGCTGATCCGGCAAACTTCGTCCCGCCCAAAATTTGTTTTGACGTAGGCCTACGTCTTTCATTTCTATACCGGGGTGTAAAATCAAATTTTCAAAAACGAAAGCGTTACGTCGGAGACCGAGATTTTGAGCTATTAACTCCTAAACAACCGAACGAAATGGTATGATAAACACTCCAGTCGAAAGATAAAATGTTTACACGTGTCCAAAAACTTGTTTCAATAGTATTGAAATTGCTTTCAAAACAGGCTATTGAAATCACCAATCGGCATATAAGCGAGCGCCGCTCGGAAGTCCACTCAGTTATACTTGAACAGCGATTGGAGCATGTTGTCTCTGTTGTGGTGAAGCAAATTTCGTTTATCATGAAAGCGCTGATGAGCCTGTTTGTGCACCTTAGGCCGGAAGGGAACCCATCAGGAGGAGAGTGGTGCAACAAACGGTTCCGCTTGAGACATCGGAGCAGCCACCACACACACACATACACGCGCGGAACTATTTTCGTTTGGTTGCCATCCAGCATCGAGAAGGTTCCGGAAAGATGTCATCGTTGCTAAAAAATAATCTACCAGTTCCTCTTGGAATTGAAAAATACATTCATTCGAAAGAGTTTATTTTAATGTATTCTATCCATATAACACTGCAACCAAATACATTGGTGATTTTTCAATCAAATGCAATGAACAGGTGGTTATCGAGTTAGTATTAACCATTGATGGGCTCCGAATATCGAGGAGAATCTGGAAAGATGTTATCGTTGCTGGAAAATAATCTGCCAGTTCCCCTGGGAATTGAGAAAAAAACATTCAAGCGAAAGAGTTTATTTTCATGTTTTCTATCCATAAAACACTGCGACCAAATACATTTGGTTCCGTGATTTTTCAATCAAATGCAATTAACAGGTGGTTATCGAGTTAGCATTAACCACTGGTGGGCTTCGAGTATCGAGGAGAATCTGGAAAGATGTTATCGTTATAGTCAAGTGCAATTAGCAGGGAAGCTTCTGAAGATTATTCTTCTCCATCAGTAGGATATATTCGTATCCAATACTGGATGCGCGCGCAACGGAAAATATTTCGCATCGCGAAAATCATATAAACGATTGAAAAATCGATTATTGCTCAATCACTGAAAGTTTCAAACTCAGAGAGTTCATTCGCCTCTAGTTTGCCTTCCAAATTGCCATCGTAAACCACACCTACTCTCGATTCAATCACGAACAAAAAGCATACTTAAGCGATACTCTGGTGGTGAAACGCATTCATTTTTCGTGAGGACATCGACCAGACAACATCGTTACTGAACGAGCTGAACGAGCTGGACGAGCTGGACGGCGAGGGATGCATTACCTGGCCTGACCTGACCTGAAACGCATTCAGTTTGTTTGGAACTGTGAGGGAGCGCAGAAAACCCGATCCATCAGGAGGAGAAGAGAAGGCGACCAAGAGAGCATCAACATCGAAAAACATCGGAGACATCGGAGCAGCCGCCACACACACATATACACGCGCGGAACTATTTTCGTTTGGTTGTCATCCAGCGTCGAGAAGATTCCGGAAAGATGTTATCGTTGCTGAAAAATAATCTGCCAGTTCCCCTGGGAATTGAAAAAAACATTCAAGCGAAAGAGTTTATTTTAATGTTTTCTAACCATATAACGCTGCGACCATTTGGTTTTGTGATTTTTCAATCAAGTGCAATGAAAGGGGGTAATCGAGTTAGCATTAACCACTGGTGGGCTTCGACTATCGAGGAGAATCTGGAAAGATGTCATCGTTGCTGAAAAATAATCTGCCAGTACCCCTGGGAATTGAAAATTATATTCAAGCGAAAGAGTTTATTATCTTTTCTATACATATAATACTGCGATGAATCTTAAGAAGGAATTCCCGCTCCACACGCACTGGCAAACGATGTTAACGAGAAATGAGGGTGTGGTGAGAAAGGATGAGCGAACGCAAACATTATGTAGCAATGTATTATGTATTATACAACTTTCGCGCTATTGCTTCTTTTGCTAAAAATTGTGCCTTCAACGCAACGCTCTCGTTTTCGAAATCCCTCAAATATTCCTTTATTCATTCATTCAGAATTGATTAAGATGCAACTAAAAACAAATGATCACTAAATCAACGATAGTCCCACATCACCCTTGCGGTTATACCACAAATATAACCAACTTCCTGTTTTTGGTTATCAATACCTTTAAACATTCACTTTTTCTTACTAAACGCAAGTTCATGAGTCCAATAACAGAACTGTTCATTGATTGATCTTTTAATCGACCCGAAGTATGATAGAATAAAGACCTCCCTAGAGAGGGGGGAGGAGTGTCTATTCACCACAGAAACGTTTCGTGTCCCTCAAAATCTTCACATGCCAAATTTGGTTTCTTTTGCTTGATTAATGCAGACATTTGTGTTTCATTTTTATGGCAGCCCTCCCAAGAGAGGGGGAGGAGTATCTAACCACCATAGAATTAATTATTGCACCCTAAAACCTCTACATGCTAAATCTCGTTTCATTTACTTGATTAATTCTCGAGTAATACAAACATTTGTGTTCCATTTGCATGGAAGCCCCCCCTAAGAGAGAAGGGAGGAGTGTCTAACCAACGTAAAAACATTTATTGCACCCTAAAATCTTCACATGCCAAATGTGGTTTCGGTTGCTTGATCAATTCTCGAGTAATGCAGAAATTTGTGTTTCATTAGTATGGCAGCTCCCCTTAGAGAGGGGGGTGGAGTGTCTAACCACCATAGAAACATTTATTGCACCCTAAAACCTCAATATGCCTAATTTGGTTTCATTTGCTTGATTAGTTCTCAAGAAATGTAGAAATTTGTGTTTCATTTGTATGGCAGATACGCCCCCCCATCCTTAGAGATGGGGGAGTATCTAACCATTATAGAATCATTTATTGCACCCTAAAATCTGCATATCCCGAGAACTAATCAAGCAAAAGTGTAAGCGCAAAACTCAAGGAGGAATCGTCCGATTTGAGATGTCATCATTTTATTCTATTTCCTGTATCAAACATGTATTCCATGTAAGAGATAAACATGTAAATCTTGAACGATAATTATGTCTGAAAATAATTTTATATTACAATGACGAGTTTTGGTAGAAATACTAGCAAATTTATAGTAAAAGGAAATTGTAAAGGGTCAATTAGAAGATCAATTGGACCCATGAGCGTTCGCTTAGCGAGAAAAAGTGAATGTTTGAAGGTATTGATAGCAAAAAAATCCATTTTGGGCGGAACGAAGTTCGCCGGCTCAACAGTCAATGACAATAATGATAATGTAATCGATGTGAGTGAGCTTGAATTCATTTTTGATTGTAATGAATATCGACCTGTGATGTAAATACTATAAATGAATAATATTTTACTGATTAAAAAAAAACAAAAAAATTGTTATCAACTACAATAGATCAAATTATTGGTCGTTGTGTCCTACGGAAGAATATACTTCAACTGAGCCTTCGGTGGCAGGTTTCACTGTGATGTGGCTTCAACCATTTAGAAATGGGTCACTTTCGAGTGTATGTATTTTTTAACCATTTTTTCTATTGCTATTTCTTGAAACACAGAAACAAATTATTCATTTTTACTTTACTTTTGGTACCGCTCATCAGCCGATACACACCTTCATCAAGCACGATCTTGACCAGCCAGCTTCTGGTAACAAAGTGTAACTGGTGGCGTATAACTACACAAATATCGACTCGGAAAAATTTGATAAACTACATTCCTTAGCAATGAATGATGCAGTGGCCACCATACCCTCTAAAGCTCTTCAACACATTGCACCAATATGATCACTTTGGAGCGGGGAAAGATGTTCTTTCCAACTGAATACTTTAGCAAGCACGAATGGAAACAAGACCGGAACTAAGACTAACTTCAGTTCTCCCATTCAAAGTGATTGAATTCGATCGCAGCATATGGAATGAAGGTGGTCCTTAAACTCGTCCAGAAACACTTGTTTTTCATACTGTTGGATCTAGAAAAAGTGAATCTACAACAGCTGAAATTGTTGAACAAGGAACCGACACGACAATTCCAATGGGGCAGTGGCCTATAGATTTTCGAGCGGAAATACATGCAACTCTGACATGTACAATTATTGGTTTGACTAGGAAATATAGGATTGTCAATATACCTATGTATTCTCTCAGCTGCTCTGAATGCGTGAAAGTATACCTTCTTGAGATGCAAAGTCCTAGTGCAACAACAACTCATTTTCTTATAATGAACTGACAGTACAAGTATAACAAGCATACCGCAATAGATCAAAGTAATAGTCGCAGTGGTTCGAGGCACCTACAGAAGAAGCAGAACTCGCTGAAGAGTGTTTCTAAGCAGCTGTTGTATTCGATTTGCGAATGAAACCGCTTGGTTGTTTTTTGAAGAGAAAAGAACAAAGCAATGTCATAAGCGAAAATAACTAAACGCTGCAAAGTAACGATCCAAGAAGAAAACTGCTTTGCAAAATTTGGGACTATTGCATCTGCAGGGTTGAAGTTGAAGACCATCTTTTTTCGTGTGAAATGTTGCAAAAATTCAACAAAAATTATAGGGATGCTGGTGAGGTTTTCACGACCTCTGCTTTGTAAGGGTATCCGTAATAAAAGTAAGGAGCATTCCAGTATCCCATTTAAAAACTCGTACTCACCTTGAAATATCCTCATGGCTCACGGCGCGCGGCGTTCCGGCTGGCAAACCCGACTCCAGCAGATTCGATGAAGCATACCGCGACGACGAGTTATCCAGCATCGGCGAGTGCGCTCGCAGTTCACTGGCAACGGCATGATCCACGACAGTCTGTCCGACCTGATTCATCGCATTCGTGGACAACGAATTCAAGTTCCCGATGGAATTGGCCAGCGCCTGGAGGATGTTGGTTTTCTGCACAATAAGTGTCGCTCTGTTGGTAATTGCTTTCAGGGTGGCAACAGCTTCCTCGTGCACCACGTTCTCGAGATTCCGCTCTCCGTCACTGGTTCTCACGGCTATCAGCTTATCGCCGACGGCCAGCCGTCCATCAACGTGTGCCGCGCCGCCATCCATGATTTTTGTCACGTAGATCCCATTGTCACCTGGGATGTGTTGATTGCCGATACCTCCGGCAATCGAGAAGCCAAGCCCCTTGTTACCCTTCACCAGATCGATTTCCTCCTGCTTGGGAGCTTGCGCCGGTGGTCGTTTCCTTCGTATGTGCAGCGTTACTCGATCACCAGCTTTTTTCAGCGCATCCACCGCCTCGCCGTGGCTCACATTAACTACCGACATTTCGTTGACGGAAACGATGCAATCATTAACCTGTAGTCGGCCATCGGCATACGCAGCCCCACCGGGAATCACTTTGGTGATATAAATCGACGCATCCAGATTAATGTGTGGATTGTCTGTTCCGCCCGCTATCGAAAAGCCCAATCCAGTGGAACCACGCACCAGGGCAATATCCTCGTACTCCCAAACGGCATCGCCATTGAGCTGCAAAACAGATTCGAGAGGAACTATTTTTAGAACCGAATTGCCCTTGCACTCCAACTATGGCTGGATAATCCTCACCTGTTTCGCGTCGCTCGAATTGGATGTGTTGACCTGGCGAGAAAAATGGGAAAATGAACAGAGATCATTAGACATTCTTCGCGGTGTAATAGCGTTTTTTTCACAATATTATATTCGAAATGGAGTCGGTGAATCACACGCAAACATCAACCGCTTACTTTCATGACTGGAGCAGCTACTCCCGGTCACAATGCAGTGGCAAACTGTGCTACGGAGCGCACTCGAAGCTTCTTCCGTTGGGTGAACGAATATGTGGAAAATTCAACCGCTCTGGTCACGCAAAACCGAAAATAGGAGGCAAAATGTTTTTGCTCGTTTTTCATCTCTACGAGCGCCGAAACGATCGCCATCGTGATCATCATCTTTCTCTGGTGGTGTGCCGAAGATCCGTTCGCTCTTCTCGGCGATGACCACGACACTACTGTGCTGAGATTTTTGCTGTTTGTCACTATTAGAACATTATGAGTGAAATGTGTACCGAGAAGATTGAATTTTCCGCATAATTTCATTCATTTCGAGAAAAAAAACTATTATCTAAACCAGAAGTTAGTACTAACTTGAGCCTATCATTACTTGCGCATTTGGACACCTATTGCGACGGTTTCATCAAAACAGCTCTAATAGCTGGGCATGCATGTGACGAAGATGATTGCTAAAAATAGACACCTTTGATGATGACCATTCGCGATAGGTTTGAAGGAATGCTGAGGTCAATCCCTAAACCGATATTAGTTGGGTGCAAGTGAAATGTACATATGTGCTTTACCGTATCCAAATTAAACAGCGACGAAACCTTCTTGAGAAATCCTCCTCCCTCCGGTTGGCGTTTCTTTTTCCTCGTTGTCATCTCTTCCGACTTTGCGTGTTTTTTTTGTTCCTCTCACTCTTGGTTTGAAATTCTAATTATCACTAACACACATGGGCACACAAATCTAATACCAACAGACACACACACAAATCACTTCTCGCCTCCTTCTTCTCCAGTAGTGAAAAAAACATAAGTTAAACAAAACTGTTAATTAATCCACCAATGGAAACATATTCGACAACTGATGAAAAACTAAAAACAAACAACAAATCGTTCAACATTCCGCGGGCTTAAAAAAACGCAAAATATTTGCGTTACGATTAATTTTAAACTATTGTCACCTATAACAGAAAAGAGAGAGATAGAGAAAATTGGGTTTTAGAATTCCGGTGGCTTATCGCCGCATTCCTTTTGAAAACATGAAACAGCTCCGATGGCGGTTATTTTATGCGAGCACAACACCCAAACCGAATGCAGGATAAAACATTATCAACCACAATTTCCTTCCAAGGGAAAAAACGCCATTCGCTTGGGGTATGATTTGTTATCGTTAGTTCGCACACAGGTGATGGTAAGAAGAAGAAAGGTTCAGAACATTTCACAAATCATTCAGCAAAAATGTTTTCTTTTTACTTCTCTCTTTAGAATATGAATTAATCCATGAGATAAAATCATGATCAGGACCCATTTTCATTGAGAACAAAACATAATACGGTTGGCTCCTTTAAACTTATGTAACTGAGCCTGTAAAAATAAACGATTTAAAAAAACATAATACTCGCCATCAACTAACGAGTTCTTTGATGAACGAGACTACTGCTATTACAGAAAAAGTACGCATGTCAAACGTTAGCGACCGACAGCGGTCTAACACGGAACCTTTTGTTTCTCATGTAGACCACTCGCTACTGTTAACAAATCCGTTCAACGGTAGCAGCCTTTGTCACATCATAGTGCAGTGTTCCAGTGTTACTCCATCCAACTGAATCGCCGGATTGAAAGTGGAAGACGCGCTGTTGAACGAGCTGATGGAAAACGAAAGGAAGTCTTCCAGGATTGTTTCGAATAATGGATGATTTCGATGTAGTTATGTAGGGGTGTATATCAAAAGATAATACATTTAGTTAGAATACATTTGGAATGAATCTGTATAGTCATTAGGGTGCCAATGAAAATGGTCATCTCTAATTTCTAAAAATTACCCCACAAAAAATGTTCACCACCTCGAAAAAACACCCTATGCCAAATATCAGTTCAATCGGACTTAAGGGAAAGTAAGGCAAAGCGGTCAAAGTTTAAGTTTTTTGAAAATCGAAAAATCACCAAATTGGGGTTTTCGAAAAAAAAAATCTTGACGCTAAATGTCTTACAATTGCATGAAACGTCGAGATGTAATGTCATCTCAAAAAATTTTTTTGACAAAAATCGACACTGGAACTTTTTTTTTCGGAATACGAAACGAAAGGTATGGTTTTAAGGGGGTATTCTAGTCTAGAAATCTGAAAAAATCGAAATTTTTTTTTTTACCATATTTCTGTAGTTTAGGCATTCAAGAATATACTCTAGAAAGGACTTATCGAAAATCCTATTATTTACCTAGTTAGAGCCATCTTAGTGATGTGGTATCTAACCTGTTACGGCCATCACAATGAACTTCAAACGCGTTTCTCTCGGAACTAGTTTTTTTCTAACTGGCGTACACGATATCTCAAGTTCTACTGAACCGATTTATGTCAAATTTATATGAAAATAATCTGCATACATCTCTCTATCGCATGAACCAATAAAAAATTATAACTTTTTAATTTTACTATTTTTAAAAAATCGGTAAACGCAAAAAAAAACGTTTTAAACAGCATTTTTGTTTTCAAACGGCCGCCATTTTGTTAAAACCCATGTTTTTGACTTGTCCGAGGTTCATGCCATAGCGACATCTTTACTGATTCAGAATCTGTTCGATTTTTTTGTTTCAGATAACCAGAAGGACTGGAATCGTGTACGCCATGGCACAACTTTTTTTTGAACACCCTCACTTCACCAGCATGTAACTATTCTAATTATGAATATTTTTTTTCCGTCCTATTTTTGTTTTATTGTTGAAAGATAGATAAACGAATAATGATATAATGGATAGTAAAAATATTCTTTGTTTTATTTTTACGGAGTTCGAAAAAACGTCCGAAATTCGTGTCTCTACACTAGAATACCCCCTTAAGTACCAATAAAAATAGTTATCTCGATTTTTCATTTGGAACTTGTTGCGAAATATTGATTTGCACGATAATATACCCTATGCACAATATTAGTTCTGTAGAACTTCATTTGTTAGTGCCACAGACCTAAAAATTAGAGTTTTTTGAAAAACGAAAATTCACGGAAATCGGGGTTCTCAAAAATTTTTTTTTGATGCCAAATATTTTAAAATTGCATTACTTGTCGAGATTTACTGTTGTCTAAAAAAAAATTTGTCGAAAATTTCACACAAAAATCAGATCTATATTTAAAAAATGGGTCGGTTATATCTATGATATAACCGTAAGGTTGACGTGGGACTACCTTAGCTTAGCAATCATTTGTTTTAATTGATTAAATTTTTGATTGAATGAAACAATTTCCGAGTTCAATTGAATTCAATATATTTGCTTTGCGAGTAAGAAGATTGTATAATGCCATGTAAGGTCAATTCATGCGTTGTGTTAGATTATGATCTTCGTCACAAGTATATTTAACCCTTTCGTCACCCCGTCACCCAGATATGGGTGACACTTTCATCGTTCAAATTGAATAGTATTTTTAGAAGGAATTTGATAGAATAGGTATCTAAATGTAACTACAGGATGTGTAGAAAAATAATAAAATCATAATCATATTATTATAATGTTTATACTATACTTTTTATTAATTCGTAGTACGGATGGTTTGTACTGCAGTTTTTTTTGCGAAACCCATATAATATGACTTTGGCATATGTTATTGTTGTCAATTCGTCTTCAAATTAAGAAAAATATTGCTAGATCATGTAAAAGTTATCTACAAACTAAGTTTGATCTTCATTTAATAATTTATTCGCATGTTGGGCCTTGCAAGAAACTCAAAAACATCGCGTTGGGCGACGAACATGTTAATAACAGTCCTTGTACGTTTGGTATGACGAAATTTTGGTTTTGAAGTCTGTGTTAGGCAAACACATTTCAGTCGGAACAAAAATGCCCCCGACTTTCATGTATTTGCAATACCAATTTCCCCAGACACCTTGGTTTTGAAGTCTGTGTTAGGGAACACATTTCGGTGAGAACAAAAGTCCCCATTAGGATTGGGCGATCTTTAGAAAAAGATCGATCTTGATGGATCGATTTTCTAAACGGCACAGAGATCGATTCACTGATTAAATTGGTACCAAAGAATCGATCTTTGAAAAATCGAATGCCTTTTTTCCAATTTATTTGCTTGTTCTATATAAGTATTGTCTTTTGTTTAAATATGAAATTAACATTTTATATTTCTATTCAAACATAAAATGCATTTCAGTTTGATTCTCAGAATGAAGGTCACAAAAAACAGGAAATCCCAGAAAAAAGTATTTTGCAGGGCATTCAACTTGAACCGTCAAGGAATTATTTAATTAAATAAATTAATAGAAAAATATATAGAACTCTGCTGACGATAATCCCGTTGAATCCAATCGTTTAATACGCCTAGTATTCAGTCATAATATTGGTAATAGTCCCAGTTCTAGTAAAGAATGCTTTAGTTTGATCTGATGTCAACATCCCATCTCGTCACAATTTTTACTATCAGCCTAGTGAATATGATGATGTAACTTGTGACCACTTGTTTTGTAATGACCAAACTTACAAAACTGCTTCTCCTAAATTTACGACCACTAATTCGATAACCTCGAAAGGGATCCAATGTTTATGAAATTTGTCAAGTGGTTTTTGGTAAGAATCAATGTTCAATGTTCACTGAAAAACAAATTTACAATATTTTTGTTTCTACGAGTTGAGTAGGAAGAATCGACCGAAAAATCGGAAATCGGAGAGTAAAAGATCGATCTTCTAAATATCGATCCAGGATCGCCCACTCCTATTTACTATCCCTAATTTGACATCCTCGAAAGTTATTCAAATGTTTATGAAATTTGTCAGGTGATTAAAATCGATGTACATTAAAAAAAACTCTAGGATCGAAAAAATCGAAAGCAAAAGATCGATCTTTGCGATTTTTTCGGGTACAATGAATCGATTCAAAAAATCGGAAATCGAAATGGAAAAGATCGATCTTCTGAAAATCGATCCTAGATCGCCCAATCCTAGTCCCCATACTTTCATGTATTTGAAATGTCGATTTCCCCAAGGCTGCTTGGTTTTTGATGGCTGTGTTGGGGAAACCGTAAATCGGGCCAATCAAAACGAGGCAGTTAGGGCGTTTTGATAACGCTTAACATTTTGCAGTTATTCAATTGTTTATCTAATGAAAAATAACATTTTATTAATTGCGATAGAAGCGTAGAAACCTTCCCTATCAATTGATGCAAACATCTTTTCGATACTGTAATAAATGTTCAAGTTATAAGCATTCACAATCTTTCATTTTTTCCTGCATGTTCTGTGGTTAGGTTTTCATTTTACCCCCCATATACTCCGGTTAGACGTAGTCCCACGTCAAAATCAACGAAATCTGTTTGTCATTTCCAAGAATTTTCAAACTTCCCTATCATGCTTGTTCTGTGTATTTGACAATAAAAAGTTTGAGCTGCCTGAATTGCTACGGAAGTAAATAATCTAGCAAATTGGTGTCAGAGAACTAATCATAAAGCAGTTTATGAAGATTTATCAGGTTGATCAAGAGCTTCTCGATAAGTTACCAGATGTCCTATGTACAGTGTTTGAAAGAAAAAAAGTAAACAGCATTACGCGAAATGCTTTTTCAAGACTTTTTTTTTTGGAAAATGAACGTATTTCTTACAATGGAAAGGATTTAAACAAGCCATTGTTTATATTCATTTTCAAATTTATACAAAACTCCAATTCATTGGATTTTTTCATCCATTATTGTGCATATATGCTCAATGGGGTTGGGGTCTGGGGATTGGGATGGTCACTCAAGCATTTTAATCTTTTTGGACTGAAAATTGCGTTTCGCACCCTTCGAGGTGTACTTGGAATCATTGTCATGTTGAAAAATATAGCCTTTAATATTCGTTTTCCTGAGGCTTTAAGTTTTTCTCCAAGACATTGACGTAGGACTCAGTAGTCTTCTTTACATCGATCTTGACGAGATTGTCCACCCCATTCCAAGAAAAACAGCCCCAGACAAGCAGTGATCGTCCACCGTGTTTAACTATTGCTTGAATAGGCTGGATAGCTCAGACTTCAGGCTGTCATTTCTTTGTGTTTTTTTAACCTCAAACTTACTCTAATCGGTCCAAACAATCTTCTTCCAAAAGTCAGTATGGCTGGAGCTCCTGGTCGTGGACCGTCATCATTCTCCTCGAACCGTTTTGTTCAAGTTTTGGTGTCAAAGGTTTTTTCTCATTTCAAAATAAATCATGCAAAATGCATACTCTAGTTGCAAATCATAACTTTGTACCAAAATTGTATGAAAATGTCAAAATAATGATAATCTTTATATAGATACACAGTCGCATGTTAACCCTTTGCGGTCGTATTCAATTTGGACATGGGTGCCATACTGGTCGGAATTATTTTTACTTGAAAGAGCAGTGATGTATAATTTGTATAATAATGAAAGATAAACAAGATTTTTTCAATTCGTTGTGAACTCTAGATGTGTATCTACTGAATAATGTGTTTTAAAATGCTGTTTTCATAAAAAAAATATATCTTCTTCCTTTCTTTGTTTTTAAGAGGCTTTAAACTTTGAAGTTCATTCGCCTCTACACAAAAAAATATATTCTAAAGCTCTTGCTCGTGTGCCATCATCTGGTTTTTGACTACAGTTCTGCACGGTGAAAAAGGTTTGATGCTTGAGAACAGACATACGAGCGCGAAAATTCAATTTTTCACTTGCATTACGTTTTCCAAAAATGAACACATTAGCGAGGAATTGAAATTTGAGCAATTTGAAAAAAAATAATACATTACGTGTCACTTCTTTACAAAGTTAACAACAAATTTCTCACGAATTACAACAAGTTTATAATTCGTAGGCCATCCTGTGTTTACAGTCAATCCAAACAACGTAATCGGTCAATAGCATGTGGTAATTTGAATCTCTCACCACGCAGAGGTAGCTGCTCGTTTAAGCTCAGTAAAACTCACATACTGCCTATTCTTCGGCAGTTTTATTCTTCTATTCTCCGTGCGATCAATAAGCATAAGTTATCGATTAGGGTTGGAACTGGTAAAAAAGCAGGGTAGTCCAGAATCGAAGCCCCAGTCCTATAAACCATGTAAAGGACTTCCGACTTTTATGAAATGATGCTTTATTCTGTTGGAATAACAGTTACAAAATAAGAAAATAAAAATATATACGGTTTGTTTTCGAATGTTCGAACCATTTTTGACTATTTGACTTTCTGACTATCTTCTATTTATACAATAAGCATATTTGGAAGCTGGGACCGACACTGATATTGTGCACACGCTCTTGATGCGTGCTGAATGAAAAGCGCAGCAAGTAAAATTCGGGGCTCAACGTGTTAATAGATCGGAAAGATGTTTGCATCAATTGATAGAAAATATTTCTACGCGTCTATCACAGTTAGTAAAATGCTAATTTCTGTGCAATAAACAATTGAATGACTGTGAAATGTCAAACGTTATCTAAACGCCCTAACTGTCACGTTTTTATTGGCCCGACTTACGGTTTCCCCAACACATATTTAAAAACCAAGGAGCTGTGGGAAATCATGGTATGGCATCAATGAGGTGCATATAGAAGTGGAGCAGTAAGCGAAGTGTATCTGTATTGGCAAGTAAAATATCGTGACGTAACTATTTGCATTCAATATGAAATGTATATAGAAGAAACAAAACAATGTTGAAAATACTCACTGTTGCATGGTAATTTGAGCCAAAATTCTCATGAAATCATTCAACTGGTTGTTTTTTAACAGATAACAATTATATCCTGGCTTATTTCGATTATTCATGTGGTAAAAAGGTCCAAAGAACAGTCGTATGCTTAGTTCTCGAAAGCAGTAACATTTTCGGGGAAATTTCGATTAATTGGCGATTATTATCCCACAACATACACACCGACACTGAGAACCTGTGCAACATCAACTTCATAACGGTAAAAAAATGAAATTTCGTTTGTTTCTATGAACGTGGGGGAGTGAAAATGGCACATGGAAATATCACTTTTATCCGCCTTTTTCGACGTGATTTCACAAATATTCACTCCACGCTATCACATTAGCCAAAATATTCAGTGGGAGCTCTACAAAAATGTACGTTTTTAATTGATAAATTACTTCCTGAAAACAGCATTTTTACATGAACGCGGCGGGCAATCAAAGATGAACACAACGACTGACGTCACTATTTGCGAAATAGTCATGGCAGCGCATGCTATGTCGGTCGAAACTCGATCATCTTCATTACCTTTTTTCCAGGACATTGGTATTGCATAGTATTTGTTCAAATTTTTTACTCACAAAACAAATGTCAAATTCGAAAATTGTTTCATGCAATCAATAGTTTAATTAATATTAGGTGTACCGGTAACTTTCTTTAGTTTTTCAAACAGATGGAGTAACTTGATTATTATTTCAGTGAATCAAATTTCCAGACATTCGTTGGAAAGCTACTATCATTGCGCGTCTTTTTCGGTATATGTCAAAAAGTTGAAGCGTAAACCACATAGTTTTTTTTTTTGCCACTTCGAATATGTCGAATTTCGTACCAACAAGATTGTTTTTTTTGCGGGAAGTGTGACTTCGTCACTTCAATATGAAGAAAAAAGCTGCGGAAAGTCATCGCATTTTGGTGGAAGTTTATGGTGATCAAGCTACAATTGAGCGAACGTATCAGACGTGGTTTGCATAGTTTAAAAGTGGTAATTTTGACTTGGAATACGAAGAACGTTCCGGATCGCCGTAAAAGTTTAAAGATGAAGAATTGGAGGCTTTACTCGATCAAAATCCGTCACAATCGCAACAAGAACTTGCAGATACACTTGGAGTAGCTCAGCAAACCATATCCGATCGTTTGAAAGCAATAGAAATGATCCGAAAGATAGGACATTGGGTGCCATATGAATTGAAGCCACGAGACGTCGAACGCCGTTTTTTCACGTGCGAACAACTGCTCCAACGGTATAAAAAAGGGTTTTTTTTGCATCGAATCGTTACTGGCGATAAAAAGTGGGTCCATTACGACAATCCTAAACGTCGGGCAACGTATGAATACCCCTACCATACATCAACATCGAGCTGGGTGTGGTGTACTATGAGCTGCTAGTACCGAATGAAAGCATTACGGGGGATCTCTCCCGACGACAATTGAAGCGTTTGAGCCGTGCCCTGAAGAAAAAATGACTACAATACGAGCAAAGACACGATAAAGTTATTTTGCAGCATGACAATGCTCGGCCGCATGTCGCGGATCCAGCCTAAACATACTTGGAAACGCTGAAATGGGAAATCCTATATCACCCACCGTATTCTCCAGACATTGCTCCGTTCGATTACTACATTTTTCGATAAATGCAACATGGTCTGGTTGACCTAGCACCAGCAGAAGTCAAAAATTCGTGGTTAGCCGACAAACCATCCGATTATTTCCGCAATGGGATCCGCGAATTGCCAGAAAAATGGAAAAAAGTCGTGACTAGCGATGGGCAATACTTTGAATATTAAATTTGTAACCATTTTTGCAGAATACTTACCGGTTCTCCTATTACAACAAATGATTACTAAGCCGATGGTAGTCCCACGTCAACCTTGCGGTTATATCATATATATATAGCCCACCCTTTTTTTGGTAGAATAGATTTTCTTTGCTTTAAACTCATTTCTGACAGTGAACTTGAAGTAATGCAGTTCTACTAGACTTGTACTTTAAAGCATTTGACAATGGACTATTTTCGGTAAAAAACAAATAAGATACTGTACACGTACTACTTTATGCTATATATATATACACGGGTTTTGACAACCTCCGCTCCTTCCTTTGAGTAATCCTAACACATTGCACTTTTTTATCGTGACAAAAATTGCTTCCAAATACCCTTGAATGGTTTTGACAGCAACTTCTTTATTTTATAGCATATTTTGTGCCATTTTATGGTTTCCACTGAATTTTCTTATTTCATCCAACTTGTCATACGCTCGCTGTCGCATCCGTCTAATCGCAAAGGGACATTATTGGCGAGCAATCCGTGATTGGCATTCCAATGTTTGTAAATTACACCAAACCTCCGCCGCTGTCGCATAGCAGGCAAGGTGGATATTATTTTGTAATATTTATATTACTTTTGCGAATTACAAAGGCTTATCAATGTGTCAATTCCTTGTTTCATTCATCAATTCAAGAAGTTGATCTGATTCATCTTGGTATAATTTCAATGGAGACATTAAAATAGAGCCACCCGAGCGGGCGTTGACTCAGATGATTATGAATCAGGTTTGAATTTTTGTCAGTTATTGTTTTGCAACACGGCGCGATATTGCGGTCACAGTCACAGACCATCAAAACGATGTCATTTTTCTATGACAAACCTTGTCTCCCTCTTTCATCTCTTCGTATTCAAAACACTCAGCCACACAATTTTCAAGACAAGGTCCACCCTTGTAGCAGCAACAACCAGTCGTTTCATTACAAACATGTTTACACTATTAAAGCCGATCAGTTTAACTTCAACACAAAGTGACACATTCATTTCGATGGCATCATTATTCCTTGCACTCGGATTACACTAATTAGATCGAGAAAAACACAACTATTTGTTGATTTCCTGCTGCAACCGCGCATATCTATCCATTATATAACGCCCCCTTCGATTCATATCTGCCACAGCGCCAAATCTTTTTACTTGCGTTCCTTCTTTTTTCCCACCGTCGAATCAAAGCAACCGATTTCGCTTTCATAACCGTTCATAATCGGCCCCACCTCTCTCTCTCTCTCTCACTCACTATTTCGCTACCATGATTCAAATCACAAAAAATGCGCTAACCGCGAAACAGCTAAGCAAACTTAATCACTTCGCAAATCAAACACATCGAACGCCAAGAATAGACAACCGTAGCTATTTACAGAAGGAAACTAATTGCATCGCCGTGCAGCGTGAATGCGGTGGAGAAGCTACGCAGCCGACAGCCGACAAATTGATTCGGGTGTCCAGTATAAACAAAACATAGCAGCGAATGGTTTTCAAGGGAGCGGCCTATTCTCTGGAGGGAAAAACGTCACAACACACGCACGGCGGAAGGAAGCACTTTTCGTACATGCTGCATTCCTATCGAAACAATTTGACTGATTGTATTCCTGCGCTGCCGAAGCATACCACCGACCATTCACACATTCACCTCTGGCCGTCGGTGTCGGTCCGTCTCTCTCATTCATTATTTGTCCATTGAAACAGTGCTCAAAAAATGTTGCCACATAACATCGCACGCAGCTCGCCGTGTCACACTGTTATGTTGTTGTGGCATGCGCGACACGCACACAAGCCAATGTAAAGTGTCATCAAATAATTGTACCGCTTGCGCTGATGTTGAATGGTATGCGCGTAGTTGGATTCCGGTACAGCAGCAGGCTGCCAGTTTTGTTTAATAATTTATGTTAATAACATTTATTCGCCGTTTTTGGTGAAACGTTTACTTCGAAAAGTGTACTTTGTTACAAGCAATGCACTTTTTCTGTATTATTAAATTCAGACGATTCAGAATATACCATATTTGAAACCGAGCACACCACAACTAATTCTTTAGAATGCATAAATTAGAATCCGAAGCACTTAGCGTTGAGGAGTCACCACAGTACAATCAGAGCATTGATCAGTTCATAAGAAAATCAAAAGCTTCTCTATTTTTTCATGATTAACTGAAACACTCCGCCGCTAAAACTAGGAAAAAAATGAAAGTCTAAATTAAAAAAATAAATCTAGACAAAAAATTATAGGAGGTTGTGTCCAAGATACGACCGCATTGTTGACGTAGAACTACGCTGTTATTTTATATAAGTCGCTTGTTTATGCAATCGGATATTATTCTATAATGCTTTGGCGCACCTTAACGTCTGCTTCGCCATAACGTCAGTTTAATGTATTGATGAATTATCAATAGCACCAACGAAGGCCTTATGATGACGGAAAACAACAATGTTAACTGCTTGGAAAAAGACTGAATTGTGCCATACAGCTTGTACTCTGCTCAAACACCCATCGATGCGAATTCGCTGATGAGTTTGTCAAGAGCGACCGCCTTCACCACCAGCGGGGGGAGCTTGATTTTGGTTGCTGCCTGGGTAACGGCGTTTACATTTTCGACCAACGCGCCGAAATCGCCTACTTCGCTGTTGTTCGATGCGGTGTCACACTCGCGAAGGTTCGGTTCAGTGCGAGCGCTTTTCATTGCACCAACATCGCGTGCATCATTAGATGACGCTTGCCTCGAAATTGTATTGCCCCTGGCAATGCGTTCGTTTTTTGCAGGGCTCGAGCCTGCCTTCCTCTTCTTCTTGCTCATCACACACTACGTGAAGCGTCCAATTTATGACGCGGAAAGAAAAACACACGATACGCATAACGCGAAAAACGAACAGAAAAACCAAACGACGATATCCAAGTGGATTACCACTGGTGGGGTCCAATCTTAGATCGAAGCGCAGTGCAAGGCAAAGTGAACTGGATTGCTCAACAGTCCGATGCCGAATGAAAGTTTGCCTCAGCGAGATCCACTGTTTATACTCTAGGCAAGAATTCCCCTTTATTCTTCTACTTTTCTTTTGTTCACGGAGACTTTCAATCCTACTAATCCCCCTCCGTTGGTCGTCGATAAGTTGCTCGTTATTGACAGTTCTGTTCGGGAAAGCACACAAATGGACAGAACAAATGTATGGGAAAATGGGAACGCTTAGTTTTCATGAATTTTAACCTTTACACACCAGGGAATTGTGATGTATAGAATATCAATCAAATTTTAGGGAACTTCCGATTCGTTTGGTATGTAAATCGCCAAAAACAGGAGGCGATCTGGCGTAGTGGTAACATCCATGCCTCTCACGCTAAAGGTCACGAGTTCAATTCTCACTCCCAACACTCTTCCAAAAATGGAAGTAAAAAGTGACGAACCAGCCAAATGAGTTGAAAATCACTATAATACAGATAAAAAAAAAAAATCGCCAAAATCCGACCGCGGCAAAAATAGTTATTAACGTTAACTTTATTTCATAAAAACGTGACCAGTTTTCTGATTTGGCACCCTTAATGAAAGACGTAGTTCTACGTCAAAAAAAAACAATAGACATAGCTTGTTCGTTAATTCAAGATTAAAAACAATACTGTAGCGATGCTCTAGCCTCTATTTCACCAGACATGGCTCTGTGTGACTTCTTCCTATTGCCAGCCAGCAATAGAGAGTACCACAAAGCGCCGGAATCGTTTCTCTGAAAAAGCTAATCAAATCTAAAGGTCGAGTTCAAGAAGATTTTTTTCTTCAAACACAAACATTATTAACGTTGTTTTCTGAACATACCACACCTTTCAAATTAAATCTTCTTCCGGATACATAAAAATTAATGGAATAGTAATGGAATTTCGTGATGGAGCAAATGTCGCAGAATACTAGGCACAAGGAATTAAAACTTACAAGATAGCAATTGCTGAGCTCGATCACTCTGAACATTCTTTGCTAAAAAAAATATGACTCTTGAATAAGATGAATTTTATGAACTTATTCCAAATTATCCATTTCCAATTTATCCTTCTTCTTGGATGACACTAACGCTCCCAATGAAACTTTTGCTTTCTCGATGTAGCTTTGACTTGCGTAATTTTTAATAGTAGAACTTAGTTGGGATTTATTACACCAAATGTATTCTGAGTGACAAGCTCTAGAATACACGTGACCACAGTGCAAATCGGAAGAAACTTATTTGACGAATATCCCCAACCAGAACGGAAATCGAACCCGAACCCCCGGCATGATAATGTTTGACGCTAATCACTCGGCTACAGAAGCACTTCCTTATTATTAATCCCTTTTTCATCAAATAAGTGTATGAATAGGCATATTGAAACCATCGTGCTTGATCCGCAAGTGCTTCAAAAAGATCTGAAATCGGATGTTTTCTGCTTATTCCAATGGTTCAGCATGAACAATATCTGCTTCTTATAGTCAAATTCTCTTATGGCAATTGTACGGCAACTGTTCAACAATGTATAAAATTCGCTGAAGCTTCTTTTTAACGCATTACTCATTTTATAAAGTCGCTTAACCATCACTATTAGCAAGTTCTATCTTATCATACAATCTAAGAACAAAAGAAATCCACTTTATTCCATTCAGATTTAGCGTATTATTGAATGATAACACTCGAAATAAATGTATTGACACAAAATCGAAAAAAAATAACTTCTTTGATGAACTTTTGAAGGAAACCAAGATTAGTGAGATATATCGGGAAAAGTAAAGTTCCCACCCAGCGTAACAAACACTGACATAAAAAGGGGCCAGCATGTGAATTGATATCAAACCTACGAATAGTCCTCACGTTTAGATTACGTTTTGACTTTTGAGAACGTAATATTCACTATTCATGCTCTCGAAAAACGTGATTTGCATTGGAACCAATGTTGTTTGATTTTGGAGTTATCAAAAACCCGGTGTTCTCCGGGAAGTAGGTTGGAAAAATAAAATGGCGCTGGACGTTTGGATCAATGGTGGATCGCTTCGATAGAGGCAGGAAATGCGGGAACCGACGCGGGGCTCAACGTGTTAAAAGAGACATATGAGGACATATTAGTCTTACAACAGCATGGACAACTGTTATGCATGCTGGAAAACTGCACATTCATTCACATCGTCATTTTCATCAGTTTCAGTGAATACGGGTCGAGCTTTCACGAAATTTTCATTCGAATATAAGACACTTTTATTGCTGAATGAAAGAAATGAACGTGAAATGAAACGAGACTGTGCGAAGGTGAAGTTATATTCGCTTCATTGAGCGTGAAGAAAGAGTAGCACTGTTTTATGCCTGCATGAGCTTAATATTGAGTGACGAAGACGTCTGCTATATGCAGTCTATTTATGTGTTTGTGAAAAGTTCAGTATAAGAATTTAATGCCTTTATGTTCTTTTTCTGTTATAATTTTGGTTGTCATATCTTTTCATCTCACCGTCACTCACCCTCGACAGCCAGTCGAACACCAAATGCTATCCCTGGTCATTATGAACAATGCTACAGTGCGTGTGGCAGCCCGGTTGAGACAACGGTACTCCTAGTCCATATCCCAGTTTCAGGTTTTTGTTTTTTTAAGGGGCTTTAACCCGATGGTCATTCGTCCCTGCTTATTCATATCCCTAAATTGATTAATTCCACAAAAATTGTTGCTCTTACACTCTCGAGTAAACCACGAGTATTCGGTCAAATTCTACTAAACATAGAAATAAGAGAAACTTTGGGTAAACAAATTTTGAATTGGTGGCTCCGCGAAGCTCATGCAATTGAACCTTACAAGTAAATGAAATTCTGATTTTTTAATTTTCTGTTTCTCGAAATTAATCACTTAATACTTGAATTAAAGTCTAATTAACTGAAAATATTAATTCAAGATTTCCAGTGTTCAGATCGAAGGAATGTTTTGCTTTTTGGTTCGATGAATCAAATCTATTTTGCGGTGAACGAACTTGGGGAATTCTAGATTTTTCACTTCTAATCCATCATTTAGTTACGCAAAATAATGATATAATCAATGTTACCGATTCCTATACCGCAGAAATTATTTCTATTGTAAATGTTCATTATTTGATTATCGCTCAATTTGTTTCCATTCGTTGATCGAAATAATCCAATGGTTTGTCACCAAACTTTACGCAACACTGTCCCGTTGCTATGAATGAAAACACAGTTATGCATAGTGGTACACGTCAAATCGGTTTTCTCTCTCACTCTAACTCTCTATCTCTCTCTCTTTTCATGGAATCCACCCATCGATTGCGCGGATAATTGCTGGAGCTGTTCGGCATTAAAAATACATAAACCACGTCAATAATCACCATTTGTTAAGGATAATCCATTCTCGGGTATTATGTCACAAGCGGAAACCAAAGTTTGTTCGGTTTTCCGGTCCCGTTTCACTTTTTTTTTATTCCTTTTTTTTACACACAATTCGATGTTATTACGCTTAGTTTTCTTCCTCCCTACCCACTGTATACAGCACAAATCACAGCCACTATCCCAAACACACAAGCGAACGAACTGTGCCGCTGTATATTAGTATATGCTCAACTTTTTTGGTATCGCATTTTTAAGTCACAGGAGAAAAGCACTGGCAAATTTTCACAATTACATCAGTTCACACACCATTTTCGGCGCTTCCGACACCTCCATTCGCAAAAACCGACCGTAGCGAACGTTAACCGCACATTTCTGCACTCTGGAAAGGTAGTTTTCCGTTTCAAATTACCGAAACAACAAGACGCACGGCTTTCGTAATGCGTCGCCTTCTAATACGTCTGCGCTGCCATGTTTGAAGTAAAGTTATGATGTGACAATCGGTTTGCGCTTGGAGCGGTGTGTGTGCGTGAGCTGGGCAGTGTTGCCGGCTAGTAGCAGAGCCGCTATTATTACTTTGGATGAAGGAGTATGCGTGTACGCGGAGGAATTTATGCTCCAATCGCCGGTGCCATATTTTTTTCGGTGGGTTTTCAAAAATCCCACCGCGAGTAAATAAGGTAGTGAGACATATAAGTAATCGAGCAAAACAAATTGAACAGAAGAAAGCTGCTAAATAAACTACTTTGAACCGTATCACAGTTTTCTATTTTTAGGAGGTTTCATTAGAGAAAAATACTTACCTGTTTAAGAAGCAGCATTAACTTTTTAGTAAACGAAATTAAAACACGATCTAATTAAAAAAAAGCATTTTATATTTCTGTTTTTTAATGTAACAAAAATATTAAAACTTATTAATTAATACAAGCTATATCTTAGCGATAAGAAACATACTCTGGGTGTGAAATGATATTATAATTAACAAAATGAAGGTTTTCAAGAGTTAAACCGCAAATAAACAATTGTGCGTATTGTTTCTCGAGATAGGAACGTTCGATCATGCAGTGCTCTCGTCCCTCTTCCGCTTAGGCTCAATTCAACTGAAGAAAAAAAGAACAAAAATACACTCACGCCAAAAAACACATATGCTTAAGATGTTGTGATATTCATGTCTATAAACAAACACACACGTACATACACATTCAAGAACTCGCTAGGATGGGATGGAAACACTCGGGTAGTGTAGGGGGTGGGATGGAAAACTCTATGCACTCACTCTGGTTCCTGTGAAGTGGGAAGGCGATGGGGTTTCGGCAAGGATCACTCCAGCAGCCTTCTCTTCCTCCTCTGTGGGCTGTTTGCTGTGCTCCTGTTGATACTGTTGTTGCTGCTGGTGCTGTTGTTGCTCCTGCTGCTTGACGCGGTTGGCCTAGAAAACGTAAAAACGAAACGTTAAAGTACATGTTCGCTATTTATGACCGGGCAGCAGCCCCTGGTGGGAGTCATTAGTTTTCGGCGGTTTCAGCCGATGCCTATCTGTCTGCATATCCGGGTGCATTTCTGGGCTAGGAATGTCGGCTCTACATGGCAATTTATTTACAATCTCCCTGCGGATCCGTTGGTGGACGAAACATTTATGTAATAGTTGCGATTTCTCGAATCATAATTTTTAACAGCGTAATACAATAAGAGCAGACTTTTTAAATTAAGCGATTAATATTCAGAAACATGAATGGCCCTGATTTGCCAAGTATTGACGAAAGTGATGCACAAGAAAGAATATGTTGTGTGTATTTTTTCACTTCTGTGAGAACAATTCATCAGATAAGGTTGATCATGCAACTCTATAACATGTATACGGGGAGTATGATGAACATTGTTGGATCATAAGCGGGAGATTTTTTTAAAAATCGTTATAACCGCTACTTTAAAGTTGGTATGCAACATCACGTAGTAAGCACCTTCTCTGATATGACAAATGATCAGAACTGACATTGAAACAATGGAGACAACCCTTTTGAATTTGACGCTTTGAAAGACTAATCTCTCATTTCCACGGATTTTGCAACAAATATTGCTATCACTCTGAAGAAAGTTACTTATCAAGGTTCCAGATGAAATACTTCTCGATAACAATTAAACCTGAAGTGTTTGAACGTATTAAATGTTTGACAAAATACGGTAGATCTGGGCGCGAATTTACTGCTGTCTTAAGACGATCGAAAAAATTATAGGAGGTTGTGTCCAATATACGACCGCATTGATGACGCAGAACTACGCTGTTATTTTATATAAGTCGCTTGTTTATACCTTCGGATATTATTCTATAATGCTGTGAACGTTTAGAAACAACTGCTTAGTAGAATAATTTCTGAAATGATTTTTTCACTGTAGAATCACTTGTCGATAATTGATTGATGATTCATTCTTGCCCTCGTAAAACAATCGTATGTCGAAATTTATTTCATGTCAATGCATTAAAAATTTACCTCGAAGGTTATTCCGGTGGCCTTTTTCGAAATTGACATAGACTCGGCTACAGTCGATTATATACATGTTGCACCAGCACCATTATTCCATATCTCTCCTGGCAATGCGTTCGTTTTTTGCAGGGCTCGAGCCTACCTTCCTCTTCTTCTTGCTCATCGCACACTACGCGAAGCTCCCAATTTATGACGCGGAAAGAAGAACACACGATACGAATGACGCGAAAAACGAACAGAAAAATCAAACGACGATTTCCAAGTTGGATTACCACTGGTGGTCTTAGATCGAAGCGCAGCGAAAGCAAAGTGAACTGGATTACTCAACAGTCCGATGCCGAATGAAAGTTTGCCTCAGCGAGATCCACTGTTTAGACTCTAGGCAAGTATTCCCCTTCGTTCTTCTTCTTTTCCTTTGTTCACGGAGACTTTAAATCTTACGATTTCCCCTCCGTTGGTCGTCGATAAGTTGCTCGTTATTGACAGGTCTGTTCGGGAAAGCACACAAATGGACAGAACAAATGTATGGGAAAATGGAAACACTTAAAGTTTTCATGAATTTTAACCATTTACTAACCAGGGGATTCTAATGTATGGCATATTAAACAAATCTTACGGAATTTCCGATTCGTTTAGTTTGTAAATCGCCAAAATCCGTTCGCGGCAATAATAGTTATTAACGTTAACTTTATTTCATAAAAACGTGACCTGTTTTCTGATTTGACACCCTTAATGAAAGACGTAGTTCTACGTCAAAACATTCGTTTATAACGCTTTCCGAAACTACTGGAGATGAGTTGAGCTTGTCTGTTGCTTTCAGGCCAGTTCAGAGACGACTAAAAGAGAAGCAGCTCATTGATAAAACCCCCAGAAGTCCGATGTTAATATGGAAACATCTGCAAACTATTAACTAAATTAGATAAATTGCCTGCCACCAGCGACGTAGCGTGACCGTGTGATACCCGGGGTGGGTTACTAGAGTGTCACTACTCTATAATTCTTAGTTTTCGTTTTCGAATGAAAAATCAAACAGTTACAAAATAAGAAAATGAATAAAATATGGATTATTTGTGGATGTCGAAATGTGACTCAAATAAATCTTATCAAATAGATATCTTTGGGAGACTGACACTGATATTGTATAAATGCTTCACGTTAAGTGAGCTTTCGCTCTCTTGTTGCGGGCTCAATGGAATGTGCAGCAGTAAGCCTCTCCACAAGATGCCACAGAAACGTACACGGTATGAAACAGCTTATCTGTGCGATTTGGAATCGATTCTTGGAAGTCAGAACCGATTCCTCGAGATGAACTGTAACACATCCAACGCAATCTCATTAATGATATCATTAGAAATAATTTCAACGACCTTCAAATGTCTACGATGTCTTGGTATCACTATCAAAAGCTGCCTTTCCGAAACTTCATAGTTGCCAATTTGTCAAATTGACTTTTTCATTTCGCTGTCAGGTACTCATAACATATGTCGAGCTTGAATTGCTTCCAAAATTTTGACTTCTTTAGACGATTTAAACCGTTCTTGTAATTCCCGATGAAAATGACTAATGCACTCCAAATATTCTGCGCTAGATCTAATTCATGTAGTACACCTGCATCAGAGGTGCAGACAACACAGAAGTATTAAATCATAAACTTCTGGTAGGAGGAGGTCACACACCGTAGATTCTCAGGAAAATCATGTTGTTCTCATGAGCCCAAAGAGTTGTCTACAAACGCTGTGGATACGGATTTTTTATTTTATTCCTCAACAAATCCTGAACTCTGAACTCGTTCATTTGATCCTAATATGGTTCGAGCGATCGATAGCCTGCGAACGAGACTTCATGAAAACTAAACTCTGACCTTCCAGTTGTTGAAGGATGTCGTTATTAAAATCTGCAGTTTTTCTCACCCAAAACGTAAAACCAAAGAGTGGGTTCTATCTGTGATATAACCGCAAGATTAACGCTAGGCTACCATTAGCCTAGTAATAATTTGTTTGAAGTCGTATCTAAATCAATTCTCAATAAATGGATGAATGGATTTTTCACGGCCCTTCCCTTTTTCACAGCAGCAAAAGAGAAACGGACAGAGGTTGGGCAGCTGACACATCATGCATCATGCATGAAGCGCAGATCAATCGAGACTGGAATGAAATTCCAAGAAGCAACGCTATTTGTTATGATTTAAATATTTTGCTTTCGAAGCGCCATTGAAACATGTTTATATGGCCAATAAGTAAAAAACATCTCTCGCAGATCTTTTATCTTTCGAATAATGTTATTTTCATACCTCTTCGTTCATCCGGTAAAGAGATATTAACGTTCAAAACATTGTACTTCTAACGTCACCCCCTTTTGATTTACCACTTATGATTTACACCCCAGTACAGAAATGAAAGATGTAGTATGACGAAATAAAACAAAAACAAGAGAGTTTCTATAACATGAACTTTTCCATAGTGACTTGTTTTGTTACCATAAGTAATAACCGGTTATCTTAATTCAAAATAATTATTTTTTTACAATATAATAACTTGTCATGGCCATGGGTGTCACCCCTCTAAGGGTTAGGTAGGGCTTTCGTTAACAATGTGTTTCCTAGACATCACACATTTAGTAATTTTTATATTTCATTTGAAACATACGATCGCTCCTGCCATTTGAAATAATTTTTCTTTTCAGTAATGATGAAAAATATCATTAAAAAGAATATCACCTTTGATTATATTCGCTCATTTTAAAACAATCTCAGCCATAAAACGCGGCTAGCTAGTCTAATTTTAATTGATTACATATCATTGAACTATCCAAAAAGGTACACTTAGAAAAATCCTCGGTCAAGAACTACTAAATACATTTGGTAATTCACAAAATTAGTACAACTTTTTTTGTACAAATTGTCAACAAACCCACATCCCATATCAGAGGTTAGTATATTTTACTCGATAACATTAGTAAACTTAGATGTTGTCATATCTGAAGACTGGTTGACTAATAAACATATACTTATTAGTACGGTAGAAAATGACTATAGATTGGTAGCATTTACCGAAAAATTCGTTATATTCACTAATTATTTCTCTCAGTGTAGGTGCATGGCGTTTAGAATTACAGTGGGCCAATTCTGTATTTTGTTTGTAAATAAATTGCGATACGCTTGTGTACGATTTGTGGAGATTATTCAATAACGAGATGGAAAATGTGAGATGGGAATATTTTTAACATAAACAGAATCTGTGACGTCACAGATTTCGATTTTATTGTTACTTTTCTTATGATAATCCACTAAATAAGAAAAATATTGGTATTAAAGGTAAAAATAATCGGATAGAAATGAACGAACTATATTTTTTCTACAAATAATTCTAGCGTTCAAACTCACAAGGGCCTAACTGACTTTTTTTTTAATTACAAGTCAATTTTAATCTAGTCAAATGTTAAGTTTTTATGATTCTCAACGCTAGAGTTATATTATTTGAACTTTTTTTTCTCATTAAAACAGATAAAAAGTACAAATTCATGTAGATTTTTCACGTAAAATGCATTTGAAAAATAAATTTGATTGACTCCGTATGATCTATATTGAGACGAAATGTTTTTCTCTTGTGTTCATGTTTTAGAAGAAAGTGTTCAGCACCCTAAGGGCGATTACACATTATCCGGTTTTTGCCGGACCTGTCTGAAACCCAAATGGCAAATTTCGACCGTACCAACCTCTTTACGGCGCCGTGATGCAGCCGTCTACTGCGACTGCAATGTCCGGTGACCGGACAAGCATTACACGCGATGACAATAGTATTGTGCCGACGTCTGGTGGAGACATCAGTTTGGGAAAGCAAATCATTCTCTATAAGATTATCAGACCTTTTAAGTTTCAAGTTGTTTAAATTTTGAATGAGAATTTTTACTTCATGTTATTTGATTACTTAGAACCCGTGAACTGATTATCATTTAATCATTTTTGTATAATTTTCTTCATATTTTCACTGAAACTCATAATTGTAATACAAAATCATCATCAAATATAATTATTGATCAGGGGGTTTTCTCCACTTGCAAAAGAACGTGTTACTCCATTACGAAAATAACATATTTTATAAGAAGAAGTTAATTTTCATTCATAACTTTTATTTTCAAACATGTGTTTATTGCACCTGAAAATCTATTATCACTATCATTTCCCAAAAGCAGAGCAAGAAGTTCCATGCCATCAACGCGGATTGACAGTTGTTTGTCATGTCTGTTAGTATTAGTACAATTCAGGCAGTTTTTCGTCCCATGTATTAGTATGTGTGTGCTATTGTCGTTTGTTTGTTGTTTTTGAAATTCAGAATTTGAAAGTGATATGGATGGATTTACATTTACTCCTTTATTTCGCTACTGTGGAAAAAGTTTAGTGATGCAGGTTTCTGCTCAAAGCAAAGCAATGGTGAGCGATTTTATCGACCTGAATGTGAAGGTCAGTTTTTGTTAATTTGAACACACCAAAAATAGCACTCTAGTAATATTCTTATTGGGCATTCCACACAGTTCGACCTGACCCGGAAAGCGATCGATGACAAGGCTCGGCTCGAGGAGCTCAAGACCAAACTGTCTATCATGTGACCGGTGATCAAGATGTTCTCCTGCCCGATGCAGAAGCATCCGCTCTGTCAGAGCGAAATCATCCAGCTGGCATATCTGATTCGGTCATTTTTCGCCTAGGATCCGCGTATTGATAACTATGTGTTGATGCGAAATACGCTCGAGAAGCCGTCCCTGCCCCGGGAGTACGCGCTCGAGGAATCTGCGGAAGCAGTGATGAAATAGTTTCTGAAGGAAAATTATGTTGTTCTAATCGTAAAGATTCATACTGCAATGGTGGAATAAAAAGACACTCTAGAATAGATGGATTATCTCGTAGGCTAATTCTAAGAAAATCACAGGAAGTGAATAAATAATTGAGTAGTGCCCTTAGCTTACGAAATGTTTTTTATTGGTTCATTCAAATTCTATTGGAAATATGTGGCAACAGAGTGTATGGATTGAATAATACTGTTTGTGTAAGTTTGCAAATAAAACAATTTATATATATGGATATGGATAAATACACCGCAACTGGACTTTTAAATTTATTTGTCATTGAATTGTATTTTGAAATGGGGCGAGAAGATTCACACCTTCGACCGCTGGATCGCACCTATCGGTAATAATACCGTCCTGATGCAGGATGCGCGTAATTTTCGCAAGATCTGCCGTGTTCCTGGTGTGCCACATTTTAACACGGCGTATATACTCTCCAAAGGAACGCAAATTTGAGAAGACTCGTAATTGCTGCAGCAGATGTGGTTTCAAGGTTTTCCGTATACAAACGGCTGCATGTAGCAGGAGTATTTGCAGCAATGTTTACCTGTCAATCCACTATATAAATAAATGCACGTATGTGTATGTGAGAGATGCACGGTTTTGTGTAGCGCGAGGTCTTTTTCACATTGTTATCCGGTTATCCGTCCAAACCCAGCGGCGCTTTTTGAAACCGGTCCGGCTGAAACCGGATAATGTGTAATCGCCCTAATTGTGTTAAATTTTTCTTACAACACACTTCCATAAAGCTCCTCTAAAACCCAAGAATAACAGACATTAGAATACCAATTCTGATATAAGAAGAAATCAAAGAAAAAATAAAACATTTAAGTTTGTGAGATGTTCTGTTTTTTTTTCAAATGATGAATGTTATGCGAAAAATATTTTTTTGCAAATATGTAATTAGTTTCTGTATATCCTCTTTCAACGTTTTGTTGACACAATAAATTCTATACCATTTGAGTACCTGAGTGGTATGCCTGATAACGTTTAAATAAAAAAATGGACAAAAGTTGCTGATTTTTCATGGGTTTACGCGTGTGAAGGTAAACCCATGAAAAATCAGCAACTTTGACTAAACTACCCATGCAGCATCAATCATAGTAACCCATGAGTAATCAAAAAAAAATTTGACAGCTGTATCAGTCGAACTCTAACCGTGGTGGCGAAAACAGTGAAGATACGCCCGTTCCGGCATCAACATCTTGGTATTATTGGACAACAATCAGAGCATCGAAAGAAAGTCTGGTTCTGGACTGCCGACGACCCTGAGCGACAATAAGCTCCAAAGCATGCTGAAGTGGAAGATCGAACGAAAAGTGGCTAAATCACTGCGTACGTTTGGCCGGGAGTTCGGTTCAAGCGGCCAAACAGTGAAGTGAAGTTTATTTCACACACCAAGTTCCTCAAGAAGGTGTTGCTGTGGCTCAATCAATGAGAAGGGTATGTCAAAGCCGCTCTTTTTCAGCTCCGGACTGGCCGTGAACGGGGAAATTTATATTACGAAGTACCTGCCGGAGGTTGCGTCGTTCATCAAGAAATACCATAAGGGCGAAGACGCGGTGTTCTGGCCGGATCTGGCGTCTACCCACTGCTCGAAGCGCTCGTTAGAGGAAATGGAGCGGCTGAATATCGATGTGGTACCCAAGTCGGCGAACCCACCCAACGTTCCCCAGCTGCGTCCCATCGAGAATTTTTGGGCAAACTTGACGCGTAAGATCTACTCCAACTATTTTTTCACGAATACTAAGAAGAAGTTGACAAATAAAACGAAGAAAAAACTCAAAATCATGCCAACACGCATGTTTTCGTCCGCCAAACTCAATTATCTGTCTTAGTCTTTTTTATCACCATCCACAAAAGGTCCATTTTTTTAATGCAAAAGTTACAGCAATGAAACGCCGGCTGATTCCAATTCATCGGGAGGCAATTCAACGAGTTTTTCAATCCGGAAAACACACATCAGCATATCTGTGAATTTACTGATACTATGTATGGGTATATTTTGCTGGCTGTTTCTTAGGATCCTTAAAACAATCGTTAGGTTGAAGAGCACAGTTGTCGCGAAAATTTCAGAACCTTTCGGTGCGATCTTCGATTAGAACTGGTGGTGGAAAGCCTATGAAATATACGTAAAACTAATGTTGCAATCAATGATATGCACAGGAGTGAAAATGTGACATTCAAATTTCCCAAGCCCATCATTTCGCCGACGAAATACCAAAAGTTTTGAAATTATGCTCACTTTTACCCTACTCAGGTAGGAATGCTGCGGAGGCTCGCTGTAGTCTAGGTACCGCTCTGAACGCCGCTTCGGCGACACATAGTTTGAAATGCGGCTACGAGAGTGACGTACAATCGACACCCAATCAATCATCGTAACACAGTCGACCGGACAGGATGTCGATCAGATTCGCGTGAGCATCTGGTCGTAAGCAAACAACAGCACTACACTTCCACCAACTAGCGTGCTTTTGAAAATCTATATGCGTATCACAGTGTGCAGCACTTCTGGTTATGATGGTGACTGGATGAGATTTTTGCTTTTATTAGTATTTTCACTCATGAAAAATTATCCACCAAAACACGCAGAGAAATCGCGCGCGACGCCACTTGTTACACCGTTTGGTACTAAATAGGAGAAAATTTTCAATCACTACACTATGTTCTCATTTGAAGCTTCTCTGGTAAAAACCGTAAATCGAACCGTGAAAACTTGAACTTTGCTGTACCGTCTCGCGCGCGCTCTGATAGCTGATACCCGCGCCAATTCAAACTGAGTATCGTTTTCTTTGGGGGGAAAAGCGCGTTTTTCGGACACTGTCTCGCGCGCTGTGTAGAAGTGATGTGGAAAGCGTGGTGTAGTGGCTGTGAAACAGCATTTTTCCTTGGGTGTATGTGAGGAGGAAATCACAGTAACAGTAATAGAGAAAATACTCGTCCCCAGAAGGGGCCCGAAAGAAAGCCGTGCGGCGACATACACATATCAAGGAACAGAAAAAAACAAGGCGTCTCAGCTAAACGAAGTTAATGAGATTAATAAAATAAAAATAAATCACAGAACAAGAAGCAGCCAGAAAAATTAATAAAGTCGTGTGTTTTGTTATAATAAAGCGGCCGAACTGTTGTCGTGTTTTGAAAATACGTGCATTTGTGCGACCGAAACAGATGGGGAATGATATTTATTGTTGAAAATGATGCTATCGGTATTTGAAATTCGTATCTTTGTCTCTTGGGATTTTTTTAACGCTTAATTCTTGTTTCGCGATCTATTAGTTGACCTAATGTTCACTCAAAATACTTCGAAAAGTCAGTCGTCAGCATAAATATATACGGTTTATGGTCGATATCAATTACATTTTACTATCTACATCTATTCTATTTCATGTAGATACTTGAAACTCTTATAATATCAATTCTCAATTATCGCTCCCAGTGTAAACAATAATGATGTCACTCAATAAATTTCTGATCTGGCATTTAGTCCATAAGTTATAATGGTTTCAATTATGTAACTTTTGTAGATTGTGTAATGAATTTGTTATTTTGAATCAGTGTAACATCTAAGCGAAACGTCAATGCGTCAAGAAAATTTGACATTTGTCAACAGTGAAGCCAACTATGTGCCAGATGGCAGAGTTATTGAGTGATGTCTTATTATTTCGATGGAATTTTTTTTTTAACTTTGAAAATATCTTTAGATGTAAAAGTTCACCAAAATTTTCCAAAAATAATAATATTTTCTTGAACAAAACATTTTTTTCGATTAAATACAATTTACAAAAGAAAAAACCAAGACGCTGACGCATCCCAGCACATATTAAAATAAAGCAAACAATCTGAACCACAGTCGTCGCGCGTTTGTTGATAATATACAATATGAGGGTGTGTTTTATTTTTAAGAAATCAACCTAGGCAAAAAAAAAAGAATGGTTAATCCGCCTCGGTACCCAGCGATCTGCGAAGAAAACACGCTTCGCACTGCGGGTGGCGCAATTTTCCCTCGCCTTACAGTTCACATCTCAATCCGAGGATGTGAAGAGAGAGTAAAAGTTACATCTTTAAATATAGCAAATTTCAAACAGAGCGCTTGGGATGGGACTGTGATACTATTGTAATGCACAGATGGGTTACGGGAAAATGGTTTGAAACACCAGCGACCGAATATGAAAAACGCGATCGGGACTGAACAACTGTCGAACTATTCCAACGTTCGATGGGGTTTTCCCTTCCTAACGAGCCATCAACAAATGCTGTGGAAATTTGAGGAGGGAAAATTTACAGCTCACATAGTTTATCTTCCTGTTTTCTTTTTGTACGGTGACAGAATTTAAAATTAGAAAGCGCACACGCTTCCCAGCCGACGTGAAAACGAGGAATACGATACGGAAGGAAACACGTGTCCCGAACCGCGTAGTGTGTGTGTGTGTGTTAGTGGAGCGTGATTAATACCGCGAAGCTTCAGAACACTTCCGCAGACATTATGTCTTGCTTGGCGGAAAATGAGATCATTACAACATAAAGATGGGTTCAATACGTGATAACTGTCGGGATTGACCCGAATATGAGCGATTCCAATGGACGACAAAAACAGATAAGGCAATACGTTTGGCAGCAGAATGGCAGGAAGCGCAGCGCATTAGTGGACAATGCCAATCTGGCCGATTCCGTTCCTACCTGATTCTCGAGGTGCTCTTGCTGCACGCGGTGATTGTTGTGGTTCGGCTGCTTTTTATTGCCATTGTTGTTGATTTTCATCAGGACAGGGATATGGTTGGTAGTGTTGGTGGTGGTGGTGTTGGCTGTGATGGTGCCATTCTAAAATACAATACATACAAAGGGGAAGGAAGTAAAAACAACACATTCAGGGGGTGGTGGGATGCTGAAATTGCATACTAACTACTGACTAGCGAGATATGAGAAGAGATAGGGCGATAGGACGGCAATGATACATTTTGGTTGATGGTTGGTAGTTACTACGAGGGCGAATTTGAGCTATATTTAGTTCTACTAGGTCATCTAGCACTGATTATTACCTCATTTGCTTTGGCGGCATTATCCTGTTCCCACTTGCTGGCGATGAGCAATGTTTCGGCTGTCTTCTGCTGCACAGATTTTGAGTCGTCGAGTAGTGTGAGTTCGTAGAATTCTTGAATGTCTGCAATGGAGAAAAAATAATTGTGTTTTTATTTACTGAGCGTAAAAAATTTCCGAAAAGAATTGGCGATCTAACGCAAAACGTAATCGATCGGTGAGACATCTGGATTCTGTTTTTGAACTAAGAAAATGATGATAAGGTAACCTAAAATTGAAAAACTAATCACGTATGTTTTACTTCCGGACTTTCCAAGGTAGTTCTCACATGCAAGAACCATGCATTTTTCTACTTGTTTTTGATGGTGCTCTCGAATTTCCGTCTTTGATTCAACCATTGTCAATATTTATACAATTTTCACTACTGAAAGAGATAAGAAAATAACATGTTATATATAAAAATGCGCAGATATAAATTTCTTAAAAACTCATCGCAATCAAATAATCTTTTATGATTGTAACATTGTAATTTATGGAAAAAACTACAAACCTTCCATAAGTTCACATGGCAAAATTTTAAACCATCCTCACTTTCACCGCAGTGCCGCCTAGGTGCAGATTTGTACGTTAGATCGCCAATTAAAACACATACAATTATATTTCTATGGTTTGAATTTTTTTCGAAACATTAAAATTTAACGAAATAAATATTTTTTTCAATACAGGAATCAGCATCCGTGTTATCTTGTGTTGAAATTTTTATAAATGTTCAATCATCTGCACAGTGAAACAAAATAGGGTTCGATTTTGTATTTCGAGTCGAGCAATTCGACTCGATTCCAAATACAGTCGAACCAAGTGCAATTTTTTTCCCGACATTACAGAATACGTTTCCCCAAGACGGTTACCCTGAACTTGCCATCCATCAACAAACCTAATGAAACCAATAGACTGAAGATAACTCAAGAGCATTGAATGAACGTTCTATGAACTTGTAATCACGGTTTGAACTTTGTAATGCCTGTACGTGTATGGCGCAAACCGGGAGAGGAGCTTACGTAACTACATATTTAGGGCACAGTGAAGTATGGGAAACCAATGTTACGGTTTGGGGGATATTGAGGATGAGATAAAGTGGAGATTCTTGTAAGAATTGATGCAATCGATGCAGCAAAGATACGATGAATATCCACTCTTATTCTTGAATCGAATATGAATTAACCGAAAGGAACGACACGATTTGAGCAAGATTCGATCGGAAACCGAACGTATTCCACAATTCGACATTAACGACACTGAGATTCGTTTTCCGTTTGTGTGAATCGAAAATGTTTTTGGTTGGAATAAACACACTATTAAAATAAAAATTATGACTTGAAATTGACTTTTCCGCATCAAATATGTATTCTAAGTAATACAGTAAACCACTTTCTGAAAGTGATGAATAAAATTAAACGAAAGTTAAATCCGATGATTATTTATTAGAACAACGATGATTTTAGCAGAATAACTAGCAATTTTTTAGAAGAATGGTTGAGTAAGGGTTAAGACTACGTATTCCAAGCATTCAAATAATAATAAGCAGGACCCGAGATCTTCGAAAATGAAAAATGAATATATGATGTCTCCTCTCAGTCGCTTCCCTTCGACTTGCACTACTTCGGCACTCGCCGTCAACATGCATCGAATTGACTAGAAATGAATTGTCGAGCTTGCAAGAGCGAGGATGATTGATGAACTATTCCAGTCAATGATTATTCTAATTGACATGACTAATGAATAACAATCTGCCTCTTCATTCAACTGACTTCAATCCACACTTCTGCTTCCCCCTGACACGAATCTCTTTACCCGCGTACACAATCTTATTTTTATGTCCATATAAAGTGAAACGAGAATTTTATTTCTGATGCAAAAATGTAGTTACACTACTAATGGACGGTTTATTGTCTACCCACCGTGAACTCAAACCAACGAACTTTGACAGTTATCAGGTCTTCGCGTTAGTATTAGTACATAGCGTGCACAATAGTGTGCAGTTCGGGAGGAATTCTAAACAAACTTTCAGTTCACTTTGTGTCCGCGTTCAATTTTGTGAAAAAAAAATACAGAAACACTGGTTTACATAAAAAAAATCACAAATTTGTTAGTGCTTTTGAACGCAACACTGTTCGCTATTTTATACGTTTGAGTAATTTTCGTGTACGATACAAAAAAATCTAGCTCACCTGTAGTATATGTCAAATCACGTTAAACTCAAACATCAATACATGTATACATGATACATGAGAGAGAGAGAGAGAGTCACTTCAAAATGCGATGAAGTCCATTTGACGGGGAAGAATGGAATGAGATAGTTGAGTCGTAGAGGGAGATAGCGACTAAACGCCCGAATGAATGTTGAGCCATGTTGACGCAGAAACTGCGTGAAGAATCCAACAGTCATTTCCAATTGAATACAAAGGGGAATTTTTTCATAGTCCGCTGATTACCCACAACTGAATATGATTATACCGAGCCCTGGTATTGAGACTTAATTTTCATATAGAAAAAATATGTTCTAATTCCCGAAATCTCCTAGGGCCCTCTTTTTGCCGATAATATCCTTCAACTGGACAGATTATTTCATTGTAAATTAGCATTGTTACGCTTGTAGGCAAAACAACAACAAAATTGCGTTTCCCCAACACTAATCTGCCGTTCTACGCATAGTTGTCCCATGTCACTTTTTAACAATTTTTACTTTTCTACATAAAACGATGTTTTTATGTCTAATCCTCCAGAAAACCCCAAAAACTTATTGTTTGTTCCCAGCTTTTGAAAAAAATAACATCAAGCTCAATTGTCCCATGTTGATATTCTGGGCATAGCTGTCCCACCATATGTTTTTTGTAGATCTATATATACGAGATGAAAAATAGAAGGTGGGAAGATTCACGGGTTTTGCTTGTGTTAAACTTTGATTGTATTAGTAGCCGGGAAGATAAGAAGTTCACATATCAGGCATAACAGTCAGTTACTCAAATGGTACAGAATTGAATGTGTCAACGAATAACGTTGAAAGAGGATATACAGAAAATAATTACATATTTCCAAAAAATATTTTATTATTTATTTCTTCTTATATCAGAATTAGTATTCTAATTTTTACTATGTTTGGATTTTAGAGCTTGGTAGTTTATCTCTTGTTAGCAATTGTAATTCCTTTTTCCACGATTAGGGTGCTGAACACTTCATTCGTCTAAAAGTAGGACAGAAGCAGAAAACTTTTCGTCTCAATTTAGGTCATATGGAGTCTATTCAATTTATTTTTCAAGTACATTTTACGCGGAAAAAAAACTTGCTACTCATGCGCTGTAAAATGTTTTCCGCCAAAGGAAAAAACGATTTTGTAACTCTGACTTTGTTCATTTACGTTTTTGGTCGATGTAACGAGAAGTAAAATAAGATTGAAATAAAGTTTAGAACACCTCAACAATACTGAAATTTCAGTTTCTGCTAAAATTTCAGTTGGGCCCCTATGATTTTGAACGCTAGCATTGATTTAAGAAAAAATACTAATTTGTTCATTTCATCTGCTTATTTTTACTTTTAATAACAACACTTTTCCTATGTAGTGGACTATTATAAGAAAAGTAACATACATAAACAAAATCTGTGACGTCACAGATTTAAAAATCTTCCCACCTTTCATTTTCCATCTCGCTATATATACATACAGCCATTCCATGTCAAACTGATAAAGTGGTTCTCAGATTTTCGTGAATAGTGGTAGTTTTGTTCTTTATGGCAAAACATTAGATCTGTATTTTTTTATTTTTTCAGTAGGGTGACCATTTTCATTTCAGGGTTGTCCGAAAAATCAACTTTTTCCTCTTTTTTCCAAAAATGACTTTTTTTTTAAATTCATAACTTAATCGACATATCAAATTAAAGCCAATAACCTGTTTTTTAAAGAGATACAATACCTGCAGAAAATTCGAATTTTGTTCTCGTTATTATTGATTGTATTCATTTTTTACTGTTTTCATAGTCTCGGGACCAAGGGCGTTATATTTTTTAATTTTTTTTTTCTGAGAAGCTGAGGATTTTTCACATAAAATATGTCGAAACCAAAGAGGCGTTTTTTTTTTCTTTTTTAATTTATGATTTTTCAAAGTTGACCGATGGCCCAAAAATTCATTTTTCACTTTTTTCCCAAAAATGACTTTGTTTAAAAATTTATTACTTTTGAACTACTAGACCGATTCAGATGATCGATATATCAAATTAAAGCTAATCTTTTTTGAAAAAAATTACACATTTGCCAATCAATTGACTTCTAGTCGCATACTTCCAATCTGGTCGCATAGAAATATTGAACGAAAACTGAAAACATGTTAACTTTGAAAAATCATAACTTAAAAACGAAAAATAACACCTCGCTGGTATTCGGAAGTATTATGTGAAAAAGCTCAGCTCAGCTTTCAGGAAAAAATATAAAAAAATATGGCGTTCTTGTTCCCGAAACGATGTAAGCTATAGAAAGCAAATATAATCAATAATTATAAAAACAAAATCCATTTCTATTCAGAGTGTAATGTTTTTTCAAACAAGCTTATTGGCTTTAATTTGATACGCCGGTCATCGGAATCGGTCCAGTAGATCAAAAGTTATGATTTTTTGTAGTGGAAAACATGGGACAAAAATGATTTTTCGGAGCATCGGTTATCTTTGAAAAATAATAACTCAAAAACGAAAAAAACGCCTCCCTGGTTTCGAGATATGCTATGTGAAGAATTCTCAGCTTTCCAGAAAAAATATAAAAAAAAATATCGCCTTTGGTCCCGAGACCATGAAAACTATAAAAAATAAATACAATCATTAATAAAGAAAAAAAAATTAAAATTTTTTGCAACTCTGGTATTTTTTCAAAATTGGCTTTAATTAGATATGTCGATCATTAAAATCGGCTCAGTAGTTCAAAAGCTATGAATTGTTGAAAAAAAGTGGAAAAATTTGATTTTTCGGACCACCCTAAAATGGAAATGGTCACCCTAACAAAAAAAATTAGAAAATACGGGTCTAATGTTTTGCGACAAAGAAAAAAATTTCCACTTCCCACGAAAATCTGAGAACCACTTGAAAATTGGTATGTAGGGGTTTTTGGGGGAAGGTTTTCGTGATATTTTGAGACCCCTCCCCCCTCTCTAAGGGGGGGCTGCCATACAAATGAAACACAAATTTCTGCATTACTCGAGAATTAATCAAGCAAATGAAACCAAATTTGGCATGTGGAGGTTTTAGGATGCAATAAATGTTTCTATGGTGTTAAGATACTCCTTCCCCCTCTCTTAGAGGGGGCTGCCGTACAAATGAAACACAAATTTTTGCATTACCCGAGAATTAATCAAGCAAATTAAACCAAATTAGGCATATGGAAACTTTAGGGTGCAATGAATGTTTCTATGGTGGTTAGATACCCTTCCCCCCCTCTCTTAGGGGTGGCTGCCATACAAATAAAACACAAATTTCTGCATTACTCGAGAATTAATCAAGTAAATGGGCGGGACGAAGTTTGCCGGGTTAGCTAGTATATATATATAAATATATATATATATATATATATATATATATATATATATATATATATATATATATATATATATATATATATATATATATATATATATATATTTCTGACTGTCTGTCTGATGACTACTGAACCAATCGACATGAAAATTGATATGTTGGAGTTTTCGGGGCCGGTGAAAGTTCTTATGATAGTTTGAGACCCCTCCCCCTCTCTAAGGGAAGTCTGTCGTACTAATTAAACACACATTTCTGAATTACTCGAGAATTAATCCAGCAAACGAAACCAAATTTGGCATGTGGATGTTCTAGGATGCAATAAATGTTTCTGTCACTCAGAATGCATCCAAGGCGTGTTATTTGACATAGGAATCTCAACTAGATACTGATCAAAATGACGTTGAGACTGCGAAGTTCGTTCGAACGTTTGTTGCCTGCCGCTCCATCAGTTGCTTGTTATTGGCCACTTGGGGAGGAGAGCTCAGAACAAATGTATGGGAAAATGGTTGTGCTTCCAATTTTCGTCAAATTAAACCATTTACGGAAGACGGAAATATAATGTATAGCACATCAAACAAATCTTAGAGTATTTCTCATTTGATTGGTTACAAATCATTAAAATTCGATCGTAGCAAAAATAGTGATTGATTAATAGCTTTCAAATTCATAAAAAACGTGACATGTTTTCTAATTGGGCACCTTTACTGAAATCCTTAAAAATATACTAAATATTGTTATATCCAGTTGAATTTATTAAAATTTGAATGAACATTTTTGCTCAATGTTGTAACTTGACAGATGTTACGTAAAACATGTATTACCTCCCATTACGATGTTTTACTATTTGCAACAAAAAATATTTTTCTATTGCACATAATCCATATTTGATACGGAAAATAAATTTCTATCAATAACTTTTATTTTGAAAGTGTGTTCGTTTCATCTGAAAATCCATCAAGCTCAATGCCGTCAACGTGAATAAAATAGGGCCCATTGTATGGCACCGATTTGAAATTTATAGCTATAAGAATTTGAAACACAGAGGTCGCTCTGATCGGCCACTCACTCTTGGTTCTCACGGAACTCACAAATATGACATCCTTTCCTCTCTTTCTCTTTTTTACCATACATTCGAAAAATATGCCACTGGCATCTGTTCTGTAACCAGTGAAGAAGTGTGCTGATTGTTTAGTTTTGGATTTGTTTGATGCTGAAAGTGACATTTTCTCCTGATTTCGCGCTGCCCGGTATATGAAATCTAAGCTGCGCTATGTTCTAAACATCCGAAAACAGTAAGTAAACATCGCATGCTATCGTTATTCTCCAGCCTATCGAATGATCTTTGAAAACATCCACAGCAAAAAAAGCATCGGAGCAGAAAAAATCGATACCACAATGAATCTGTATTACTACTTGAACTCGCTGCAGCGGGTGTGGAACGCCGGCGAGGGCCAAGCGGTTGCCCGGTTGCTATCTCTCGCTGACCACCACGTAAACAACCCAACGCTTCAGGTTGAGTATCCGGAGAATGCGGTCGACAGACAAATTGAATCCCCCCTGGATGAGGTGGTCGCGTGTCATATAAAGGTGTTGTATTACCTCACGAAGGAGCGTAAGTGTTGGTTCTCTCCAGCAACGATACAAACATGCTGAAATCACCGATTTCATTCCAGCACGCAATTACAGCGAAGCGTACCGCCAGCAGACCAACTGCATCCAAGCCGTTGTGAAGATGCTACAAGTGATGAAGGACGAAAACTGGTTCCTTCCGATTATGTACACGGTGGCGATCGATTTGCGCCGCCTAGCGGCCAAATGCGAAGAACAGCTGAAAACCTCGAAGCCGGGTGAGATCCTGGAGAAGGCGGCGGAGTGTTTGATGAGTTGCTTTCGGGTTTGTGCGGCCGATAATCGGGCTTCCGACGCGGACACCAAACGGTTGGGGATGCTGAATCTGGTTAATCAACTGTTCAAGGTGTACTTCAGGATTAACAAGCTGAATTTATGCAAACCGCTTATACGGGCGATCGAGAGTTCGAACTTCAAGGAGTCGTTCAGCTTGGCCCAGAAGGTGACGTATAAATACTTCGCCGGTCGGAAAGCGATGTTCGATTCGGATTACAAGAATGCGGACGAATATCTGAGCTTCGCGTTCGAGAATTGCCCGCGGAGGTTCGCTAAGAACAAGCGGTTGATTTTGATCTATTTGGTTCCGGTGAAGATGCTGTTGGGGTATATGCCCCGGAAGGAGGTCCTGGAACGGTACAATGTCCTGCAGTTTCACGATTTGACGCAGGCGCTAAAAGAAGGGAACGTCCAAATGTTTGACGAGGTTATCCAAAAGCATGAGGCATTCTTCATCAACGCTGGAATTTATCTAATTGTGGAGAAATTGAAGATCCTTGCGTACAGGAATCTGTTCAAAAAGGTCTATCTAATACTGCAAACGCATCAGATTGACTTGAATGCATTTTTGACGGCCCTGCAGTGGGTTGGTGAGGAGGAGCTGACTATGGATGAAACCCATTGCATTGTGGCGAATTTGATCTACGAGGGACGAATCAAGGGCTATATAAGTCATCAGCATAATAAGCTGGTAGTCTCGAAGCAAAATCCTTTCCCAAATGTTCTTGTAACTTAGATTCAAATGTAAGAAAATAAAAGAAAATTTCACAATCGTTTGTCATCACAATTTGTGCTGACCAAGTGAGTCCTTTTGTGTTTCATTTTACTAATTCCTATGCAAAGTAATCAAAAAAATCCAAATAAAAAGGTGTCGTTAAATGGGTCGGCGGATAGTTTTAATCAAAACAAAGAAAGTTTTATTGGAATGAAATCTACGATTTTCCGGAGAAATGGACGATTAATAATATTTTGAGACTCTCTTGAAAATTTTGCGTTTTCTTCATCGAAACTTTACAACTTTAGCTCCTCCTGGTTTCTACTTATTGAGTAAGATATCCACGATCCCAAATTCGCAGCCTCGCTCCAACTAGCAAGCAGACAACAAAGCTGATATCGCACACAGCGGTTTTGCTCGGTACAATGACCAAGAAAGAACCACTTCAGATGTTCAGATGTAATTTTGCTCGCCGGAGACACCGCGTGAATTTTTATGCCGTCTGGTTGAGTGTGCCTTTGTGTTTTTGTATCACACGCAAACATTGGTATAGTTTTTACCAAGGGGTTGATCATGAGCATGTAAATCATAACCTACAATTATGGAGAATTTCACAAAAAAAACATCTCACCATCTCACGACAAATTGATAGTCTAGATCTCTGTTTATAATGAAATTTGTCTCCGAGGCAGAAATTTTGAAAAATGAATGTGTCAGGCATCTTTGAAAAAAAAAGATTGAGTCGGGAAAGACGGACACCTGGGGTGGGAAAGGCTAACTAAAAATTCAAGTTTATGTACTCGATAAGTTTTGGATTGAAGACCTCCAAAACTTATCGAATACATAAACTTGAATTTTATGCGTTAAAAATGATCTAACAAAAAGGCTAGACTAAAAACACTTGTAATTTTTCTTTTCATGTCTAAAGTAATTTCCGGCATTCGGAGTGACCTAGGTAGTGCGGACTGAATCAAAACGGCTGTCAAAAAAGATCCAATAATCAGGAGTGTTATTTTTCTTATGATAATCAACACTATAAAAGAGTATTGTTATCAAAGTCAAAAATAATTAAACTTATAAAATGAACGAACTTCATTTTTCCGTCAATTGTTTAACTGACCACCCAGCAAACATTAAATCGTATAATTTTGCACGTGCCAAGTCTTACAAGAAATCCGATAAATCATAATCACATATAATATCAATCAAAGTATGTATCGTGTATATTTGAAATCGCATAAAATGTAAAAACTCGATTTTATATACCATTATCAAATTAAGTCGCATATCGGTATAATAAACATCAATTTTATGATGTAAATTGTCGTAAAATATATTTAATCCGCATCATATGCGTATATTACGCTGATGCAGTTTGTGTGTCGTATAAGCGTATAATTTCAATCGATTCAGTACTGGAGTAAATCGTGTTGCATGCTGAAGAAAATCATGAAACAGTAAATCATATTAGATCCTAATAAAGGACATATTACATCATATTGAAATGTCAATGAAATGCTGATGCACTCGAAAGTTTTAACCGCTATTGAATTAAATTGCAGATAGCCGCGCGAGATAGCTGGTGGATGATAATCCAGACGACCGGAGTTCGAACCCATAACGGAGCAGTTTTCACCAAACATCAATCTGTGCCATTTTAAACATTAAATTCCACTCCCAACACAAGTTAACCAAACAATTATTATTTCTACAAACATAAATACTCAATAATAAATATATAATATATAAATATATAATAAACATTTCACGAAAATATTTTGCGCCATTTGTTTTTTTTTCTATGTCTGTAATAAATCGTATATGAGTATGGCACTAGTCGCTATTATAGCCGGTCAAAGTTGCATATTCATCCAAACAAATTCGGTAAGCATTTGCTATGTATGTATATGGCCTCCACTTTTGCATGCATATGCCAGTTAGGCGCATTATATGCCAACCAAATTTTAGGGCATATGATGTTATATATACGCTTGTTATGCGATTTAATGTTTGCTGGGCACCCAGCAAACATTAAATCGCATAATTTTGCACGTACTAAGTCTTACAAGAAATCAGAATAAGTCATAATCGCATATAACATCAATCAAAGTATGTATCGTGTATATTTGAAATCGCATAAATGTAAAAACTCGATTTTATATATCATTACCAAATTAAGTCGCAATTCGGTATAATAAAAATCAGTTTTATGATGTACATTGTCATAAAATATATTAAATCCGCATCATATGCGTATATTACGCGGATGCAGTTTGTGTGTCGTATAAGCGTGTAATTTAAATCGATTCAGTACTGCAGTAAATCGTGTTGCATGCTGAAGAAAATCATGAAACAGTAAATCATATTAGATCCTAATAAAGAACATATTACATCATATTGAAATGTCAATGAAATGCTTTAACATTGACAAGTTTCATTTCATAACAGCAATGTCTGAACACATTACAAAAATGGACTTCTGAATATCAGCACTCGAAATTGCTGATGTTCGATGAAAGTAACAACGGCAAACATCCCTTCTAGAGAAACATGCAGCAAAACGAAGTGAACTACTCATTGAACGCCAAACTTAGATATATACCACATCGAATTTGGCACATTGCATCGCATCGCTTTGCAAGATTGCCAGATTGGTTTATTATATTCATTATAATAGTGATCAGAATTTAGTTGGATATGATTGAGAAAACATATTGTACAGTGAAAATTGTAATAAAAATAAATTAAAATTGAGATAGTTTCATTGATGTTCATTTATTTTTTATTATTCCAGTTCAATGATATTATATATATTTGGTTTCTATGATGGGGAAATCAAAGATCCTTTTCTTAAATAATAAAATCGGCAACCAGCAATGACTGATCGTACTGCATAGAATGTATTAGGTTATATCATATCGAATCATATGCACGAGTTTTAACCGCTGTTGAATTAAATTTCAGATAGCCGCGCGAGATAGCTGGTGGATGATAATCCAGACGACCGGAGTTCGAACCCAAATCGGAGCAGTTTTAACCAAACATCAATCTGTGCCATTTTAAACATTTATATTCCATTTCCAACACAAGTAAATTAAATAATTATTATTTCTACAAATATAAATACTCATATATAAAAATGGCGAGTTGTGAGGCTATAATTAACATTTTACGAAAAATTTGCGCCATTTGTTTTTTTTCTATGTCTGTAATAAATCGTATATGAGTATGGCAAAAGTCGTATTAGGTGCGTTGACAATTCATGAATATATTCATATTAGATCGCAATTCAATTCCATCATAGGGTAAATGATCTTGGTTTGTCCAGTCGAAAATATGATCATGGTTTGCCCACTTTTTTGAATGCTCTAATTCAGCGCTCCTGTGTCAAATAAGGCCTTCGAATATTTCGAAACATATAAATGAAATTGCCTTTTACATGATTTATAGTAGTTTGATAGTATATTTTTACGAAATCACATGTTTTAAAGGATTATAAAATACACCTTCTATTTGATGATTATTTGGCACGTATTCAGACCTTTTCTGGATTACAACACTTATAAATATTGTAAACATCATGCTTGCTCACCATTTGTATCGGATTTACATAGCTAAACCATTAAATTAACGCATTTTGATGAACTCAATTCTGATCATGAGTTGTCCAATTCAATAATGTTGTTTTGTCCACATGATTTCTATGGCAACCGCTTGGCGCGCTGCAGTTTGTTTATGTTTGTTTATGGTGTGCTTCGCGCATAGCAGAAGTATGGTTTTTCTGTGTTGAAAAAGGCAAAAGGCAATATTCTGAAGAAAGCCTAAATTATGAATGAATCAATATGATGACAGTAAACTCAAGCAATGATAAATGCAACATCTAATTGTGAATTCGAATGTTTTCATTCAAAAATGGAGATTTCTAAAACCGGAGAAACCATGATCATTTTTTTGGGCAAACCATGATCAGAGGTGGTCAAACCATGATCATAATTCTTCTTTAAGGAAAATCGTTACAAAACATAAAAATTTGAATAATTTCAACATCTTATGGTAGTATTAGCAACTAGAGGCTTGGGGCTTTTCAACAAACCCTAACTCGTATCGATAATGTGTGATTTTCATGAAGAAAAATCGATTTGCATTTACTAGTTGCGTAAAAACACCCCAAATTGGACAAACCAAGATCATTTACCCTAATCGCTATTATAGTTGGTCAAAGTTGCATATTCATCCAAATTAATTCGGTAAGCTTTTGACAAGTATGTATATGGCCTCCACTTTTGCATGCATATGCCAGTTAGGCGCATTATATGCCAACCAAAATTTAGGGCATATGATGTTATATACACGCTTGTTATGCGATTTAATGTTTGCTGGGGCATTGCATCACTGAAAGAGCATCTCATATAACATAACAGAATATCAACAATTTACGAATAACGCTTAGTTCACTCCAAGATTTTAATGTGGGAGTAAAATTCGACATTGGCGAATTTCGATACGTACATACATAGCAAAAGTGAAATGTTTTGGGAAGTTTTTTTTTCCAACGTCGGTGAAAACAGTTTTGCTAGTGAAGCTGACCGAATGAAATCCGCGTAATTATGATCCGATAGTGCTCATGATGAATTTAACGGTTAAGCAATCTGCGCTTCGTGTTGATGATGGGCGTAATCTTCTGAGTCAACTACCGGTTCAATTGTGGAGAAGGCATTACGGTTTCTCACGAGGTTTCTTTTCCGGTTGAAATGTAACGATGTATTTCTATCAAAATAATGCTGAAAATGTGTATGAAAGGTTTGCTACACTTCTGGTTTCCAATAATTCAAACATCGTACTTACTCCACAGATACGAGAACCCTTATTCGCAACTAGTTTATCGTCTCCGCGAAAATCGACTCACCGCGTCTTTAACCTCCTGTACTCGCGTGCAAAACCATAACACGTATACTCGCGCACGGTGTCACAGACCGAAAATTGAACTTCTATGCAATGTTGCCATTGTGTATTTTTCAGGCTTTATTGGCATTTATTTCAAGAAGAGGGTATGATTGAATGAAAAAACTCCGAAAAATATGTTTTCTTCGTCTTTATTATGTTTTAATAGTCATCTAATTCAGCCTCCTCAAAATAGAGTAATTTTTGATACTCCAACACAAATAACGATTTTCGAATTTTTCACTGTTATTAATTAAAAGAAAGCAACTGAATATAATTCGTGGAAGTATAAAGAGCTATTAAATAACATAAAATTTTGAATTTTTCACTGTTATTAATTAAAATAAAGCAACTGAATATAATTCATGGAAGTATAAAGAGCTATAAAATAACATAAAAACGTATCGATCGATTGTGGTTTCATTGGAATAAGAATCAGAACAGTTGTTGCGTGTTTTTATTGAAGAGAAGAATGTATAACGACCTTTTAGATATTTACCAGATGATAAAGGTTCTGGAATATGAATTCTGCATATTTCTAGTATTCTTTGTCTCTATTTTCTTGGTAAACTAAGAATTAATGCCTTTTTTTAGATGTGGCATAAAAAGAGGATATAAAAGGATTTATAGGAACTTGCTTTTCTTTTTCTTGTTTTCTTGTCGATTATTAAAAAATATCCCCGAAACTGTTACTGTTAAAAATTACTGTAAGCTACCGATCATTTTATAGTATACTGTTTACAATTCTTCCACAAGTGAAATTCTTTCACAAGTGTGTATATGTATGACCATCATATTTAGCGAATAACTATACGAAAGTCAAACATTTATATTTTGCTTTTGAACGTATAAATCTAACAACGAATAGTTAATATATGGATCCGTTGAATCCAGTTACAAAAGGGACTGAAATCAAATAAGAATAGTCTTGTAATGATCTTATGCATTATATTCAATAAATATTTCACGCCACTAACATTATTTTATTCATTTCATTCAATAATATTCTGCAATATGAAAAAAGGCACTTGTCCAAAAAAAGTTACTCCTATACTCGCGTCGGTGTGTCAGACCGAAAGTGTTAAGCAATCTGCACAGGTCCCCTTTGTTTTCTGAGAAATGAACGAAATATTGATTTCTCGGTCTGACAGACCAATGCGCGAGTATAGGAGTGTTAAAAACGTTTCCGAGGGCATACGGTGAAAGCTTACGCGAACATCTTCACTCGTATTCGGGCATCCTTTCACTGACAATAGTCGTATTCTGGGTCATGCGAATAAAATCAAATTGGCTGTCAAAACGAATCCAATAGAAATGTCAAAAGAGATCCAATAATCAGAAGGGGAAAAAATACTTTAGTTATAATATTCCACTACAAAGAGAAAGTATTGTTAGCCTGCTTTGACATGTATACATCATGTATAGCTAAAATGCACTTCATGTGAATTATTCGCTAGCGTGCACAGCTCGAGGGGAAACATGAAACACAAAACGAGCAGAATAAGCGACGTTTGTTGTTTCGGGTCACAGAAAGATGCTGATAATTATCCTCAGAGCAGATGCGATACTTATACGCTAGCGACATCTCACTTACTATGCAAGGGTAGAGTTTACTTTGCAAATATTCTCCTTTCGCTATCCCCCTTCATTGTTTCTATTCTAGCGGCTGCATAAGTTGCCCGTTATTGACAGCTCTGATCGGGAAAGCACACAAATGGACAGAACAAATGTATTCCAATTTTCATCAATTTAAATCTATTTAGAGACTACGGAATTTCCGATTCGATTGGTATGCAAATCGTTGAAATCCGTTCGCCGCAAAAATAGTTATTAACGTTAACTTTATTTCATAAAAACGTGAGCTGTTTTCTGATTTGACACCCTTAATGTAAGACGTAGTCCTACGTCAAAAAACGGTGGCTTGAAGAGGCTGAATGAGACGCATTGTTCAATCGGGATCCGTGCCAAACACAGGAAGAGTTTGCTTCAGAATTGGGAGTTAGGTGCCAAGGCCTTTTCATGCGATTGTATGCGTTGGGAATGATTCAAGAGCAAGAAACTTGATATCGTTATGATTTGAAACGTTGAGCGTTATTTTTTCGTCTGTGATCGGCGGTATGAAGGAAGTGTTTTCTTTATCGCATCGCGTTGAAACGGGCAATGGAAAATATATAACAGTATCCCAAAGAAAGGCAAGACATGGGGACTCATGCTTCATACATCATCGACTTTAAATATTCTCGCTGTGATAGTTAAACTGTGTACAAAAAAGCACTTTTCATTATTCACAACAAAATCGGCACTCCGAAGTGATTTCCATGTAGAACATTGTGTCGAGACTGTGAATTTAAAATCGCAAATGGCTTAGCCCAATAAGTAGAAAACGAGCGGAGCTTCAACGGCAATATTTCTTCTCTCCTCAATACAATGATCGTTCGTTAGTTGGGCCGGAAAATCAACTCAATTATCGATTTTTTCTCTCTAACTGGACTGCAAATCAGCGATAGCGATATTTCAAATTGAAGATGGCGTCTATTATTGATAAATAACTGCAATGCACGCCCTTTTAAAGATAGGTCCAGTTAACGAATGACTGCTGGCACTTAAAGATTGTGCTTCGTCACTGCATTACTATCTCGTTATTGACAGCACGGATAAGAAAGCACAGAAATACACTGCACAAATGTATGGGAAAATTGGAATGCATTCAACTTTCGTTAGTTTCAACCTTTTGCGGAGGTATAGCACATCGAACAAATTTTTAAATGCACCCCATTTAAAATTATATCATATAAAATGTTTTTCGATTTGGCACAAATTTATTTCTTTTAACTGCCGATCGGGCTCGATCGTATTTTGTCAAATATATGCTGGGAATTTGTAATTTTAAATTTTCTCTCTGAACATTTTTCATTTTTTTCAAGTTGATACTACTGTCAGCGGTCTTAATGTGAATTTTTAGCGCGATCTGTCATTTGGTTTATTTACAACGTCTTCAAGAACAGGTTAACTTTTTTTTTTTTGCTCGGCGATTTTTGATATGATGTTGTCCATTAAGAATTCGTTCCGGAGGGCCAAACGGCCAATAAAGTGCTTGGTGCTATGAAGTGTTTGAGAGAAAAAAATCGTCGCAAACGGCCAGATTTGTGGAAGAACACTTGAATTTTGCACACGATAATGCACCAGCTCAACCGTGGATCATTGTGAACGAATTTTTGACCAGAACTGGCACGAATGTGTTTGAAAAACCACCGTACTCTCAGGATATGGCTCCGTGTGACATTTTTTTCGTTTTTACTGCATAATGTAGTATATCAGAAGGGCCCTATTTTAAAGACGATAATATAAATTTAGATGACGAATAAAGCATTTTCTTTAAAAGAACAAATTCCCGATATATATTTGACAGAATGTATGTACCTTATTTTTAGGAGATATTGATGGTGATCTTCTAGAGGTTTTAATGAGATCGCTAATAGAGCTCAAATATTTCACGAAATTGAATTCTATCGTTCGCTATTCCCCTCGAAACTGAAGGAACGCCTTAGACACATATTTTCCTAAATAATCATTAACCCTGCTGTTGAAAATTTGTCATTTTAGCACGATTCAATTAAAACCTTCTCGAGATGGCTTCACTCCCGTCGTTTCGGATCGATAATCAATTATCGAGGCCCAGAAGAGTCAAGAAATACTCTAATTGGAAAACTCCACTACCGTGTACTTGCCCGAGAATATTTGTTCGCTATGAAACTGTCTTGAAGAAGTTGATTATGTGAAGGTTGCGCATAGACGGTGCTCAAAAACGATAATGCTTGGCTAATGTTGATTTGTTGTGTCAAGTCACACCATGGGACCGATCCCAGCCAGAGCCAATGGAATTTTGTGTCACTGAGACATTTCTGTTCTGAGCTACTTTTAGAAATGTGTTAAAGAAGTGGGCTTTGATTCACGTGTTGAGAGGAACTAAAATGTAGCCGAAGAAGTTGTCTTCTTGGATCACAAAGTGTCGAAAATTAAATAACTGATATTGAAATGATTCCATTGATTAAATTTAATTAATTGAAACTTAATATTCTTTTTGCGTTCAGACATCCTATCAAATACACACCGGGAATTAGCGTTTCTAACACTCCTATACTCGCACGAAAAATTTTAACTCGTGTACTCACAGACTGTGTGCGTCTCTGTGATATTGCTATTGGCCCTGATTCTCGAATACAATTGAACTACGTTTTACGCAATTGAACTACGTTTTACGAGTTAGTGAAGTGTCGAAGATAATTATGAGTTTTCAGGCAGAATGAGCACTTTTCAAATAAAAAATCATTAATGAAAATTATCTTCTTCGTATCAAACTGGTATTCAATGTGAGTGGAAAACTTTGTTTTCTTCATGTGGTATAATAATCCCATACAAAAATCTCATCTGAAGATAATTTGATATTATAATGATAAATTTAGTGGGAAACTAATCTCGCATCCAGATGTCGACACCGTACCGTTGTCATCGCGAATGCGTTTCATACCGTTTCCACCGTGAAGTGTATTCGTAGTGTATTCGAGAATCAGGCCCATAATGGTCTTCTGACACTATTCACAGGCTAGCTCTCTCAAACTCAAATTATGCTTTCCGACTTTTATTTTATCGATCAGTTAAAGAGGTTGATGGTTGTCGTTGACGTGGTAAATCGATCATCTCTTCTCGGTCGTCTTTGAATGCCTCATATCATTCATGCATCCGCGTATTCGACATAGTTGAGTCACCAAAAATTATTCTGCAACATTTTCAACGTTTCGGCACAAAAATTTTGTTTACAATGCGACATTTCACACAATATCTTTGACCAATAGAATTATCCATTGAAAAATCGTCGAGAAAAAAGTTAACTTGTTTTTAATGATGCTGTAAACAAACTAAAAACAGATCGCGCTCTAAATCTACATTAAGACTACTGACAGTAGTACCAACTTAAAAAGAAAAAAATGTGCGTGGTTGTATCTAGGACACGACCGCATTTTTGACGTAGAACTACGAAATTATATTATTCAATCCGCTTGTTAATCACTTCGGATATTCACCCTTATTCGAACGAATAGAAAACGTTCGAAAGTATTCCACATTTGTATTTTTGTTTTCGTACGAATCGAATCCATCCATTCTAACTTTCAAAAATTGAACAATTCGAACGAAAATACTATACTAGTTTTCGTACCAATGCGTTTTTCACCTGCTTACCAAACCTGCTTGCAAATCCCGTTCGTTTGTTGAATCAGTATTCACGTTTTTCGGATGACTCGAGCTTAAGTCGTATTGGTTATACTGCTAAATCTATTATGGAGGGAATTGAGTCATTCAGAACTTTTAATATGAGTCATGAAGATTATATTTCATTTCGATTCATTTTTGTGATGCCGGTTTCAGTAAGTCCTCGCATGATAATCGCTGTCATCCTTCTAGTATTGATATCATTTTTCGCTGTACAATTGCCCATGTTGCCGCATCCCGACACCTGCTTAACACGTTCGTCGCCCCGTCAGCGATATACGGCTGTCATTCGCTAACTGGACTTTCTTCAACTGAACTTATCTTTAACAGTGCGTGCGTGAACTGAGCTGCAAAGTAGATATGTATCAATAATAGACATCATCTTTAATTTGAAGTATTGCTTTCGCTGTTTTGCAATCCGGTTAGCTAGTAAAATTCGATAATTGGGTTAATCTTCCAGCCCAATTAACTAACGACCACCGTATGGGTGACACTTTAATCGATGCTTTAATGAAATCTTGCATGAAATTTGAGTGATGCATGAAATCTTGCATCTGACAACTTCAAAATGTTTAGGTTATCACTCAGATTTCGAACAAAAACTGTAAACATCTTTACTCCTATATTCCGCTTGAGGTGTTAACGAACTCCAGATCATGCAACAGTAAGGTTTTCCTACCAGGATTTGAAGGTTACTTCCATGAAAGATACGTTGTATCTAAATAAATTCAGCACGGGTCAATATCCCAACATTCTTGATATTCTCCCATATCCGCACTGGCACGAAAATTTATGGCGTCAACCTGACGGGACCGGGAGCTCAATATTTCGACAATGTTTGCCTTATAGCTATGTTAGTAATATGTAACCGATTACTCGCGGTTGGCTCGAGGTTAGTATTACAAGTGTTTTCGTAATTGTGATGTTGCTGTCTCCAATGCTCTGTACCTGTGCCCGACACGGGATACTTCCTATTCTGCCGTGATCTCGCAAAGTGACACAAGCGCCAAAATTGACATTTTACTTTTTATGTTATAAATCGATAAAGAATACCAAATCCTTTCAAACGACTGCGAAGTTTTATAGAAATGTGGAAAAATGACCCCGTAAAGACTTCAAAACGGAATGGCGTAAGCGCCATTTCCACTGTGATGTGGCGCAAGCGCCATTTCGCTTATAATGTGACGTAATTTGGAATCTGATGCGATATGATTTTTAATCCGTTCTGATGGCATGGAATGAACGAGAAGGGACTTAACATTTCAAATAACAACATCAATCAAGGGACAAAGCATCTTAACGATGTTCACTTACCTCACTTACTCAATGTCTTTTTCGGATGAATTGAAGCTGAGAGTTGATCGAAGAGTAATGTCTAAAATCTCCATCGAAACGCATCTTATAACAAAACTCAGAACATCCTCGCGTAAACTGTATTTGATTACATCGGATAATTTCGGACGGCATTATCTTATTCAACACGGATGTTTTCAATTGCATTTGAATTGGAATAGAAGATGCTGTCAATAGTTATTACAATCGAGTTCTCAACTACGTTAACCCGCTCGACACACGCTACAAAAACGGAAAATGTGCAGAACTGTTCTCTCTGATGCTACCTCTTGCTCCACTCAACGGTGGCATGTTGTAGAAAATATTTGGAAACAGATTCTCCCATACTTTGATGGATGAACGCCATTCGGTTGTGGAAACAGCGATTAAAATTTTCTGTTTCCACAACAAACTGGCGTTGGTAACATAGCTTAAATAAAACTGCATTTTTTCAAAAATCGAGCCGATGGCAATGTTTTTCCATCAATTGTACACAGTTTGTACAGATCAGATTTTCGTAATGTACGCGTATGCTGATTATACATGCAATTTTGCGAAAAGTCTCGTACTGAAAATTTCTCCTTCTGGCGCTTGCGTCACTTTGTGAGATTACGGCAGAATTGGGATGCAGCTGATCATTAATCAGCAACGCCTCCCTAGTCTGTACCCCATATCTAGCGTGGTGCATCTTCTCGACTCGAGGAATCCCGGATAGAATGGTCACTATCCGACGCAAACATCAGCTCGTGTAGAGCTATCATGAGCGGAACAACCTTTGACTCTTGTTGAATGATCAGTGGACTGCACAACCTTTGGCCCGTGTATCTCTAAAGAGCGTGTGTATGTATTGCAGCGACTAAGTAAAAGTTATTGATCGGATAGGAGGGATATGAAACAGGGACACAAAGAAGGAAACATCATTAAACGTTGACATCGGCGTTTCTGAGGAACAGGTATAGATGAAGCAGAAGATCAGGATCACGGTTACCTAGGATATCCCGGGAGTGCCTTTTGATCTCAGTGCTCTAGAGAGCTGAGAGCGAGCAGAATGGAATCGGATACACGACCAGACAGTATGCTCGATGTCGTGGTAGCCATCGCCACAATCACATAGATTGTTTGCTGAAAGCCCAATGCGATAGAGATGCGCGTTTAGGTTGTAGTGATTGGACATAAGCCGAGATATCACGCGAATGAAATCACGACCTACATTCAATCCCTTAAACCAAGCTTTCGTCGAAACCTTAGGGATAATCGTGTGTAACCAGCGACCGAACTGAGAAGGACCCTTGGTGAAAGAAATTCTACGCCATACTCCTCCTTTACTTGTCTTGAGAAAAACAATACACTCTTGATCGATGCTCGCGGGCAACGATGTTGTTACGATGACCACCAAACGAGAAGTGATGTGGATTCAGATCAGGTCGGGTAATGAATTATAGAGACCAAGGCTCGGCATAGTCATAGTCAACTGAGGATAGTCCGCTGACTATCTGACTGACTATACCCATATTCAGTTGGAAATGACTTTTGGCTTCTTCACGCGGTTTCTCCGTCAAAACGACTAAACAGTCAGTCGCTTTCTTCCTCTACGACTCGACTATCTCATTTCATTCTTCTCAGTCAAATTGTCTTCATTGCATTTTGAAGTGACTTCCCCCAAAACGAATTTGTTCCTCTCTCTCTCCCATGCATCACGTATGCATGCATCGATGTTTGAATTCAAGTCATCCAAGATCAAATCTTGGATGGCTTATTTATACCAAATAATTTGAAAACAGACAGAAACGAATGTATTAGTTGCTCGTTATTGATGGCACGGGTAGGGTTAGCACACAAATGTATGGGAAAAAGGGAATTCTTCCAGTTTTCATTAATTTAAACCGTTTAGGGAATAGGGAATCGTAATGTATAGCATATCAAACGAATCTTAGAGAATTCGATTGGTATGCATTTCATCAGAATTCGATCGCTGTGAAAGTAGTTATTAACGTTAACTTTATTTCATAGAAACGTGACATGTTTACTGATTTGGCACCCTTTCTGAAAGACGTAGTTCTACGTAAAAAATTGACAAATGTTCAGCGGGAAGATTCAACATTACAAATTCCCGGTATATATTTGACAGGATGTATAGTAATGTGACGCTATTTTTCAAATGTCAACATTTGGAATACATGCTTCTGTAGAATTTCCTCAAATATCGATATTTCATCTCCGTGGATATCTGCGTTTCATTCATGTTCTCAGGGGGTCTTCGTAGCCACTTGGTTACGCGTTCGCTTACTAAGCGATCGATCGTGAGTTCAAACTCAGGACCCTCAATTGACCATCTTTGTGTTGTTATAGAATAACTACGTCCAAGCAACCATCATCAGCGATGGAGATCGATCCACGGTCGAAATAAGATCGATTCATCCATACAACTGCTCTGCTCTGCAAGAAACATCGGGCTGCTGTTCTATAAATAACCCAACAATGATCAATATCAACTGTCTCCGCTGTCCGGTCTGCTGAACAATGGAAGAACAGAAAGAATACCCTTACGCCTAAATGGCTACTACTGTGTAATTTACCATAATGTAATGGATCAGAAAAACCTAACGCCTTAAAAATGGCTACTGTGTAATTTACAATTTATAGAAACATAAACATATGTACATGTACACGATTAAAACTCGGCTCTGTTACAGCTAAAATGCTAATGAGCCTAATAAATAAATAAATGGGATAATAATTCATGTTCTCACTCATGATGTAGCCCTTTCCTCATGGAGGGGCAGGCAACGATGGGGACGCACGTCATATTTTATAACATGTGGTCTGGGAGCAGGGAGTAGGCGAAAATGAACATGAAAATCGGTTGGAGATGTAATAATAAAACTCACTGCGAATAGCAATACTCCAGCAGAGGTGGTACTGCATTGAAATGTTCCCCTTCTTGGAATACACAGCGGGTAACAAACCCACAATTACCAGTGCCATCAATACTCACATCGATCTGTCCCATTTTGAAATGTTCGTATATGCATCGACACTGAATATAGGCATGATGGAGTGAATTGTTGTTTTTGTTAATTTTTTCAGCTTTAATCTATATTGGAAATATAAAAAAAGCTGAATTCCAAGAGAAAATGGAAATAATTCAAAAAACTGCAGACGTAACAGATAGGTTGGGATCGAGAAAAGTTTTCTGGGATATTTTTTTCTGTCGTTTATGTATTGTTTGAAAATAACAAATTATTCGATAATTTTCATACATTGGAAATCAGCTGTGGCCACCAAACCAGAAAAGTCTGTGTACTGTGTGAATCGTTGCACAGAACCCAGCAGGCTTTGACTCAATAGGCAGTCATAATTTGTGTCGAAAGTGAACAAGTGTGTTGACCTGGTTTCATAATTCCACAAACGAACGAACCACTTAACATGGCAACAGAAAAGAAAAAGACCGCACACGCCACTTACCGAGTAGTGCCTGGAACAGCCTCGATTTGAATATCCGGATGACTCGTTCGATGGCACTGCGTAGAGCCTTATCCTGGGGGTTTGACAGCCGTGAGTGGTAATCTTCGAGCAGCTCAAGGGCCCGATGTGCTTCTGGAAAAAAATAGGAACAACAAACAAGTTTTGGATCAATTTTCCGGTTCGTTGGTGAGATGTGTGATTAAAAGCAAGATCGACAACAAGTTAAAAATGTGTACTCATTTTCGCTTAGCAATGATACATTTTAAACATAACCTAATGAGAGTTCAACATAATCACGCGTAGGGTGAGAGACTCCTATTTTTAGACGGGTGAAAATTTATTTTCATTCCGTGTTATTTTTTTGTGTGCTTTCATACAGCATTTTTATTGTTGATGCTGGGCGCATGCGTAAATTACACCCAAAATCAAACCCTTCAATTCAAAGGTGCATCGACAGAAACAAACATTCTGTTGTCAGTTCGCCCCGCAAACGATACCATCGAGCGGTTGAACATTCGAAACCCTGAAATCGATAGGGACAAATCAAGTTCATCCGTAAATAGTCGTCACACGGGGGAAGCTATTTTCGTACGGGAACCTAGGAGATGATGATACTTTCGCGGCAACCACCGCGCTCGCAAGACGTGTAAACGCAAAACAACGTAAGAAAATTCCCAAACCCATGGTTTTGACTTCCCCGGTAACGTGCGTCTGTCTGTTTCGAGACGGACGTGAATCAGCAGGTGGATGGATTGTGAGTATGCATGCATGAATCAAATGTTTGATTGTTTAGCGCGTTCTCACTCGGACGAGGACTTTTTTTTCATTAACCCGTTTTATGCCAAGTGTTCGAAAAATCGAACAGTAACTTCGATAATTTTTCATGGCTTTGGAAAGCAACCATATGGTTTTGGCATCATATGATAGCCTAATCTATTAGCTACCACTTACTATCAATTTTATTCAAATCTGTATCACTTTATTGGGCATAAAATCAATTTAAAGCAACTATGAGCGGAAAGTAAATAACCTCACATAACCTAACAAAAACAAAACCTTACCAATATGAAAATATGTAAACTTTTCTAGAATATTACTTTGGTAAAAGATCACACATTGTGATGTAGGAAAAAAAGCATTAGATTGAACCTCATACAGGAACAAAAATGTAGGTTTTGGCCAATGTTTTTGTTTGGCGCTTTTTTGATTTTTTGTCATTTTCCGGGAATAATTCTTGAAGATTGGGGTTTCTGTAACGCCAAAAATCAAAATTACACCAATGGCTTTTGTTAAAAAAATAATTTTTGCAGCTTGGTCGTTAATGGGTTAAAGGAGTAATGGAGTTACCATATCAGCCATTCCACTCCAAAACGATATAGTGGTTCTCAGATTTCCATGAAAAGTGGTAGTTTTGTTCTTTATCGCATAATATTAGACCCGTATTTTTTTTCGCTAGGGTGACCATTTTCATTTTAGGGTGGTTCGAAAAAAAATTTTCCCCTTTCATCCAAAAACGCCTTTTTGAAAAAAAATCATAATATTTGAACTACTGAACAGATTTAGATTACCGACATGTTCATGTACCGACAAACATGTTAAATTTGCAAAATAATAACACAAAAACGAAAAATAATACATCTCATCTCTTTCGGGGGCCATCGAGTTGGGTAGGTGTCGAGTTATGGAGAGAAAAATGCTTGTAAAATCAATCGAAGGTGCCATGAAATCTATCGAGTTAGGGAGAGTTGACTGTAGTACATGAAAAAACCTAAGCTTTTCAGAACAAATATAGCGCCCTCTATCTTCTTTATGAATATTTTTAGTGGAAAAAAGGGGGAAAATTGTTTTTTTGAACCCCCGGTCAACTTCGAAAAATCATATATCAAAAATGAAAAAAAATAACATCTCTGATATCGAGATGTGCACCCGTGGTCGAGTGGTTAGCGTATCACATTATCATACCGGGTGTTCGGGTTTGATTCCCGTTCTGGCCGGGGGATTTTTCGTCAGAGAAATTTCTTTCGACTTGCACTGTGGTCACGCGTATTCTAGGAAAATTGTTTTTTCGAACCCCCGGTCAACTTCGAAAAATCATATATCAAAAATGAAAAAAATAACATCTCTGATATCGAGATGTGCACCCGTGGTCGAGTGGTTAGCGTCTCACATTATCATACCGGGTGTTCGGGTTTGATTCCCGTTCTGGCCGGGGGATTTTTCGTCAGAGAAATTTCTTTCGACTTGCACTGTGGTCACGCGTATTCTAGAGCTTGCCCATCGGAATACATTCAAGGCGAGTTATTTGGCTCAAGAAATCTCAACTAAGTATTAATAAATGACGCTAGTTGATGCATACGTTGAGACGGCAAAAGTTCCAAAGGAACGTTAACGCCATTCAAGAAGAAGAAGAAGATATCGAGATATGTTATGTAAAAAATCCTCAGCTTTCAAGAATATTTTTTAATAAAAGACTAGCTAATTGGCTTCAATTTTATATGTTGATAATCTAAATCGGTCCAGAACTTTCTCAAACGAAAAAATCCGGTATCTCTGTTCACCGACTTGAGCATGTTTACCGTCGATCCCGTATCAAATCCAGAACCGTTCTCCCCCGGTTAAAGACGTGGCCGACGTGCATGAAAACGTGTATCTGACCAAGCCCTCCGCTAGTCTTATGGTGTTTGGATTAGTGCCTTCCGATGGCAAAAAATGAACCTGCTGAATTACTTAGTATGGCAGGTCAAGGCCTGTTATAAACGCCACTCGAGTACAACAAGGAGAGAAATGGATCCAGACTACATTATTAGGACCTGCCGTGATTGTAGCAAGTGGAAACTCGATCGATGATTAACATAGTTTAAGACTTCCGGAAACATCCCCCTTTCGTGCATCGAAAAGGCACTTGTTCTGAGGAACATAGACCAACTGTTGCGAAGCCTGAACTTCATTCGAAGAAGGTTCTGTGGGCGTTCGGTGAGACTGGAAAGGTCATCAAGGTGATACGATCAATGTTGACAAATATTGCAATCAACTGGATCAATTGAAAGCCACGCATCTAGTTGAGTGTTTTGAAAATAAGCTTCAAGAATTTTGGAAGAAGGGCATAATGAGGTTTTCTGAGAGATGTTTTGGGTGTATGATTCAAATTGTGCCTAGTTGCTCTGTTATATTCTCGTTCTTGTCGGGACAGTTTGAGAAGTACAGATTCTACCAATCGTCAATTAACTAATAGTTTGTTTTACAATTTTTTTTACATTTCTAATCGATTGATCCCAAATAGCTCGCTCAGGCGATAAAATTGTTTATACGAAGGCCAAAGAGAGTCATAAAAATTACATAAGATCCGGCGAACGCAGAAGCGCCGTGGGTCGTGAAGCCAAGCAAGTCAAATCGTCATTCATATCACAGCCCACCAAGGTGAAGTCAATTCCACTAGGAAAGGAACCGCCCTAAGCGATTAACCGTTGAAAAACGAACGGTTCGAAACAATCCACCACAAGGAGAACCACATGATCCATCCTGACATTACGGCGTTGGTGAATATAAAGAAATCCCAATTAAGTTCGGTTAAAGATACGAAATTTTCTATTCCTCTCATCCCATCCTATGTACCTTTCCTGCCTTTCCTGTTCTGGCTTTGCCCAGCCAAATCCTTGAAGACGTGGTAGCATCGGATAACCATTATGTTAAATAGTCACTAGAGGATATGTATCGGCAGAAGATAAACGTTGTACCGAAGACCGCCAACTCTCCTAATTTCCCCCAGTTGCGACCGGTTGAATTGCTTTGGGAGAACCTCAAACGGAGGATCTACTCCAATAATATCCTGCCCGAAACGGAGAAGCAGCCGATCGCCAAGGTCACGTAAGAGCTTCGTAGACACATGTAGACATCCAACTTTTTTCGACCATGGTTAAGGTTCCGGCCAACTTCCGTAATGCCACCAGGCAGCGCGTCAAAGCATTTTTGTAGAAGGCTTAATAAACGGATTCAAGGGAAATTTGGAAATTCGGATCGACGATGGACCAGCTTTTTACACTGCGGCAGATCCTCCAAAAATGCCCCGAGTATCAGGTTCCTACTCACCACATCTTGGTCGCTTCAAAGTCGCATATGATACAATCGACCGACGGCAGCTATGGAGAATCATGGACGAATACGACTCATCCCCGAAAGCTGACAAGAATGACTCAGGTAACGATGAACGGTGTACCGTGTAGTCAACACATAGTCGCGCCTGCTATGGGCTCCGCAAATCCTTAAGTTCCGAACAAATTACGGCCGCGTACAAAGTGACCCATGAACAAATCCCTGATTCGACCGGTAGTACTACCCATGTACGAAGCATGGCGATACTCGAAAAGGACTCACAAGTACTTGGTGTTTCTTAATGCCTAGTGCTCAGAACAATATTCGATGGTGCAAACGGAGTATGGAGAAGGAGGATGAACCACGAACTGACACAGCTCTACGGCGAACCCAGCATCCAGAAAGCCAAGATGGACAAGTGCGATGGGCAGGGCATGCCCTATTATACCAGTGATTTCTACTGATAAAAGCCTCCACTCTTAGACTAAGAGTCAGGGCTCGGCATAGTCATATTCAACTGAGGATAGTCAGCTGACTATGGGGAAATTCCCTTCCGTATTCAGTTGGAAATGACTTTCGGCTTCTTCACGCAGTTTCTCCGCCAAAATGACTAAACAGTCAGTCGGGCGTTTAGTCGTTTTCCACCTCTACGACTCGACTACCTCATTTCATTCTCCTCCTTCAAATTGTCTTCATTGCATTTTGAAGTGACTTCCCCCAAAACGAATTCGTTCCTCTTTTTCTCTCTCTCGCTCATTCACCACGTATGCATGCATCGATGTTTTGAGTTCGACGTGGTTTGACATATACTACAGGTGAGCTAGATTGTTTTGTATCGTACACGAAAATTATTCACACGTATTAAAAAGCGTGAAGTGTTGTGTTCAGAACCACTGACAAATTTGTAAATATTGTTGCTATAAACCCGTTTTTCTGTATGTTTTTTCACAAAATTAAGCTCGGAGGCAAAGTGAACTAAAATGTTGTTTAGAATTCCTCCCAAATTGCACGCTATTTACTAATACCAACGCGACCTTTCTAACATACCTGATAACTGTCTTAGTTCGTTGGTTTGAGTTCACGATGGGTAGACAATAAACCGACCATTAATGGCGAACTACTTTTGTGCATCAGAAATCAAGTTTTCGTTCCTCTTTATATGGACATAGAATAACCACTGACTGGACTAGTTCATCTGTCATCCAAACTCTCAAAGCTAGTCAATTCATTTTCTAGTTAATGTAAATTATGTTGACGGAGAATGCCGAAGTAGTGCTAGTCGAAGCGAAGCGTAAAAGTGGAAGCTAGATGGATTGAACTACTGATCAACGCACCAAATATAAAATATATGAGGGCAAACGGCTCCAATTAGAGCAACTTGAGCCTCCCAGCAAGGGTTACCTTGAACGGCGGAGAGCTTGAGCTGGTGGATGAGTTCGTGAAGCTGAGAGAGAACCGATATGCGTCGCTGCCCAAAGTTGTCGCTGTACGAAACATCGATTAGACCGGTTGTTGGGCTCCACACTGTTCGCTGAGGACCTGAACTTATTTGAAGTTTTTGAACAGAGGGATTTGCGAATTTTCTATGTGCTGCTTGGAGATAACCTAATTGCACATCTAGCAAAAGTTAGTATGTTATGATGAGCCGAACATGCGTAAGGATATCGGACAATCTTGTTAAAATCTGTTTCCGGCACCATAAACAAAGTAGCACATCATGCACGATGGTTGGACCAAATCGAAGGCGACTTGCGAGTGATGAGGCGTCTGGGCCAGTCGGTACTGGAGTACCAGTAAGTTTCTTGTTTTTTTTTTAAATTAATGCTTTATTCTGCAAAAATGGTTACAAATTACATTATAACCCATCGTTAGTCACAACTTTTTACCATCTTTCTGGCAATTCACGAATCCCTTTGCGGAAATAATCGGCCGGTTTGACGGCTAAGCACGAATCGATCTAATTTTTGACTTCATAAAAATTAGAGAAGTGCTGGTCAACCAGGCCATGTAGCATCGATCGTAAAAGGTAGTAATCGGACGCAGCAATGTCTGGAGAATATGGCGGGTGGGATAGGACCTCCCATTTCAGCTGTTTCCAAGTATGTTTTGACCGGTTTCGTGATATGCGGCCGAGCATTGTCGTGCTGCAAAATAGCTTTATCGTGTCTTTGCTCGTATTGTGGCCGTTTTTCCTTCAGTGCATGGCTCAAACGCATCAATTGTCGTCGATAGAGGTCCCCCGTGATGGTTTCATTCGGTTTTAGCAGCTCATAGTACACCACACCCAGCTGGTCCCACCAAATATACAGCATAACCTTCTGGCCGTGAATATTCCTCGCGACCGTCGATGTTGATGCATGGCAGGGGTATCCATACGTTGCCCGACGTTTAGGATTGTTTTGATGAACCCACTTTTCATCGCCAGAAACGATTCGATACAAAAAAACACTTTCTTTTATGCCGTTGGAGCAGTTGTTCGCACGTGAACTTTTTTGGCGGTCCGGAACGTTCTTTGCCTTCCAAGTCAAAATTACCACTTTTAAACCGTGCAAACCACGTCTGACATGTTCGCTCGGGTGGAGCATGGCCACCATGAACTTCCACCAAAATGTGATGACTTTCCGCAGCTTTTTTGGTTCATATTGAAGTAATGAAGTAACACTCCCCGCAAAAACACTCTCGTTGGTACTTAATTCGACATATCCGAAGTGGCAAAAAACTATGTTGTTTACGCTTCAACTTTTTGACATATACTCAAAAATACGCGCAATGACAGTAGCTTTCCAACGAATGTCTGGAAATTTGATTCACTGGAATAATAATCAAGTTACGCCATCTGTTGTAAAACCGAAGAAGCTTACCGGTACACCTAATAGTTTGCCACGCAGGGTAAGTTTAAAGGACAGAAGCGACATAAGCTTTTAGCAGTAATAAAAAATACTAACTAAAATACAGAAAATGCTTATTTACAAAAATATAAATATTGATTATATGGAGTTGATTTCTCTAGGGTCAAAATAATAGCAGTCTCTCACATATTGTTTTCTAAACAGCTGAAACTTCAGGTAGTGAACAAACTTCTCCGAAGATTGACCGATTCTACAGGTCATTAATATAAATGGCAACAGTGTGCGAATAAGGGATAAAATATCTTGCATGCTGATTCTTATCCACTAACAACACGCCAAAGTCTTCATCGTCCCACCCCATTTTTTTCTCTATTTCAGCACTAAAACGCTAGAACTTGATTAATATCGAATTTCCACAACAATACTTTTTCCCGCTCGGGATACGTTCTTCGCCGGAAAACTAAGGGACTCTAGATGAAAGCCACCTGATAAAATATCCTGTTTCGCCATCACCGTTTGTTGGCCTAGTTGCGTTAGGTCGGCATGAATATACCTACGTATAAACCATTAGCTTTCCGCTGTGGGTGGCTCTGGGTGGTAAATAGAGACCATGTGACCGACGACCGGTCCGAGAGCGCAAGCAAAAAACAAAACTGGCTTTACCACGAGCGAATTCGAGTAAAGTCACAGCCATTATCAATTATATAATGATGATACTGTAGAGAACAATGGCTTTCCTCCTCTCCGAACGGTTGGACGCGTCGAGGTCATGGAAAGGATGATAGCGATCTTGTTTCAAGGGTTTCTCGACTAGTTTTATAGTTACAGCCATCGTTACTACCTACCTTGCTTCTTGACAGGCATCCTTCTGTGCTCCCTTTTCTCCAGGGTGTATCCGACTTGCAGACAATGCACCGGAACACAACTTTCAGACGTACCGTTTCGAGCAAAAGGGGGGAAAACTTCACATAAAATCGATATTCACAATGGAAAAACTGTCACCCTGAATCGCGTCGTTTTTTCTCTTCTTTTTTTGTGTTTAATCCTTCTTCAACCACTCTGAACACACAACACGCTAATCACTCAAACTCGGGAAAATGAAACTAACATACACACATGAGAGCACACTTTCCTTCGGTCGGTGCTAAATGTTTTCCACTCTGCACTACTCTGGCTCCGTCCTGCTCCTGTCACGCTGCTGCTGTTCCTTTTGGATTCACACTGCTCCTCGAATATCACAAATCACATCAAATTGGTCGATACACACTTTTGACGCTGCTCTGAATGATGAGGAGGAAAAACACTGACATTCTCGAGACTCTATGCTGGCTGCTTGTCTGGATTCGCCATCGTCAACACAAATTGTGCGGCCCAAACCATAACAGCGCATAACAGTCAGATCGTCGTTTTTGGAGCGCGTTGTGTCTCTGTTCTGTCTGTTCTGGCTGTTGGGGTGGGAGCTGTCGGGAGAGTGGAGCGAAGGGAAAAATCGGCACACGCAGCATAAATAGGAAAACCGCATATAAGCGCTAGCATATATCGTAATATCGCGCCGTAGCAGGTTGAGTGGGTGAGATTGTCTACAGAAGCCACTTAAAGGCAATCGGGAGTGCGGGAGAGAGAGCGTGAGAGTGGATATTGAGTTATTTTTCCTGTGGCCAGGGTTGCCAACCTTCCAGTTTTTTTTTTCAAGCATGCCAGCGAAACAGCCAAAGGCCAAGAATTTCCAGTTAAAAAAAAACTACAGTTTTATACAGTTTTTTAAAATATTTTTTCGAGATTTTCAAGTTTTTTACTCCCTAAAATTATATTCTTTTCTTCCAGTTGTGAGAATCTACTCCGCTTCACTCACATCGAAGACCTTTATGGTGATTATCGTCTTTCTCTATCTAGTATAAGCATACAGAAGTACGATACGGTGTTTTCTCACTTTTTTGCCTCGCTTTTATTGATATTCAGTCCAATCAGCAAAAAATATGCCAGTTTGGATAATGTTTATGTCGGTGCTGCAATCGAAATGTTGATCAATGAATATTTGTCAGTATGTGAAATTTCATAATGATGATGATGATGATGGTCCGGCCTCCTTCCCCTACAGAGGTTTGAGCAAGACGAGTTATCTAAAAGATAATTTATTTATTTTTTCTCAACATTGAAATCAGTTTAGCAAACATAAAAAACGAACTGATTTTATTTACAAATATAAGTTCAAAAAATTTCAATGTCAAAAGATAAGCCAATACTCAGTACTCAGTGTCCGCCACAGAGCCGATACGGTCCCGACGAGGCCCTTGCAGTGGTCCACCAAAGCACAAGTCCAACCGCCAGCATTTCACACAACGCCGTAGCTGACTTCAAGACCAATTCGATAAAGTTTTACATTACACTCTGCAATCAAGGTCTAAAACGTTTTAATTTGAGTTATCCTTTAATCGTCAATGTGGCGATAATGGCGATCCAACTATTGCCATAGAAAGGAAGCATACGTAAATTGTTCCCCTTCTAGGAAGTGTTCCAAATATTTGCGATCGAAATGATATCCAGAAAATCGTTAATGAATTCGAAACCTGGGTTTTACTGACTTCACTGTAAACGAACGCCAGGATGCTTCTTTTATGGTGAAATTTTATCCCAAAAACATATGACATTAATTTTTCTTATCCCAAATTGATAAAAAAATAATTTCAACATGCTTGATTGTGTCACATTCCTCAGCAACCGTTAAACGTTTGTTTTCAGAATACAATTTGAACAAAACAAAACTAAGAAATAGAACAGGGAAATGAAACATTCTAGCTTTCAAAAATTATGTACACATGCATAAAAAAACAGTCAGGTTTCTAAGAATTCTAGTATGATCACAAACAGATTGAGGAAAATTGAAAATGCTAAGGTACTTACGTATTAACACCAACGGAGCGCAATTTTTTTTATGAGTTTGTTTTTTTGCTATAAAATTTATTCTGAGGGTAATGTAATGGGAGGGGGCGAAGTCCCCGTCTAACGAGGATAAGGAACCGAGGCGGCCCCCATCCACCGAGGTGACGCAATCGGAGTTGGCCGCCGAATCGCTGTCAGAAGCGGCGGCCTCTCGCAAGCAAACCTGTTTCCACCAATTGTTAGATGAGAATTTCGCTACCATCACATTGGCCTCACAATTAATTTCATTACATTACATTTCATTTAATCAGTTAATTCATAACAAAAAGAACACTCCGGTGGCGGTTATACGTAAGTACCAATGCTACATACTGACACTATCATTGAGAAAAATTTTAAAAAATAAATTCTTCCAGCTTTTTTCCAGTTAAAAAACAAGATGTGGGTTATATCTGTGATATAACCGCAAGGTAGACGTAGGACTACCGTTGGCTCGGTAATCATTTATTTGAAATTGCATCTGAATCATTTCTAAATGAATGAATGAATGAATATTTTGAAAGATTGCTGAAAGTTTTTCTTGTTAGTGTGTGGTTGGATGAGTGTAAGTATGGAATTGTTATTAACATAAAATTCAACTCTTCCGAACTTGTTGGTGGTCCCGAAAAGAACCGATGGAATTGGAGTGGCCGTGTAAAAGAAACTGAAGATGATTGATACATGATTCACTTTTGTTTTCGTGAGAATAACACGAGATTTTCATGCGCAGAATAGAAACTGAGGGCGCCCCTTCACGGTGAAAACGAAATAAAGTCTGTATAACCTTGCATAAAAATCATTTATTTTTTATCGTGATGTGGCAATTTTTCATGATTGTTCCATGCGAAAGCAGAACAGAAACTGATGCTTTTGACGAATTCACGTTAGATTTATAACCAGATGGTGCAGCGAGTAAAATGATGATGTTTTGTTTTTTTGGTCGTTCAAATTTTTTAGAAAAATCAGAATTTATCGTCAAATTTCCCGGTTCCACATATTTTTTCTACGCTAAAAAGGTTAGAAAACCGTCATTTTACAATGTGGTATGGGGCTGTCCACATACCACGTGGACAGAAAAAGCACTATTTTAGACTCCCCCCTCCGTGGACAAGCGTGGACATTTTCATACCCCTACCCCCCTTTGTCCACGTGGACATTTTTATATTTTTAATTAAAATAATTGAGTGAATTGCGCCTAAATTCCATGTAAATTCCATTTGAGTTAATTTTATTTCAAATTTTACTTGCTGTACCCTGCTGTATCAGCTATACTGTGGCCCATTGCTGTTGTACGGTAGAGAAATGAGTAGCATAACAAGGCACATGTTTCGTTTAATTTTGAAATATTTGTGTGCATATAATATATATATTTTTTTGTTTTCCCATTCTCAGCGAAGTTATAAAGGCTATCTGATTTTAAAACACGTAAAGTACAGTTGACCAGTTGAGAAACAATCCGCATCTGAATATAAACTACACAACTTCAAAGATTGATCTTGAGCTTTACTAATTGTGATTGCATACGCCAATCGAATAAAAATGAATGAATTTAAAATGATATCACATAAAATACATATTCGATACGATAATGTTATTAGTTCGGAGAATTTTCAGAAGGTATTAAAAGCGTGTTATATACATATATACACACACATATATATATATATATATATATATATATATATATATATATATATATATATATATATATATATATATATATATATATATATATATATATATATATTTCAAATCCTTATCGATTATTCTGCATTGAGTGTCTAGATGACTTTCAAAGAGCTGACGGGGGAAAATTACATCAGACAACTCACGATTCATTGATTCCTAACTAAGAAATTAAGCTCATATCTCAACTATGAAAGAATTATTGAACTTTTCTTGAGACCCATTTTTTTTGCCTTAAGTTGACCGCGATTCAAAATTACACTTCTAGTATGATTCAATTGCATTCATTTGAAAGATGAGAAAATTTAGCATAACATTATGTTGTGAAACATTTTAAATAGTGGAAGATAACACTAGAAATAACAATATAAATACATTCTGGTTTCAAGGGAAGGAATTGTAGAATGGTTGAAGAGCTTCAAATTTGTTGATAAAAAAAATTAAGTTTATAATGCATTTTTGGAAGAAAAATAATAAAACCCTTAAAAACAAGGAAAAATAAGTTTTTTCCGCTTCTAGAAGGTATTCCAATTCATCATTTCAATTTTTTTACAACTGCACTCTAGGCGAAGTTTTCAGAAAAAAATATTAGAATACTGGGTCAATTGACTAAAGTTTGACGACTGGTGTTGCATGCAAATGTTAATATTAATTCATAGGAATTGACGAAATTCCAATACTTTGAATACAGTAAGTAATACAGAGAAAAAAGTAATACAGAAAAATTTATTTTACACGTAATTGTGCATGATAAATTATATACATTTTTATCGTAACACTAACTGTTCTCGAGATAGAACAAAATGTATAGAAAATTATATTTGATGAAAAAATCATATGCGTAATATCATGACAACTCAACCATTATAGTTTTTCCCTTTAAACCGAATTTTTATAGTTTTTGGCTATGAACGTGTATGCTATAGACTATTTATGTAACTATAAAAGTCATAGGACAGGTTATCCACAGTTTACGTGAATTATTTTCAGAGTATGGATTTCAGTGAAAAAGTTCAATAATTTAGTAAAAATATATGAAACACTCTCAGGCAGCTCAATCCGTTTAATGATAAATACGATAAACTCAAGTTGGGCGCAGTTTTAGAATTCTTGAATACGGAATAGCTTTTATTTAATTTAAAATGTATCGGTGATTATATTTGAAAAAATATTTATTCTTCGTGTCCACGTGGACACATTCTATACCCCCTCCCCCCTCTACGTGGACAAGCGTGAACATTTTCATAGCCCCTACTCCCCCTAAAGTTGTCCACGTGGTATGTGGACAGCCCCTATGTATATTTTGAAGAATGGCTTGGTATAAGTGTTGTAACTTTAATTTTTTTCAACTAGATAAACGATGAGTAGCATATGTTGCGCTAAAAATACTGCAAATCCTGGTATAGATTATCAATGATATAATCCAACTTAATATGATATCGATTTCATCACCATTATCCACAGCATTCATAACCTGTATGCATTATCAAACTCAAAATTTTCGAAGATTATCAATGACTTTGGTCCAATCGCTTGTTGAAATCATCGTAAATATACAAAGCCCTAACTTTTTTACCATATACTGAAGACATTTAATGGTTGAAATAAATCTAAATAGAAATAAAATGAATAATCACGACCGAATCTTGCTTTTCAGTACGTAGAATAAACAAACATCATCACTTTTGTGGTTCTGAACTCTAATGTAGGTATCGCATGAGCTGATTCAGCTTTGCGTAAATTGGATTGCATCACGGGAACACCAAGTCGAATGCGTAAATGCGAATATTCGTTCGCTTGGACGCATTCACACGCAAACAATTTTTCATGTCTGTTCCATGAGAAAGCAGAACAGAAACTGATGCGAGTAAAAGTACTCACGCCTTGCATGTGTCCGCTGTGATTTCCGAAACACTAATGCAAGCGAGCAAAAGAAATCGCAGTTTGCATGTATTCTCCAGGTGCTTAGATTTTGCGTCAGTGTTCGGGAACACATTGCGATCACCAATCATCATCAATAAGAAATGATGATTTCAATAGCTTGCTTTCAAAGCAATTTTTAACCTATTGAAACGATTTTTTGTACCAATAAGTGACAATCACATAGCTCGTTGACATTCTATCTTTTGGATGAAGTGATTATTATACCACTCCTTTCAGCCGGTAAAGAGGTATTAACGTGCAAAACCTTGCACTTCAGCGTCACTCTCTCGTTTTCGAAGCATTGAACTTACACCCCGGTACAGATATGAAAGACGTAGTCCTACGTCAAAAAATCTCCAGTTTTTTCAGCTTTTTTTCAAAATTTTCCAGCTTTTTAAAAAAAAGGTTGACATTCCTGCCTGTGGCAGTGTTTCCAGAGGAAATATTTTGGACAGGATTGCCACATTTAATTCTGTAATTTTTTCTGAAAAAATCTGTATATCTGTATTCTTAGCGAAAAAATCTGTATCGGAAAATTAAGGGAAAATATTATAGGAGGTTGTTTTATATAGGTCACTTGTTTGTAACTTCGGATATTATTTTATAATGCTGTGAAAATTCACAAATAACTGTTAAGTAGAATTTTGATGCCCTAAAATGTTTTTTTATTGTAGAATCAGTTGACGATAATTGATTGATTTAATCTTGCCCTCGCAGAACAATACACTAGCTGATCGTATGTCGCAATTTGTTTCATGTCAATGCATTGAAAATTTACCTCGAATGCTATTTCGGTGGCCTTTTTTTGCAATTGGCATAGACTCGGGAACAGTCGATTATATACTTATTGCACCAGCAATACACATCTCATAACTGCATCAATATATCTTTGGCATCGCATGGAAGCAACAACAATGACAACACTTGCAAGCAGTGTTGCCACACGTACAAATTTTTCTGGAAAGGTACATATTTTTTCCTTATTTTTGTTACAGATTCTGTACGGTACAGAGTACAGATTTTCGTCAAAAAGTACAGATTGGTTCAGATTTTTTCTGCACGTGAAATTTCTCACATTCGAACAAAGTAACATTAAGGTACATGACGACTTTTACGCCGCAGTTTTTTTTAAATTTAAACTCATAGTACGCAATCTAGATTATAATCATTTTAAAACACACGAATGACTTGATGCAAATTTAGTATTTGTAGTAAATAAATGAGTAGTTTTTCATGATAAATTCTACAACGAATATTTTCGATGGTATAGATTTTTGGACAAAAAAGTACAGATGAGAAAGATTTTTAACCCCTCTGGTACAGATTAAAATGTGGAAACACTGCTTGTAACTATCAAATATCATGCTACATGTTATTTAGTATTGCCTCAGTGGAATCGTACCTCTAGATCCTTGGTATTTCCCAAATAATTTTTTGGCGCACAACCTTAACGTCTGTTTCGCCATAGCGTCAGTTCAATGCATTGATGTAATGTCAAAGGCACCAACGAAGCCTTTATGATGACGGAAAACGAACAATGTTCACTACTTGGAAAAAATACTGAATATTTGCCTTAGCAAAGATTCAGTACTAATACCCTAGCGCAAATATTTCCCTCCCGCAATCTCCCCTCCTTGTTTATATTTATCAATCACAGTATCAGAAAATAAGGCGATCGTTGCACCGTGACAGGGCCAATGCACACGGGAGCAGTCATGAAGCACGCACGTACGCACACAAATATCCATATAACGATGGCTTGAAGCAACTAAATATAGACACGCTTATCCCCGTTTTGCGCTCTTCTCAACAGAGGCCCTTTCTGATAATAGTGTCGGTCTAGATTAGCTTAGCTGTCATCCTTGGTGGAGAGTGTTTTGCTACCGTCATGCGAAACAAAATCACAGGCAAAATTCCAGAACAATTATTTCTCGACTTCCGGAAAGTGGCTCTTTTTTGAACCGCGTCTTTTATTTTTGAGCCGAGACTCTTTTCAAAAGCGGCTCTTTTTTGAACCGCGGTTCAAGAACCGCGAATCGTCGCGTCCACAACTCAATCCGAAACGAAGACATGTAATGACGCAGAAAAAAAGCAATGTTCATTGCTATGAATACGAACGAGATTGAAAGTTTGCCTCAGCGAGATCCACTGTTTATACTCTAGGTCAGGGGTTTTCAGATTTTTTTTATGGCAGAGCAAAAATATATAAAAACATTTGACGGAGCATTTGCAATTATAAACCAATAAACAAATCCTATTTGCATTGGCATTATCAAACTGGGAACAATTCTGTTTCGGTTGTGTGTCGCAGTTCCACGACATCTGACCCGGAGCAAACAAAATAAATCACTATATGCCTAGTGAAATAAAAAAAGACGGGTGGGTAATGTCGGGGACATAACCGGAGTGACGTAGGACTATAAAAAACACACAGCTTTTGTTAAATATATATTTTAAATATATTGTTTCATTTTCATCTCCTACGTGAATATCTACCTATCTACCTGGAAAATGGATTAGTTCACTGTTTACTCTTTATGAATATGTTGATGGTTCTGAAAAGAACCTTTGGTGTTGTGTTTTTGTTATCACTCGATATTCCCATCTTGTTCGGTTAAACCTTCCTGTTTAGCTATTGCGTTTGCCACTCGCCACAGCTTTCACAGTTGGAAAATTTCTTCCCATCCAGCTTGTGACATGTTGTTCAGTAAATTACATTTAATGCGACGTGCCGGAGAAACACTTTGCCACTCACTGAAACTAATTGTTGCCTTGATGAGCGCCGAACCGAAGCTGCTCTGTTCTTGATGCGGGTTTTCTGATTGTCGTGAGCAGCTTTGCAAGCCAACTCGAGCACTCCGACGGCCGAAATTCTATAATCGCTGTTAGGTATACTGGTGCTCCGGCACCAATCCGTTCGGCCTAGTTACCCTTGCGGAGCAATCAGTGAATGCGACCAACAGGGAACTGGAGACCTGCACGGTTCGAGTGAGACTTTGCCTTTCCCTTAACTTGTCCTCCTTTGTTACGACCACGATGCCGATGCCGTACAACCACACGGGTTTACGGTTTGAAAGAAAATAAGATATTTTTTTGGGGTCCGCGTGTTTTATACTCTAGCGGTACACACTCACAGGATAGAGACAAATCGGCAGACTCAGTCAGAGGGGCGAGTCCAACGAGACGAACGAATGAGTGTTAAAAGGGAGCGATGGCAAAAAAATACATTCATTACGATTCGTTCGCTCGTTGGATTCACATGCAGGCTAAAAAGGGTCCTTTTCAGGATCACAAAATTATCTTCAATGTAAATAGTTTATTGTTTTGTTATCACTCGATATTCCCATCTTGTTCGGCTAAACCTTCCTGTTTAGCGATTTGTTGCCACTCGCCACAGCTTTCACAGTTGGAAAATTTCTTCCCATCCAGCTTTGTGACATGTTGTACAGTAAATTACATTCAATGCGACGTGCCGAAGCGCCACTCAGTGTCGCATTGGAGGCGATTTTAACCTGTAATTGAACATTTGCGATGACAGTGGTACAGTGCCGACTTTCAATGTGGGGTCATAATTTGGATCTCTATGTTTACAAAAATGTCCAACTAAATAAGTCGCATTACATGTCCGTCCAATTAGCTAAATGTCGAACTAATTGTAAATTACTGTACTTTCAATCTGGAAACAATTTAAGAATTGGTGAAAATTTAATAATCAGGAAAGTCCCTGAGCTTATTGATAGTTAATAAGCTCAGAACAACTGCCAAATTCACATATTCATCAGATCCTGGCAAACAAATTATGAAAAAATCAATTTATGTTTTATTATTATTTTGGATAATGTTTTAGAAAGCATTGAACTGTATTTCCTAAACTCTTTTTTGGAAGGTTTAATGGCCCTGAAAAGCGCCTTGTTTTATGGAATGGTTCCAATTTAGAAACTTAGTACTCGTGGTTTTGTGGTTTTGTAAAAACCATTTCGAACGCCCTCGATGCCGCCTTGTTCTGGATTTGCCACCAGTTTGTATAAAGAACAAACATTTTTCTTCAGCTACCTGATGCCGTTTTGCGATTGCGTTTGCCACTCGCCACTCGCTGCAACTGCCTGTTGTCTTGATGTCCACCGAACCGAATGTGTTCTGTTCCGAATGCGGGTTTTCTTATCGTCGCGAGCAGCTTTGCCAGCTAACTCGATCACTTCGGCGACCGAAACTATATAACGCCGGCTAGGTGGACTGGTGCACTGGTACTAACGCGCTCGGCCTAGCTACCCTTGCGAGGAACTCCAGATCAACACGGTTCGAGCGGGATTTTGCCTTTCCCTTCACTTTTCCTCCTTTACCATGTCCAGACATGGCTGCTTGGGTTGGTTTGTTGATGTGTTGTGATGCGAACTGATGTGGTGTACGGTTTGAATGAGAATGATCGTTACGGCAGCGGAGCGGGGATTTTTAAGCTGACTGGCTGGCTCGAGAATTACGGATGTGTGAGACTGCGACCAATGTTTCGTTCATTTTTTTCTTTTTCCTTTCCAATAGTGCTTCCTTCTATTTCGCTGCTGCTCTGGTTGCCCGTTTTAGTCGGTACGATTTGAGGAACACAAAATGGACCAATCAAAAATGGGCACATAGTGCATTTTGACAATGCTTGATATTTCACAATTATTCAATTATTTATCTCAAGAAAAATGAAATGTTATTCGTTATGATAGATGCGTAGATATATTTCCTATCAATTGATGCAAAAACCTTTGCGATCTATTGAGAAATGCTCGAATTATAAGCGTTCCAAATCTTGCATTTTTTCCTACTTGTTCAGTGCCTAGATTTCCATTTCACCCCCTATATCTTCCGGTTAGACGTAGTCCTACGTCAATAATGTTTTTTTCAGGGTGGGTTTTCAAGTGTGAGCACTTGCTATAACTTCACGGAGCACCATTTGAAAACCCCTGCTCTAGGTAAATATTCCCCTTCGCTACTTCTTTTCCTTTGTTCACGGAGACGATAAATCTTACGATTTCCCCTTTGTTGCTCGTTATTGACGGCACGGGTAGAAAAGCTCACAAATTAGCAGAACAAATGTATGGGAAAATGGAAACGCTTATAGTTTTCATTAATTTTAACCATTTACACACCAGTGGATTGTAATGTATAGCATATCAAACAAATCTTAGGGCATTTTCGATTCGTTTGGTATGTAAAATGTCAAAATCCGTTCGCGGCAAAAATAGTTATTAACGTTAACTTTATTCCATAAAAACGTGACCTTTTTTCTGATTTCGTACCCTTAATGAAAGACGTAGTTCTACGTCAAAAAAAAAACTGGGGAAAAACATAATATTATGTTTATCGTTATCATGATGACTATGAATATCCCATGGCAACAACTGCAATGACTCGAAAATAATGTTTGCAATTAATGATTGAGATATTTCTTTGAACCAGCATGACAAAATTAGAGCAATATTTGTACGAAAATGGTTTGGCAATCGGTAAAACAAAAAATCACTCCACATATATTAGCAATTAGCAAGTCACAGGTGCATGCACACGATATATTCGCAACACTCTCCCATAAATCACCGTTCGTTGGGCTCACTTTCCTATATGCACAATCGTATATGCTCCCTAATCTAAAAATTCCATCTCATTTTCCGTTCACTACGTTACTACGGCAGTGGAGGGAACCCTCCTTCCTTCACTAGCATCTAAATATGTTACGAGAGCCAATAAGAGAAATGGGATGCTAAAAATAATACATCACAATAAATCTATGCATTCACGTAGAGGCACTTGCTCTTTTCTGTTTCCCATATCTTCAGTGCTACTTTCACCGATTCTCTGCTGGCGACACTGGCACCTTATTTTTCAAAGGCCATACATTAGACAGTAGAGAAATATTCTAAAATAACACCAACACAATCAGGTCAGGATTATTTTGCTCAACCCCTGTTTCAATAGCTTCGACAGATCATTTAAATGTTTTTAACACACAACAGTTCGCTGGCGTCGAAAATAGAAATATAGCTGGATTATCTAACGTGCACAACGATAGAATTACACTTTTAATTTAGACTACATAAAAACAAAAATTGATTATCAGCACGCTACAAAAGTCCTCAGGACAACCACCAACACAGATCTCTCCATAACGTGAGACCTGATGGATACACTGACACACATGAACGGAAAGTTAATGATCGCTTTCTTCTCTTCGTGCGTTCACTCTCCTTCGCTCACTCTCACTTCTCCTGATGCGATGGTCCTGTCACACACTGCCACTCAACACCACTAATCCCGATCGTCTTCTCCGCACACATATCAGCAGTTATGTATGCATCCACAATTTTCATCTATTTTTTCTGGTAGAAATTTTTCTTCTCCAAACAAATTTCACTTTTCTCAGATTGGGATTGCCCAGCGCGATTCTTATGTTCCATGTTCACCTACGACTCAAATGGATCGATTTCTTCTGCCCCATCCTGCCGAGCCCGTCGGGGAACTCTTGAAAAGTTTTCCCTTTTCCACTCAGAGGACGCACATAGGTGCCTTCGAGCCAGCGTCCGAGGCCCGAATGTGGAAAACTAAGATCACTAACCTACACTGATCCTCACTAGCAGGTGGCACCAACCCCGAAATGGGTAGGATTTCAAGCGAGAATCCTTCGAATATTCCACTTTTCCCTGCGTCGACAGACAGAGCCTGATTCCGTGTTCTTACACTCTCGCCAGCAGCAAAACTTCGACCGAACGCCAGCCACTCTCGGTGTGTAGCGGCGATGTATGCGATGAGTGAGTGAGTATCTTTTTCCTTGCCGAGGCTATGTGTGGTAATTCTCACGTATCACTGACAACAGAAACAGGCCAAGCCAAGGGTACGTGTGTGGGGTATAATTTTCCCACCCAGCTCACCACTACCACCACTGCGCGCCAACTGACGTAAGGTTGGGTGGAAAACACGAGTTTTCCATTTGGGGTTGTTATTGGCGAGTGTTCGACTTGGTTATGCTATAATGAGTGGATGATAGGCACATTGACGGGTAGATGGCGTGCTGGATGACGTTTCTTGGTGTCGATGGGAGGTAAACAAATCGTACAAGTTAATATTTTCGTTCCCTGCGATGCATCAACATGGCACTGTTACATAAAAACATCAGTGAAATCCCGAAGGATGCGGTAAGGATAAGCGAAAAAGAGGCGCTGGAGTATTTCTCCAAAATTATCGATGGATGGAAGAACAAATCGGAAATGTAAGTAGGCGGATAAATAGAAGATTCAAAAAGACTGCACAATCTTGTTCGTTATTCTTCATCCAGATGGGCCCTTGCGTACACTCCCGGAATTCTAAGTGGAGCGGCAGTTTGTTCAAGTGTGTACATGAACAATTACTTCCGCAACAAACTTAAGTTGGGTAACTACGGACGTTTGACGAGCTATTTACCGGCTGTGGCACTGCCAGCGATAATGGGTCTGGTTTTTCATACTCATTTCGTTGTGCCGGACGTGATACTGAACCGGAATAAATGTCCCGTGTGCGTGCAAACCCGGGCCGGATTGATTCAAGCTGGATTCAGTACAGCTTACCCGATGCTGCTTGTACCGTTATCGGCATTTATGGTGGAGGTGAACTTTAATTAATACTGAGCACATGTTTAAGTTCCATTATTTTAGTTTGCAACCCGTCACTTCACCTATCGTCTCCCGTCGGCACACAAGGAGCCGCTGGAAGTCCTGAAACTGGTGCAGAAGTTGTTCAAACCGATAACGATGCAGGTGACTGTTATGCTAGCATTCAATGTTATGCTGGCGATGTTTCTCACGAATAAGGAGTTCGAAGCGGTTCATCGGATCAATTTCAAACTCATTGAGATGGAAAAGAAGCTGGAGAGTGGCGAGTTGCCATTGAACGATAGTTTATAGATATTGTAATAAAGAGTAATTTGTTATTAGTGATAATGAACTATTTTCTCCTAGCCTCAATAGGATTATTGTGATAAATGAAATCGGCAGGAATATTCAAAATCTTGGTAGGAAATGTCCGTATCAAGATATAATTTCTGTTTCGATTTGGACAGATCATAGTTGAGGTTTTGGCTAATCGTTATTTTTGTGCATGCAAGCAATCAAACAGGAAGCTGAAGCAAAATCTGGTGGCCAAAAGGGGCGCTCGAAAGTTATACAACAAGGTTTTGACGAAGTACGAAGAATGCAAGCTGATTGATGACGAAATGTACGTGATGATGGATTTTGGATAGCTCCTAGATCTAAAATTCTACAAGGCCACTGCCAGGGGATATCTCAGCAAATTTAAGTTCTTTTTCCGGTTTTGCTGATAGATTTGACAGGAAGTTCTTGATTTGGCAAAGGATTTGCAGCTGTGGACAGAAACCCAACGCTTTGGTCACAAACACAATACAGAAACGTCTCCACCCGTTTATTGAGACTCAGTAATGTCCGGTGAAGTTTTGACAAGATTTTGCTATTTCACCCAACCGAAAAATATCGGGCAATTGTCAAGTGGAAATTAAGGAAGTATGTCAATGTGAATCGGGATCCTGCAGACATGAAGAGATTGGGGAATAAAATGACCGTTGAGGTTGATCAACAGAGAGTCCAAACTTTGATGGAGGGTATCCGAAGAAAAGTACGAAAATTCATCAACACTGTAACGGAATAATTTGCACTACAATAGATCAAACTCTAGAGGCGAATGAACTGAAGAGTTTGAACCCTCTTAAAGCCAAAAAGAAGAAGAAGAAGATAGATCAAACTAATAATCGCAGAGGTTCAACGCTACTACAGAAGAAAAATGGAATCATTTTTTAAATATTTTTTCTTAAAATATCAATACATTATCTGCATTTTGTTATAAAAACATTTTTTGTACTTTTAACCAATCCCGAGATACAACTGGTTCAGTCATTCCGAATTTTCAATGAATCAAGATTCAAAACCGAGTTTATCCGTAATGCCGTGATGCCAAGACACTTCGGATGAGCTCATCCACATTCCTTGCTCTCGCAGTGATTGTAATTCACGTTGACGGCGGAATAGTGTCTGTATGAGGCCAACTTTTCTCTATCAGATTAGTCGGTCCTAAGACAGTTTTAAATTGCTAAAATTTGTATGAAATTTTTTTCTTCACGTTATTACCTACTAGAAGTACGTTGTTCTGACCCTAATTTGAACTATTTTCTATTAATTCTCAGATATTCTCATCAAAACTTACCATTATAATATAAAATTATCTTTAGACTAAAGTGACCAGATGGTCAGAGGTCTAACGCGGGACACAAAAAAAAACGTTATGTATATACGTTATGTGAACATAAACCATAGTTTAGCGAGGCTAAACTGATCAGTATTATTTCTTTCTGAGTATCGGCACTCAGTTGTGATTTTTCGGTGGTTTAGATTTTGTTTACGCCCGAAAATCACTCGCTCAATCTGAGCATTTACGCCAGGCAAGCACGATTCAAATTCTACAATTTTCTTCAAATTACCGAATGGAATGCTCGAAAATCCCAATTCATTTTTCATCGATTCGCATTCAAAAAAATGGACAAATTTCGGATGGCGATGAAAGATAATTTATAGGAACAAATTTTCTTCAAATATTACGTTTATTAAGTCTACAACAAAAATGATGTTGATTCGCAGCAGCAGCACTGTCAAGCAACTTGATGATTTTTCCATACTGCAAGCTCCACCCCACATCTGAGCAGTAGGCAATCAACCAGAAGGAGTGGCTTGAGGGGTGGTAAAAAACTTCTTTTCGGCGAAAGAAGTTAAAAACTTCTTTTCGTACTCATAATGAAAGACGAGACGTACTTGATGCTAGAATTCAACGAATGGCAGGGGACCGGGTACTTTACGTTCCCCAAGTAAGCTCTTCTTTCGAGTCATATGGTGAACGGGGAGATATATAGTACGAAGTGTTTTCGAAGTGTACGAAGTTGAAGTTTTCCAATTTTGTTGATGTCGCTTCCAGTTGACACTCTCGAAACAAAAAGCCCAATGTCGGTGCGATGAAACCAGCTCAACGTATTAATCTTTGGATGCATTAGAAGAATTTGAACAGTCTGCCAAATAAAAGTTTTTTTTGAGGTTCATCCATTTAAGGAAATCAACATGAAATTGAAATATATTGATATCGCGGGACATTTTCGTTTCTTTTGCCAAATGCGGGACATTTCGCGGGACGGAATCTTACGCGGGACATTATGTTGAAATGCGGGACTGTCCCGCGTAACGCGGGACGTCTGGTCAGTTTACTTTAGACACAATTTTTGTATGATATTTTTTCGCTACTTGCAAGCAAAAGTGACTTTCATTTACATATAGTACTTATTTGATTTGTGAAAAATAATTTTCATTCATAATTTTTATTTCAAAAGTGTGTTCATTTCTTCTGCAAACCCATATTGTCATGCTTACTACCCCATTTCGTAATACGAAGCTCAATGACGTCAACGCGGATAAGGCTGTACTCATTATACTTCCTTTACTCTGTGTCCTGACCAGCGTTGCCGATGTTTCAGTTTAAACTGGATTCTTACAGTTTTTGTTTGCTCGATCCAGTCAAACAGTTAAACTCTAAAATCAGTTTTTTTTAAATATTGTCCAGTTTTATCCAGTTTTTTGTATGTGTGGTTCAGTTTCACCAATTATACGTAAAATAAATTCACAATGCACAAATATTATCCCTTCCTCACCTTTCCTATTCCTTGGCCAATTTTGTTTTTTGACATTTTTCGTTCGATCGATCCAAGATGTATTCACTTTGGATCTATATTTCTTTTATTAAACACTCTCGGTATTATTTTTCTCCTGCTTGCACTTCCGAATTCAATACGGTTAGCGCGCGGTGCATGTGGTGACTACCCAAGCAGCAACGTGCTACATTGTCTTTGAGTTTATTCAAAAGTTATATATTCTAAGTTCTCCAAAACATTCTGAAGACCAGACCAATTGATCTACCATTTCAACAACGACTAGTGTAATGTTCATAACAAGAAATCTTACCCTGATTGGTTCATAGAGCCTGCGTGCTATGCTGGCTTTGATTTCCTATAAACATCAGATGTTCTTCTTCTTGGATTGCACTCACGATCCCAGTGGAACTTTTGCCTTCTCAACGTAGCTATTACTAGCGTCATTTTTATTAGTAGTACCTTGTTGAGATTTCTATGCCGGATATAAAGCCTTGAATGTATTCTGGAGTGGCAAGCTCTAGATTACGCGCGAACACAGTGCAAGTCGGAAGAAATTTCTTTGACGAAAAATCTCCCGGTGATAATGATAATGTGTGACGCTAACCACTCGGCCACGGGAGCACTAAATCAGATGTTATAGGTCCTCCAAATCATTCTAAAGTTCAGAAGATCATAGGGTCAATGTGCTGCATTGACTTTAATCGATATGAATATGGAACCAAAAATCTCATGTGTCACAACATGCGGCAAAGATTAAAGGACCGGCTATATATTCTACTAGCTAACCCGTCAAACTTCGTCCCGCCCATTTACTTGATTAATTCTCGAGTAATGCAGAAATTTGTGTTTTATTTGTATGGCAGCCACCCCTAAGAGAGGCGGGAGGGGTATCTAACCACCATAGAAACATTTATTGCACCCTAAAACTTTCACATGCCAACTTTGGTTTCGTTTGATTGATTAATTTCCGAGTAATGCAAAAAATGGTGTTTCATTTGTATGGCAGCCCCCTCTAAGAGAGGGGGAAGGAGTATCTTATCACCATAGAAACATTTATTGCATCCTAAAACCTCCACATGCCAAATTTGGTTTCATTTGCTTGATTAATTCTCGAGTAATGCAGAAACTTGTGTTTCATTTGTATGGCAGCCCCCCCATTGAGTGGGGGAAGGACTGTCTAACTATCATAGAAACATTTATTGCACCCTAAAACTTTCACATTCCAACTTTGGTTTCGTTTGCTTGGTTAATTTCCGAGTAATGCAGAAATTTGTGTTTCATTTGTATGGCAGCCCCCCCTTAGAGAGGGGGGAGGGGTCTCAAAATATCACGAAAACCTTCCCCGGCCCCAAAAACCCCTACATACCAATTTTCATGTTGATCGGTTCTGTAGTTTCCGAGTCTATAAGAATCAGACAGACAGACAGACATCAGTCCATTTTTATATATATAGATTATAGATTATTTATCGCATCTTTTTCAATCGAAAACCAATCGCGACGGTGGGTAGTTAACTGTGGAAAACCTGAGAAGGTATCCGAGAGAATTCCAAAATAAATCGTCCCGGCGATGTATTATGTTGTTCATAGCGTATTCACTTTATGAAACTCAATCGCGACTGCGGAGAGTAATCTTTGGAAAATCTGAGAAAATAACTGGAAGAACTCTAAAACCAATCGGACCGGGGATATATTCCGTTATTCATATATATCGAACTTCAATCTTAAAGGGGGATAGCTATCTTTTGGAAACTTGAGAAGCAGAGAGAACTCCTTTAGAAACAATCGTCCTGGAAATATGTTCCATTATGCATCACGCGTACGCTTTATAGAAATTTAGTCGCGACGGAGGAGGGTTATTTTTTTGATAACATGAGAAGGTACCGAGAGAACTCCTCTGAAACCAATATTCCCGGTGATATGTTCCCTATCAATCGCGATACTCTGTATCGAACTTCAATCGCGTCGGCGGAGAGTCATCTTTTTTTACGTAATAGCCATGAATAACAGCTATTTAAACCGTCCTCCTTGTGGGCTTTGGACCCTCTGCACTGGTTCTCAATAGTTTCAAATTCTTTTCCTGATATCCTACTATAGAGAGAGAACTACCGTCATTTACAGACCTCCTTTTTTTTTATTCCACATTCTTCGTGAGTACGAAAAAGATAGCAATGAAGATGGCCAAAAGAAACACAACAAAAATGTAAAAGTTCTAGTTAGAAGAAAAAGAGCAGAAGATTGAGGTTAGGTTCGATGTAGTGATCTAGAATCAGACACCGTGTCCACAAGCACCTCAATTAATCACATTGTCGAGCAATTTTTTTTTAAAGTTTTATCCAAATAAAACCGTATTTTCTAAAGGTTCAAGAAGAAAAGATCCTCAAATATTGTTTTACAGCATTGTTCGAGTGTTGAGGAACGTGATTCGATGATCTGTTCGAATGGTTAACAAATGGTTTATTTCGTTATATTATGAATTACCTTTAAATACTACAAGAAGCTTCGAAGTAAATTCTATTTGTCAAGCACAGGAGTAGGTAAAAAAATTATTTTAGATAAATCAAAGCCGAACTTCTTAAAATAAAACAATTTTTCAGGATCCAGTTTTCTTTCAGTTTTTTTAAGACCCATCTTCCAGTTTTTTGAAAAATATTACCACACTAAGGATCTTTGGATATGATTCAGGTCACGGTAGATATACTGAGACCCAGCCTTTAGAGACCTATGTCGTGTTTAGTCTTTGATACTTTTTGATGAGTTTTGAATTGGTGTTCACATTAAAATGACAACACAATTTTAACAGGCGTCATTTGTTTTACGCTTAGTTCATTATGGATAGAATGATGCCTGAACCACGTCTGCAAATTATACAGATTGCATACAAAAACCATAGTTCAGTTCGAGGAACTTGTTGCGCCGTTCGTCAGATTTTCCATGAAACGACTTATGTATCCGACGAAACTTTTATCTGACTCTTTCGTGTAGGTTAGCTTCATCCGCCTAGTTTCCTTGAAATGCCATAGAATTTGTTTTACTATAATTCAACGCACCTTTCTCGAATTCTGAAAAAAATCGTCAGACAAAAAACAGGAAGTTGGATATATCTGTGGTATAACCGCAAGGGTGATGTAGGACTATCGTTGATTTAGTGATCATTTGTTTTTAGTTGCATCTTAATCAATTCTGAATGAATGAATAAAGGAATATTTGGGGGATTTCGAAAACGAGAGCGTTGCGTTGAAGGCACAATTTTTAGCAAAAGAAGCAATAGCGCGAAAGTTGTATAATACATAATACATTGCTACATAATGTTTGCGTTCGCTCATCCTTTCTCACCACACCCTCATTTCTCGTTAGAGAAATTGTTGAGTAAACATCGTTTGCCAGTGCGTGAGGAGCGGGAATTCCTTCTTAAGATTCATTGCACCTCTAATAAATTGCCGAAAGACGTGGTCTTACGTTGATCGCACTTGATTGAAAAATCACAAAATCAAATGTATTTGGTCGCAGTATTATATGGATAGAAAACATAATAAACTCTTTCGCTTGAATATAATTTTCAATTCCCAGGGGTACTGGCAGATTATTTTTCAGCAACGATAACATCTTTCCGGAATCTTCTTGACGCTAGATGAATGCGTTTCAGGTCAGGTCAGGCCAGGTAATGCATCCCTCGCCGTCCAGCTCGTCCAGCTCGTTCAGCTCGTTCAGTAACGTTGTTGTCTTGTCGATGTCCTCACGAAAAATGAATGCGTTTCACCGCCAGAGTATCGCTTAAGTATGCTTTTTGTTCGTGATTGAATCGAGAGTAGGTGTGGTTTACGATGGCAATTTGGAAGGCAAACTAGAGGCGAATGAACTCTCTGAGTTTGAAACTTTCAGTGATTGAGCAATAATCGATTTTTCAATCGTTTATATGATTTTCGCGATGCGAAACATTTTCCGTTGCGCGCGCATCCAATATTGGATACGAATATATCCTACTGATGGAGAAGAATAGTCTTCAGAAGCTTTCCTGCTAATTGCACTTGGCTATAACGATAACATCTTTCCAGATTCTCCTCGATACTCGAAGCCCACCAGTGGTTAATGCTAACTCGATAACCACCTGTTAATTGCATTTGATTGAAAAATCACGGAACCAAATGTATTTGGTCGCAGTGTTTTATGGATAGAAAACATGAAAATAAACTCTTTCGCTTGAATGTTTTTTTCTCAATTCCCAGGGGAACTGGCAGATTATTTTCCAGCAACGATAACATCTTTCCAGATTCTCCTCGATATTCGGAGCCCATCAATGGTTAATACTAACTCGATAACCACCTGTTCATTGCATTTGATTGAAAAATCACCAATGTATTTGGTTGCAGTGTTATATGGATAGAATACATTAAAATATACTCTTTCGAATGTATGTATTTTTCAATTCCAAGGGGAACTGGTAGATTATTTTTTAGCAACGATGGAACCTTCTCGATGCTGGATGGCAACCAAACGAAAATAGTTCCGCGCGTGTATGTGTGTGTGTGTGGTGGCTGTTCCGATGTCTCAAGCGGAACCGTTTGTGGCATCACTATCCTCCTGATGGATTCCCTTCTGGCCTAAGGTGCACAAACAGGCTCTTGGTGACACTGTTCATCAGCACTTTCGTGATAAACGAAATTAGATTCACCACAACTGAGACAACATGCTCCAATCGCTGTTCAATTATAACTGAGTGGATTTCCGAGCGGTGCTCGCTTATATGCCGATTGGTGATTTCAATAGCCTGTTTTGAGAGCAATTTCAAGGCTATTAAAACAAGTTTTTGGACACGTGTAAACATTTTATCTTTCGACTGGAGTGTTTATCATACCATTTCGTTCGGTTGTTTAGGAGCTATTAACGCTCAAAATCTCGGTCTCCGACGTAACGCTCTCGTTTTTGAAAATTTGATTTTTCACCCCGGTATAGAAATGAAAGACGTAGTCCTACGTCAAAACACAAAGACTGCGCTAGGTACTGCAAACTTCCCATAAGCTCTAGGAATGGAACATTCCCTATTCGCTATTCGTTTCTTCGATGTTTGGACACGTCAACTTTTGGTAGGGATCGGTGGGTGTAGCGGATAAGCAATCACGTTGCAATCAGTTACATTGAAACACTACAGCAAACTATCTTCTTGGTCTATCAAGAAATGTCCTCTGGTCACCTGTATTCAACTGAACTTCGCCAACAGTTCTTTCATTAGGCTGTCCACCCATTACTGGTTGTTTGAAAATACCATTATAGTCGTGTTGTAGGCGGATCCGCGGATCACTTCAAACCGACACACTTCAGCTCGGTATTCAACTTCTGCCTTCACACCGCACTGGCTTGCTTAAGTCCATAGAGTGCATTCCTCATCTGATAAACCTTTCTAGGTGAAGCTATATTGTTATCTTCGCGTGGATCTTCCTGCAGGAACGCCATCACCACTTCCAGTTGATGAATCTAGAGCAGGGGTTCTCAAAGTGGTCGAAATCGACCCCTTGGGGTCGATATTGGTTTCCCAGGGATCGACGAAAACGACAACTGATTTTGGGGGTTGACGGGATCTAAAAATCGACCCCTATTAACACAAATTCATATTTAGAACTTTTAAGATGCTGTATAAGTTGTCTTACGTGAACTAACTTGACTGCTATTAGATAAAAAGTATTATTATTGTAGTTCGTATTAATTATTATTAATTACAAGGGGCTGTCCATATACCACGTGGATCGAAAAAGCACAATATATGTCAATTCAAAATGATAAAAGAAATTCAAGAAAATAATTAAATATTCAAAAAGCAAAAAGCAGTAGGTACTACAATTAATTTGTCCACCTTGTTGATCGTTATACACTCGACAACAAAACTAGAGGAACAGAGTAGAAAGTCAAAATTTTTAGTTGATTTTTGGAATGATGTAACTTTGTAAAAAATCATTGAATGAATATGGGATACACATATTTTTAAACTTTCAACTTTCACGTTTTGATACACTCTTCGTACACATTCTCATCTTGATGTGTGTAAGTGTGGTGGACAAAAATATTGGAAAGGAATAGAAAAATCGATTTTTTTCTATGTACCCTTAGCTTTTGTAAACAAACAGAATAATGTTCTAACCAAGTCAATAGCAAATTTAGTTAAGCTTATCAGCCCTCATTTGACTCTTAGAATGATCTAGCAAGACCTTTCACAGCAGAGAAATTTTGATGGAATAAAAAATTACCCTTTCGTCTTTGTTGATGATTTTTTTTAACAAATAATGATCGCACCGCAAAACGAAACGCGCTTCAAAAAACCGAAATTTTCTACGCCGATTTATAATTAACTAGAAACTTTGACGGATCAGCTAAGAAAATGGAAATTTTTAAAGAAATTTGGCTTAGGGGTCGATGGTATCACATCATTCTGCAAAAGGGGTCTCTTGCCTAAAATAGTTTGAGAATCCCTGATCTAGAGGTTCATAATGGCAGCTATTGACATTGTATTTTACCGAACAACAGGTGAAAAGCTTTCACTGTTCTCGACACCTTTGACCTGTAAGACGCCTTCGTTGACCAAGCGGGCTTTGTATCGCTTCACTTTTTAGACCTACTTGTAGCGTAGAGGTTTCCTTCCGTTTGGCAGCTCAACCAGATCTCACGTTTGGTTGTCCATGAGGGCGAGTTGAACCATGCGAAGAGTTCAACCTTCTGACAACCTTAACCTCGTCCGCTCGTATCAGCTCGTATCATTGGATCGTACTTCTTCGGCAAACTGCACATCTGCAGGTATTGAATCGATCTGTGCCAATTGGTTACACGTTAGCATAAATTCGGTGGCATACTCCTTACTTCCATACTTCCGGTTCCTCCTCGTTATATTCCTTCTGAGACATCAGGTCTGCTTTTTGATGAGCATCAATTTGGTAGAAAAGCGTCTTGCATCGTCTCTCGTATTAATACATTATTAATATTAATATATTAATATTAATATAATAATATTAATATATTAATATTAATATATTAATATTAATACATTAGACATCAGAATTTGATGATACATGCTAGGAAAGTTGGATGATGTGAAGCATAAGGCCGATTACACATTATCCGGTTTCCGCCGGACCGGTTTGAAACCCAAATGGCAAATTTCGACCGTACCAATCTCTTTACGGCGCCGTGATGTAGCCGTCTACTGCGACTGCAATGTCCGGTGACCGGACAAACATTATACGCGATGACAGTAGTATTGTGTCGACATCTGGTGGAGACATCAGTTTGGGAAAGCAAACCATTATCTATAACATTCTCAGACAATGAGACAGTTTTAAGTTGTTCAAACTTTGAATGAAAATTTTTACTTCGTATTATGTGATTACTCAAAACACGTAGAACTGACTCTTACTTAATTATTTTTGTATAACTTTCCTGATATTTTCACCAAAACTCATCATTATAATATGAAATCGCTATCAAACACAATTCTTGTTCAGGGTTTTTTCACTACTTGCGGAAGAACGTATTGCTCTATTACATAAAAACATATTTGTTGAAGAAAATGTTTATTTTCATTCATAATTTTTATTTTGTATACGAGTTTACTGCACCTGAAAATCCATTATCATTATCATTTCCCAAAAGCGGAGCACGAAGCTCCATACCATCAACTCGAATTGACAGTTGTTTGACATGTGTGTTAGTATGAGCGTATGAGTACAATTCAGGAAATTTATCGTCCCATGGATTAAGATGTGTGAGCTATTGACGATTGTTTGTTGTTTTTGAAATCAATTCAGAAGTCGGATGTGAAATGGATGCAGAAATTTTACTTCTTTATTTCGCTGCTGTGGAACAAATTCAGCGATGCAAGTTTCTGCTCAAAGTGAATCAATGGTCACAGGCGTACGAGGTCATCATGGAGCATATTGCCACGGACTGTGTTCAACGGTGGGTGGTGTCTTTCGACATATTGATCGAGTAATTTAATTAACATCTGTTTTTGCTTTGTTCACAGTCAACTTCCCTTATTTGGAATCGCTACTGAACGAGTTCAAATCTCCAAAAAGTTCATCAAAGGGCAGATTTTGAGCGACTATCGAGCTGAATGTGAAGGTTAGTTTTTGTTGATTTGACATACCAAAAATAGCTCTCTCTACTAATATTTTTATTCGGATCTCCACACAGTTTGGTCTGACCCGGGATGCTATCGACGACGATGTGACCGAGGCATCTCATTCGACATTCTCCGCTTAGGATTTGCATATTAACAGCTGTGCGTTCATGCGAAATGCGCTCGACAAAGCGACCTTTGCCCCGGGAGTACGTGCTCGAGAAATTGCGGCTTATGCTAAGCGCGTTTCTGGACGAGGATTTGCGGATAGTGTTTGAAGGAAAATTTAGATGTTAATTTTAGTTTAGTTTAGATTATTACTGCAATAGTGAAATAAAAATACACTCAAGAATAAATGAATGGGGCAAAAAATCTATTGTAAAAATATATGGCATCAGAGCGTTTGAAATGAATCATGATATTTGTGTATGTTTGGGAATAAAAATAATTTGGCATATGGATAAGTACAGTGCAACTGGACTGGAGTTTTTATAATACTGTTTACAACAACCAAGTTTTTCTGTTTAGCAAGTTATTTATATTTGGTTATCATTGCAAATTTACATCCCACGGAAAGATTAGATCACAAAAAAAAGATATTGTTTCGTCAACACACCCGGTATATGGCTGGATTTCTCCAAGAGTGCCACAAAATTGTTTGGCGAGAAGTCTGAGCGGAATTATTATGGTGTTAAAACGGTTTACTCCTTTCCCGTTAGCTCCGCCAGAGACCTTGTCGTGTGAGCAGTTCCCATGTACCCCTAGTACATACTCTGCGCCCATTTTGATTCCTGCGCTTCAAAATCTTATTCTTGGATAAATCTTTTTCCTAGAACGATTGTATATTCAGAACAAACAAAAATCAAAATCGAAAACAGCTTGCATGTAGCAGGAATATTTGCAGCAATGTTTACCTGTCAATTCACTGTATAAATAGATGCACCTATGTGTATGTGAGAGATGCACGTTTTTGTGTAGCGTGAGGTGTCTTTCACATTGTTATCCGGTTATCCGTCCAAACCCAGCGGCGCTTTTTGAAACCGATCCGGCGGAAACCGGATAATGTGTAATCGGCCTAAGGCTTATGATACTTCCAAAAATCAACCGGACTGTCGACTTATGAGAAGGTAATGACTTCAAATCACGACGATAAATAAAATAAGACGGTCAAAGCATGATCCCGAGAGCTGTACACCACGACGATGCTGCCGTCAATATAGATTTCACCCAGCTTCATGGGTAGTAAAATTTCCACGGTAACCGGAAGGGAAAAGGTTTCAGAAATTTTGAAGCATATGAAATTGCCGAAGGTCGCTGAGATGTATCTGGTTTGGCCGGCTATCTATACCTGTGGCTTGAAAAGCGACATATTAACTTTAATCGGGGCCGTCAATTTGGAATCCATATTTTTGAAAAATGGAAATGAATTCAATTTACATGTGTTCTGGTTTGACCAAATTTTGATCGCAACACCCTTTTTGTGCAAAAAGAGAATTGGTATCTGATAATGACCGCCGTTGAATGAATTTCTCTTATTTGAGACATCATTTTCAATCACATGTTCAGCTAACGTCCCTTTCAAACGCGTTTTCCCGAGATGCGCTTTTCCCGGGCGAAATTTTCTGCGCACACAGCATCCCTGCTGCATCTGCAGTCAGTTAGCATCTGTGCGAAACGAGAGCATCTCCTGCTCGTTTCATGCATCGCACCGTCGCCAGACAGGAGCCGCTGCAGTTTCGCCCGAAGCTCCTACTATTCTGCACTTCTTCTGTGTGCTCTTTTCTCTTCCCGTCAGTGCATTAAAAACACACAGACACGCACCTCTCTCTTTCCTAGTTCGGTTTTTATTTTGATATAATTTCCCTGCGTCAATTATTCCCTTTCTATCCACCCGTTCGACTTGTGTAATAGTAGAAAAGTAGGCTGTGATATAGAAGCAATAGACCCGGGGTGAAATGTTTTGATCGAAACCAGTGTGTACAACTCGCGGGAAGTTGATTGTGTGGACAGGGTCCTCCTCTTCGCGAGATGAGTGCAGCCTCTTAGTAAGCCAACAACAGCAAGTGCATCTGTGTATGTGTATGTGTGGACGTTGTTATTGTTGGTGGAGGCAACATCGCTTGCACAAACCATTTGTCAGTGCGTCGCGAGGAAACCAGGAACGGACGGGCCCCAAATAGGCCACCCTAATGGTGTTCGTTCAATGTGTGCTGTGATTAATGTGTCTAGACTTGGAAGTTTTTAGTTTCCGTAGAGTTTCCGTTAAGCTCCTCTATCTTAGTAGCCTTGTGTGATAAGTTTCCTTATCGGTTATTTACCCGTTAACCCCCGCTCAAATGGAGAAGTTGTAACAGAACTGAAAATTCCCGGTTCTCAAGGATTTCCCTAGTTTTTCATTGATCCTTGGTGTCAGTGTCGTCAGTGGTTGATTTATTGTGTCAAAAATCAGAGGATCGAAGCAAATCCGGCCGAATCTTTCGCGAGTACGTAAACATGGTGGAGGTGGTGAATTTCGCTCACCTTCGTTATCAACTCTTATCAAACAACGGTGCCGAGGGGCATGTAAATGCGCCTGGATAAGAAAAATTCATCACAGCAAACTGCGATTACGAAAGAGGCCCAGATTTTTCGTCTCTCTCTGTCGTTCTCTCTCCCTCCGCATGCTGTTTTCCACACGCCGCTCGTCTATGTGCAGTGTGTGCAGTAACGATGCAACCATGCGCTTTTGACAGGGCTTCGCAAAGATCCTTTTATAGACGTTAGAGTATTTCGGAGCGATTTTTCCGATTTTCCCGGAGAAAAATGCTTCAGCTTTCGTTGATGGTCTGATCAAGACAGTATCGAATCCCATGTAAACAAAGCCAAGTAATTCGTTCTCGTTCACAGCTGGCCGAGATCCCCGTTTGTGTTCAAAGATCAACATGTTGTATGAAAACATATAGAATACAAAATAAGTTTCGTGCCAAGAATTTTCTAAAGGACGCTTCTTCGAGTCGAGTGAGACAAACCAAGTAAAAAAGAATTCGCAGTAAAACTTTCGAACAATCATGGACTGCTGTGTGCTCTCCGATGACGACACACGCGGCCAGTTCGCACTTCTTCGGTCTAGTTGGCACTGGTAGAAAATGTGTTGGAGCGCACTTCCTCGCCACGGTGTCAAGCCGGGTTCGCTACCAGAGCGTCTGAAGCGGTTGGCTCGAAAATAGACACTTTCGCTCTCGCAGCGCGACTTACCTGCCCTAGAGCCAACGCCAAAAGTAGTATGGCACCAGTAGCAGTTGTAGTAGCGGAGCGTAGTACTATTTTAGAACTTTGCCAAGACTGTTATCATGAATGAATGAATCAAAAGTCGCCGGTACGGACGGTGGATGAGGGGCCTCCGCAAGGTGGTGAGGAAGATTGGGACATTGGCCAGGAAATAAGAAGGAATGTGATGAATGAAAGTGATTTGGCTCGGTTCTGAAGAAATGTTCTGGATTCTTCAGTCGCTTGCTAGACAATGATGAATGGCGCTGTATGCAAATTATCTCCTCTCGCCTTTTATCGCACATTTGGTTTGCTGATATCTCTATCAGAATGAAAATCACATACAGTTCTCTTTGTTTCAATATGCAATGTTGAAAGAGAGTTGGCAAAATCACCACTGTTATGCAAACATGTCGAAGATCAATCGCAACACAAACAAAAAAACTCAGAGACTTCACGCCGCTTAGCGATGAATAAATAAAGAAACCGAAGATGCAAACAACTCGCACATATTAGCTGACAAACTCACTTACCGGTGTTTGTTTTTCTCTCACCCTCTCGATAACCGCAAACCGTTTGCTACATCCGTACACATCCAGGAAATTTATCATGGATTCCAAATCTTCAATCAAAGGCCCCTTCCTGTCACAGGTAAGCCGAGTGAATCACGCCCTATTCGAAACGAATACTAAACCCATCCCTTGTGTGCATTCCATCGAAAGAACGGGAGGAGAAGTAGGCACTGATTACTTACCCTTCTTCCAGGAAAAATTCGGTTCAAAATTTACACGTTTTGCAAGGCATCCTTCGAGAATTGGCACCAAAGCATCAAAATTTCTCACCGGTAATTGGACACCTCCGATCGAAAATATTAAATAAAATAATTTCTGATTGCATGCGTTTGTCGTGTCACAGTACACAGTTTATGTGTGATGGAATGCAAATTCAATGGAAACGCTGTAATAACTGCAGATGCACTCTTTTCTTCCGCTTCCATAATCTAATTATCGATTTGCGTCTCGTTCTCGCAACGCGCTGTGTGCGCGTGGAACAGCAACAAGAGGACTTCCACCCGTTTATCGAAGCTCTGCTGCCTTACGTTAAGTCGTTCAGCTACACTTGGTTCAACCTTCAGGCGGCGAAACGGCGCTACCTCAAAAAGCACGAGAAGAAGATGACCCACAACGAGGAGAACAAGTGCAAGCGGGACTTTCAGGTGAGCAAATGGTTTGGCACTCAACGGAATAACGTAGATGCGTTGCACATTCTGTCAAATATATATCGGGAATTGATTATTTTAAATCTTAATGCTGAACATTTAGTCATTTATTTTGTTTAAAGCGTCATTAGGAACAGGATACCTTTTTTTAATTCTATTGTTCAAATTGTTCAATTATATTGCTCAATATTGTGTGAAATTTTGTGTTGCAAACACAGTTTCTCAAACTATTTTGGACAAGAGATCCCTTTTCCAGAATGAAGTGATACCATCGACCTTTATAGCCAAAGGGGCTGGCCGGGTAAGGGAGTGCTCCAAACCAAATCACCAGCTGTATGGCAAATATTTTTTTTTCCCAAAATATATATTTTATTAAGGCACATGTGGCGTTAGCCTGACGGGGCCGGGAGTCCAATATTTTGAAAATTTTTGTCTTACAACTATGTTAGTAATCGAGGTTAGTATTACAAGTGTTCTCATAATTGGTATGTTGCAGTCTTCGATGCTCTGTACGTGTGCCCGACACGGGATACTTTCTATTGGGATGCAGCTGACCATTAATCAGCAACGCGCCCCTAGTCTGTACCCCATATCTAGCGTAGTGCGTCTTTCTCGACTCGAGGAATCCAGGATAGAATGGTCACTAGCCGGCGCAATCATCAGCTCGTGTAGAGTTGTCATGAGCGGTACAACCTTTGGCTCTTGTTGAATGATCAGTGGACTGCACAACCTTCGGCCCGTGCATCTGTAAAGAGTGTGTGTATGTATTGCCGCGACTAAGTAAAAGTTTATCGATCGGATAGGAGGGATATGAAACGGGGACACAACGAAGGAAACATCATTAAACGTTGACATCGGCGTTTCTGAGGAACAGGTATAGATGAAGCAGAAGATCAGGATCCCGGCCACCTAAGATATCCCGGACGGGGATATCCGATTGTCTGCCTTGTGCTCTCAGTGCTCTAGAGAGCTGAGAGCGAGCAGCATGGAACCGGATACACGACCAGACAACATGCTCGATGTCGTGGTAGCCATCGCCACAATCACAAAGATTGTTTGCTGCGAGCCCAATGCGATAGAGATGCGCGTTTAGGTTGTAGTGATTGGACATAAGCCGAGATATCACGCGAATGAAATCACGACCTACATTCAATCCCTTGAAGCATGATAATATTGTATAGGATATTAAATAAGATGTTAAATAAACGGTTTTTTTGAAGCCCTATGTGGTTTAACATAGGGTCTATGGTGTAAAACGCACTTTTCCGCTAATTTCACGCCATCCTCAAGAGCTTCGAGATAAAGATTTGAAAAAAAAAATACTGGATGTGCATTTTACTACGGTGTATCAAGAAAACAAAAACAAAAATCAAAAATTTAAGTATTAAAAAAATATTGAAATTTTGATTTTTTTTTTCGAGATCTAGAGATTCAGTACTACTCTATTTCATATTTAAATGTGTTCTTACGGCTTTTCTAGATATGTGTGATTTTTTCACATTTTTTCTGTTTTGCGCGGTACAAAAAAAAATGGTTTTTTTATATTTCCAAAGGGGTAAGGTAAGAGATGGGCTGGACTGGGTAAGGGAGTAAAAAGTGCCCACAAACCAAATCACCAGCTGTATGGAAAATATTGTATAGGGTGCTAAATAAAACATTTTGGCAGTAGTACCATATATTTGAGTCATTATATGGTACACCATGGGATCTATGGTGAAAAATGCCCCTTTTCATCTTTTTTCACGCCATTCTCAATAGCTTTGCGACAAAAATAAGAAAAAATACTGAAAGTACATCTTACTAAGGTGTATCGATGAATATCTTCAAACAATTTTTTCATCAAAAAATCTAATTATAAAAAAAAATAAATACGCGGTACAAAAAAATTATATATTTTCTGGCATTTGAAAATTTTGGAAAAAAAAACTAGGAAGGAAGGAAGGTATTGAATTAGAGAGACTTTAAACTCTGAGAGTTCATTCGTCTCTTAAAAAAACTAACTTTGAGATCTCTTATTATGGGTCTCTTATTTTGATTTAAATGTGTTTGTGTGTGTCTTTTTTTCTACATGTGGCATAATTTTTCCTGAATTTTGAGGAGCATTGCGAGACACAACAATAATTTTCCTCATCGTCCGCATTATTATTTTCATTTTCTTGAAATCGATTATTTTATTGTATTCGTGGTTTTCAATTGTAAGATATTGGATAATATTGGTGTTGTTATATAACCGATCCATCCCAAACCGATGTTATAGTTCTCAGATTGTCGTGAAAAGTGGTAAATTTGTATTTTAATGCAAAAAATTTTACAAGTATTTTTTTATTTTTTCATTGGGGTAACCATTTCCATTTTAGGGTGGTCCGAAAAATCAAATGTTTCCCCTTTTTTCCAAAAGTGACTTTTTTCAAAAACTTATATTTTTTGAACTGCTGGACCGATTCAGATGATCGATATATCAAAAGCCAGTTAGCTGATCTTTTTTGAAAAAGTTCTACATTTGAAAAAATAAATTTTGTTTTCGCAATTATTTTTTGTATTTGTTTTTTATAGTTTACATTTTCTTGGGACCAATTGCGCTATATTTTATATATTACTAGCTGACCCGACGAACTTCGCCCAAAATAGATTTTTTGATTTGAATACTTTCAAACATCCACGTTTTCTTACTAAGTGAACGTTAGTGAGTCCAATCACTGAATTCTTCATTGATTGATTACCCTTTGACCCTTTACAATTTCCTTTTACTATAAATTGTCTAGTACTTCTACAAAAATTCGTCCTTATAATATAAAATTATTTTCGGACACAATTCTCGTTCAAGATTCTTCAAGCATTTGGAAATAACATGTTTCTCCGTTGCAGGGAATACATGTTTGATACAGAGAATATTACAAAATAAAGACAGCTCAAATCGGACCATTCCTTCCTCGGGTTTAGGGCACACCAACACATTTGGCCTTTCATTTTTGTTTATGAAGATAGAAAATATATATGCATGCGTTATTCCGTCTGAAAATCCTTTTCCACTTTCGAACAAAAATCAATTTCGTTAGCGCCAACATCAAATGGACTAACAACGCTTAGCTAATTGTAAAAAATATGGGAATTCAATTTTCCTAATTTTCCGATTTTTTTCTCCGCTATATTGATCTACGGGATGAGACGAATACAACGAAATATAGATGACTCAAATTGAACCATTCCTTCCTCGGTTAGTAAGCGCAAACGCTTACCAACACATTTGGCCTTCCATAAGATATGGAAATGCGTTATTTCGCCTGAAAATCCATTTCCACTTACGAACAAAGATCAATTTCGATAGCGCAAATATCGAATGGACTAACAACGCTTATTATGATGTAATTTTCGAACATGTGGGAATTCAATTTTCCGAATTTTCCGACCTTCCTTCAGGATTTTCCGAAAATTTTCCAATTGTTCTCTCCACTATATTGATCTACGGGAAGAGACGAATATGAGGGTCACTATTTATATTTCGGGAATAGGAACAAAAACAAACAGTTAAGCTGCGAATATATTTTTATTGTTTTTCAAAGTACTCGCCACGATGATCGATACACTTTTGCGCATGCGCTTAAACCAATTTTCAAAGCATTTATTCCAATCGACACGAGCCTTTTTTTGAGCGATTGTCAAATTATGTGGGATCCAACGTGAACATAATTTTCGCACAACTAAGTGTTCATGTAAAATCGCATATATGCTGGTGGAACTAATGCTTAGGGATGCCTCAATCTCACAATAGGTTGCATGACGGTCTTGCTTAATCATTTCGTGCACAGCATCGATGTTTTCTGGCACTACAGTCGATTTTGGACGACCTTCACGAAACTCGTCGGACAGCGAACTACGACCACGATTGAATTCACTATACCAGCGATACATAGTGGTTTTTGATGGAGCTTCATCGCCAAAAGTCAAATTAAGTTGATTGACGCACTCTTGTTGTGATAATCCACGCCGAAAGTCGTAAAAAATCATCGCACGAAAATGTTCACGATTCAGTTCCATTTTTTTGCCGAGACCAAACTTTCAACTAAATATCAAATAAGCAAATAGCGTCCGTATGACAAAATGTTCTGAGTACGTATATCGTCAAAAATGTCAAACTTTACGATGGAACCGTCAGATGGACTCACATGACATCAGTGTTGCCAATTCCCGAAATATAAATAGTGACCCTCGTACAACAAAATACAGGAGGCTAAAATCGGACCATCCCTTCTTCGGGTTTTCCGCTTACCAACAGATTTTGCCTTTCATTTTTATTTATGTAGATTTATATATTATCTCTATATATATATATATATATATATATATAAATGTTGTATTCGTTTGTGTACGCGTCAAAAACTCGAAAAATGCGGAACCGATTGAGTTCAAAGTTGGATATAATATACATTGCACTCCAAAGAATGTTGTGACGGCTTAAAAAAATTAAAATAATGGAGAAAAATGATATTTTATATGGCCAAAGCGCGTTCCTGAAATTAAGCTTCTAATGAAAATCGACCATTCCGTATTAAATATGAGTTTTATGTGATGGGACGTCTTTTTTCAAAGTGTTTGACAAAATCGTGAACTGAAATTGTGTTTCGCAATGATTTTGAATTTATCGATTTCCCTCCTCTATCTCTATCTGTATACAGGGCGGACTCGATTATATACAGACTCGATTAAATGTGATTCGATTATATACAATTTTGGACTCGATTATATACAGCTTGAAAAAAAAATATTTTTTTTAGTTCAAATATGACTTATGACTTAGAAAAAATGTAACCTTTCAACGTTAAGGTGAATTTCAAGAGGCTATTATAAGTACAGTGGGGTAAAAATCACTATTTTTGAAGCTTTTGCTTGAATTTTCACAAGGAATTGTTTATATCGATTATGCAGCAAAATTAACAAAGATAGAAGTTGGGCGTCAGAGAACAAATTGTAGAGTGATTTAAGAGCTTTAATTTGATTGATAAGAACGTTCTATAACTCTGTCATTGTTGAAATTCGAACATATGCATAGAAGGTTTTTTGACGTAGAACTACGTCTTTCACTAAGGGTGCCAAATCAGAGAACAGGTCACGTTTTTATGAAATAAAATTAACGTTAGTAACTATTATTGCCGCGAATGGATTTTAGCGATTTACATACTAAACGAATCGGAAATTCCCTAAGATTTGTTGAATATGCTATACATTAGAATCCCCTGGCTTGTAAATGGTTAAAATTCATGAAAACTTTAGGCGTTTCCATTTTTCCATACATTTGTTCTGTCCATTTGTGTGCTTTCCCGAACAGAGCTGTCTATAACGAGCAACTCATCGAAGACCAACGAAGGGGAAATTGTAGGATTTGAAGTCGCCGTGAACAAAGGAAAAGTAGAAGAATGAAGGGGAATATTTGCCTTGAGTATAAACAGTGGATCTCGCTGAGGCAAACTTTCATTCGGCATCGGACTGTTGAGCAATCCAGTTCACTTTGCTTTCGCTGCGCTTCGATCTAAGATTGGACCCCACCAGTGGTAATCCAACTTGGATATCGTCGTTTGCTTTTTCTGTTCGTTATTCGTTATTCGTATCGTGTGTTTTTCTTCCCGCGTCATAAATTGGACGTTTCGAGTAGTGTGTGATGAGCAAGAAGAAGAGGGAGGCAGGCTCTAGCCCTGCAAAAAAAACGAACGCATTGCCAGGGGCAATGAAATTTCGAGGCAAGCGTCATCTAATGATGCACGCGATGTTGGTGTAGTGAAAAGCGCTCGCACTGAACCGAGCCTTCGCGAGTGTGACACCGCATCGAACAACAGCAAAATAGGCGATTTCGGCGCGTCGGTCGAAACTGTAAACTGTTTCTTTGGTGCCTTTGAGAATGCATCAATGCATTAAACTGACGTTATGGCGAAGCAGGCGTTAAGGTTATGCTCCAAAAAAATATTTGGGGAATACCAAGCATCTTGAATGTTTTACTGCATTACAGCATTATAGAATAATATCCGAAGGTATGAATAAGCGACTTTTATAAAATAACAGCGTAGTTCTATGTCAACAATGCGGTCGTATCTTGGACACAACCTCCTATAATTTTTTTTATCAAATATGATCATCTATCACCTCCTGAGAGATTCTGGGAAAAAATATTTTTTTCATGTGAGAAAGGTGTTTTCTGACTTTAAGGGGATGAATCAAATATTAAATTCTTTTATTTTTAATAAACGAAAAATATTAGCTTAAAAAACGAATAAAAAACATTGTTTTTTGACTCGATTATATACAGGATTCGATCATATACAGTGAGAAGAAATCAAAATCTGTATATAATCGTATATACTCTCTGACAATACTGCGACACATAATAATTGCAAAAACCATCAAGTTTCATGTCCAAAACAGAGAGCTATTTGGTTTCCTATACGTACATGGACCACTCTGACTGAACCAATGGAACACTTTTTAAGACTGGGTTCACTATGACTGAACAATTTTGAAATATTTTTCAATCAATTAACAGTTGTGAGTCAAAGTGTGCCATTCTGTCGAGGAGGGATGTGAGGCTGAAACTACATAAATATATGATTGCATTTAGCATAACAGTCTCTGCCATCTATTACAGGCATGAACATGATTGCATGGTTCACATGTTAAATCATGTACTTACCATTTTCAATCATCTTAGGGAGTATTTCTTAATCGAATTTCTTCGTAATCGCTACCGTCTAAATCGTACTCGGAAATAGTACATTTTGCGATCACTAACTCTGAAGATCAGCATTTTTCACTGATCCGTTCAGTCAGAGTGAATCAAGTTCATTTTTTACTATAATCAAAATGTGTACCTTTTAACAAGATACCTAGTAACTTCAAGAAAAATGTATTGTTGGTTTGAATTTAGTGCTTGAAAATTGTTTAAATTCAATATACAATTGATTGACACATGGTTCACTCTGTCTGCACATTATATAAAGCCATATCGCCATGGTTGATAGCACATGATTCGCTCTGACTGCATACTATGAGAGGTTTCCGTTGATCAATCATAACAATATCGTTCCGTTATTCCTGCTGTATGTATGATTTTCCAAATCTGATAAATGTGGGGTATGGCTTACGAAATTCAATCTAATGCAATCAATAACTCGTTTTTTTTTTAAATTTTGCGACTTGGTCTCCTCTGACTTAACACCGACCATTTATGTGTTGAATATGTTGAGATGGTAATTTGAAATCGTAGGGCTGGAAAATTCTAATCCATCCGCTTCATCACTTCCATATTCTCTGCAATCGCTTGTGACTAAACTTATTTCCTTTTCTTATGAAGAAGAAAAACATTCAATCGATTCGTGATTCGTCTCAAAACATTATTAGTATTTTTTCATGAGCCACAAACTACGAGAGCAGAATTGTTGAATAAATAGTTTCTAATCTTCTCGCCCATGTTACACCTGAAATTGTCGCTGTTTGAATTGCTTCCTTTCCCTTTGAAAATTCAGATATCGAAAAATGAGAGCTTCGCGTAAGAGTACAAATCGTTTGTTCAATCTTTCAATTTTGTTTTATTGATATCGAGAACGTGGAAATCCGTTCGCCTCCAATCATTTCAGATGCGATTAGATGCAGAATAATGCAAATGAGATTCAGTAACAGGTAAACAAAAAGCTAATCATCCACAATTCCGATTAACCAAACGATCTTCAGAAGATCAAGTGATTCGATGAGATTCGATGAGAGTGATTAGCTCTGTTGAATGGAACGATGGTTTGGTGTTTATACGAAAAGTAGAGTTATTACACTGTTTATATCAGCTACCTCATAGGTTTGTGAATTTTTGCTGGCAGTGAGAGGGTGAGCTCATTAGCTTATAAAAACCATTACCGCGCGTTTGTTTCCCTCGGAAGACGTAAAACTGAACACATGTTGTGTTGTGCTCGAAGAAAAGCAACTGAAGAATCATGCAAATTTTCCGCTCGCTGCCGTCTAATTGGAAAATAAACGCTTCCTTTTTGATGTTGATAACGAAGTTACATTCCCTCGCCCGATTGACTTCGCTCTTCGACTCCGGGGGAAGATCGGAAAAAAACCTAAACGCAACTTGAAGAACTTCCAGCCAGTTCCACACGGCAAACCCCTCCATTAGCCGGCGTTAAACTTATTATCGTTGCCTCTCGGAGGGCGAGAAAAATTGCACCCTTTTCCTCGCTTGGTTTGCTAGAGCTCTGGCCCAATTGCAGCATCAAAATGACTTGGTCCGGAGGGATCTCTCTCTCCGTTTTATCGGATAGCAGCATTCGTTTGATGGTATCACATTTCTCCACTCAGCTCTCGGTGCTCGGGGAGTGCGGCGAAAGAAGTGTATAAGACCTTCTCGAACCATCAATAGAACGACTATAGACGCACATGGGCAAAGTAATTGAATAATTGGCGCTATCAATACTATCGTTTGGAAAACATATCAAGCATACCCAAGTGTTGTTGCCCAATGCCACTCGACAGCAGCGGCGGTAACGAAGTTAAGCGACTCGACTTTCGACAAATAGAATGTCTATCATTATCATTGTCGGCTCTGACAGCTTGCGGCCGGAGAGCCTGAGTGGAATGGGTTTTCTGTTGCTGCCGGCGTGGCTGTTTGCCATCATGGCACCGAGTTCCAAGTGGCTTTCTCGCTAGGAGAAGGATTGTAGTTTTTATGACGATTCAATATGGACTCATGTTTTGTAGTTGCTATGAAACGTGTGAAAACCTGCGATTAGAAGTGGAAAGTGATCGGAAATTAATCTCCATCTTTCGCTCATAGCCCTCGGTGACAGCAGTCTCTTAAGTGCACTTAGTGCATCGGATCGTCACCGACATGAAATTTTTGTTAGATTTCTTCAAAGTTTTCATAGAGGTACAAAACTTGGAGTTGGCTGCATTTTTTTTAATATTTTCGCTATTTTGACAGCTGTCACTTTTTTGTGTTGAGATTGATTTGTCATTTTATAATGACTAGATTGACACCTGAACAATATCTGTGTTTTTGGAGATTTATTCATCGAAATCATGATTCAGTTCGAGAATCATCGTGTTCTTCGTCTATTTTACGATCGAGAAAAATCAAAAAACTTGTGTCACGATGTTTGTGGTCGAACACGACCAAAACGGCTTGACCGATTTCCATGAGAATTTTTTTTGGGTATACTTGATAGGTATGAAAATAGATCGTTATGTTTACCATGAACCTCTAGGTGATTAGGAAGCCCCAACGAAAAAAAAACAAAAGTTTTTATTTTCCAAATTTTCTTCGTTATTTTTTATTATAGAAAAATATCTAAAACTTCCAGCCCCTATAACTTTGTACTCAATACCCAGCACCTTTTTTTTTCGTGAATTTAGTATTTTGTATAAGCAATATAAAAATCAATAAACTGTAGATCGTTCACCAAAGAGAGCGAAATTATGTTGTTTTTTATGTTATTATGTTATGTTGTTAAAAGACAAATAAATAAATGAAAATTTTCAATAAAAATTACCTTTTCGGTATCATATATGATGAGAGGGAAAAGAGAATCTTGATTGAGATTTTCCAACGCATTCGTCATCATGAATTGGTTGATTGATTATACAGGGTTTTCCAACTTTAAATACCGAAAGTAAATTGAAATAAAACACACTTAGAATTCGAATTTCGATGAAACTTTTATTTCAAGCTAGCTAACCCGGCAAACTTCGTCCCGCCCATTTACTTGATTAATTCTCGAGTAATGCAGAAATTTGTGTTTTATTTGTATGGCAGCCACCCCTAAGAGAGGGGGGAGGGGTATCTAACCACCATAGAAACATTCATAGCACCCTAAAGTTTCCATATGCCTAATTTGGTTTAATTTGCTTGATTAATTCTCGGGTAATGCAAAAATTTGTGTTTCATTTGTACGGCAGCCCCCTCTAAGAGAGGGGGAAGGAGTATCTTAACACCATAGAAACATTTATTGCATCCTAAAACCTCCACATGCCAAATTTGGTTTCATTTGCTTGATTAATTCTCGAGTAATGCAGAAATTTGTGTTTCATTTGTATGGCAGCCCCCCCTTTGAGTGGGGGAAGGACTGTCTAACCATCATAGAAACATTTATTGCACCCTAAAACTTTCACATGCCAACTTTGGTTTCGTTTGTTTGGTTAATTTCCGAGTAATGCAGAAATTTGTGTTTCATTTGTATGGCAGCCCCCCCTTAGAGAGGGGGGAGGGGTCTCAAAATATCACGAAAACCTTCCCCGGCCCCAAAAACCGCTACATACCAATTTTCATGTCGATCGGTTCAGTAGTTTCCGAGTCTATAAGAATCAGACAGACAGACAGACATCACTCCATTTTTATATATATAGAAGATAGAAGATAGATAGATTAAAGTTTGGTTTATGCCATTATGTGTGAAATACAACATCATTCAAATGTCCACCTAGGGCTTCCCCGCACACCTTTATTCGGAACAGGTAATTTTCGATGACTTTTCGGCACATATGGGGCGGTATCTCGGTCATAACTTCACGAATGTTGTCTTTCAAATGTTCAAGAGTTTGCGGAGAGTTGGCATAGACACGGTCTTTCGCATAACCCCACAAAAAAAAAGTCTAGCGGGTTCAAATCGCATGATCTGTACGGCCAATTGGCATCACCAAAACGCGAAATTATGCGTCCCTCAAATTTCGTTCACAATATGGCCATGTTCGGTCGTGTTGTGTGACACGTGGCGCCGTCCTGCTGAAACCACATGTCATCCGTATCCATATCTTCAATTTGTGGCAAAAAAAAATGGTTAACATGCGGCCATAGCGCTCACCATCCACAGTTACCGTCTCGCCGTCCTCATTTTCAAAGAAATACGGGCCGATGACTCCACCAGACCATAATGCGCACCAAACAGTGACTTTTGGCGGATGCAATGGCCTCTCAACAATCACGTGTGGATTTTCTGAGCCCCATATACGGAAATTTTGGGTGTTCACATAGCCACCGAGCTTGAAATGTGCCTCATCGCTGAAGAAAATTTGATGCGAAAATTCAGCATTTTGCTGCTGTTGTTCGTTCACCCAATCGACGTATGCCCGACGCATTCCATGGTCACCATGCTGTAATTTTTGTACCAGTTGGACTTCATATGGATGTAGGTGCAAGTCCAAATGCAAAATTCGTCACAATGATGTGTTTGACAAGCCCAATTGCTGAGCACGCCGTGGAATCGAAACATTCGGGTCATCCTCCACACTGGCAGCAACAGCAGCAATATTTTCGGCCGAACGCACATCACGATGATGCACAGGTTTCACAATATCCCCTACGGATCCAGTTTGTTCGAATTTACGCACTACATTAGCGATTGTGTGCTCTGTAGGCCGTCCATGACGACCAAAATCCGTCCGTAATGCTCGAAAAACATTTGCCGGTTTTTCATCATTTTTATAGTATAATTTAACATAATTAACACGTTGTGCGGTACTAAAACGATCCATATTGTAAAATGGCAGACATTCAACTAACGATATGACGCTTTGGTTGACAGCCATGTCAAACGGTTGTCAGCGCAGGGCTGTATACTTTCGGAAGCCCGAAATGGAAAACCCTGTATTTTCAACTATAGAGGTTTGAAAGTATGAAGTTCTGATTCTAAAAAGCTCATCAGAAAAGTTCAGACAAATTCAAAACAGAACAATAAAAAATAAATTAGTGCAATAAATGAAACCGGAAACATTCAATCAGGAAATTTAGATGAATTCGAAAAAATGAATCAGAAATAATCAGAAAAACGTCAGAAAAATATTTTTTAAAATCAGAAGAAATAGGGAAAAGTGGAGAAACTCAGAATAAAAATACAGAAAAATACAAAAAAGTTAAAAAAGAAAAGTTTACAAAAAATCAGAGCAATTAAAACAAAAACCTGAAAAATCCTGACAAATTCATAAATAAAATTAGGAAGAATCATAAAATATCAAAACAATTCTAAAAAAATATCTTCAAGTAATATCTTGGGGCTTAGAATGCAAGGGGTGTAAGTGACTTGATCGATTTCTCTTCATCAACTTTTTCTTCAGTTAATAACTCAACTGCAAAAACGTTCCAATTTGAGTTTGCTATAGAATCCGATAGATGAGGCTCTGACCTGTCTTCCGCATTGTCAAATACAGCTAGGAATGTATTTGCAGCTAAGTTATGACCAAAAGAGAGAGTCGATGTAGAGAAATCGATGAAATCACTTACACCCCTTTCATTCTAAGCCCATATTCTAAATTGAGAAATTAAGGAAAATTCAGAAAATTTAACAGAACATAAAAATCTGAAGAAAAAAACAGAGGAACATAAAAAAATCGGTATACAGAAAATACACAAAAACATCAAACGATCTCAAAGAAAAATATATATAAATTCAGAAAAAATCAGAAATATTCAGAACAATTAAAAAAATTTGAAATATAGAAAAAATCAGAAAATTACAAAAAAATGAACAAAAAAAATCAGAAGAAACGGAAAAAAACAAAAATTTTGGAAATTTAAGAAAAATTGAATGATTTGAAGAAAACGGAACATTGAAGATATCGGAAAATACGGGGAAAAAACAAAAAAGGGATTGAGAAAAATCACACATAATATAAACATTCAGAAATGCAGAAAAAAAATATAGGTAAATAAAGAAAAATACTGCAAAATGCAGGAAAGCTTACATACTTAAAGAAAAATACAGAAAAATGTGAAAAACAAGGAAATACTCCGAAAAAATCTGTTTTATTTAATGATTGTAGTAAATTTATGTGAATATGAATGACGACCATGAATGATTCTGAGGGTTCAAAAAGAACCAAAATTCATGAAAATCCCGAAAAATAGCAAAAATTATGGAAAAAATAAAACCGGAAAATTCAGATAACAATGAAAAAATTATGGAAAAAGATTGAAAGAATAAAAAAAATAGAAAGGATCAAATTCATACTAGATGTAAGAAATTCAAGAATAATCGGAAAAATCATGAAAAACCAGAAAAATAGACACAATAAAAGAAAAAAATTAAAATTTTTTTTAAGAAATTAAAGATTCAGAAAATTCAGAAAAAAAAACTTAGATTTACAAAATACAGAAAATTTTGAAAATGTATAATACGCAATACAAAATAAAAACTTCGATATAACGTACCCTCGAGAAAAAGGTACATTTTACCTCGATATAACGTACACATCTTCATAATTTTTTGAATATTTTTTTTCCTTAAAAAAATAAATTATCTGTATTTTGATACTACAGTTTGTTTCGTACCTTTAAGCAATCCCGAAATACAACTGTTTTGTGATTCCGGATTCTAAATGAATCAATCATTAATCAACAGTACGAACGGAAACATCATCAAAAAGGTTGGCTTCGTCTTCTAGTTAAATTTATTCATTAACCTTACTCAAACAACAACACAATAAAGTAATATAAGCTACGTTTCTGATTTCTTTATTATGCTTCGATATAACGTACAATTTTGAAAGTAAAATGTACAGGGTGGGCCAAATGTACAGCAAAGTAAAGAAGTGGAATTTTCAATTTTTTTTTTGAAATTCATTTATTTCGGTCCAAGGAGATTTGTTCTAACTACTTTTTGATTATGATATCTCGTAAATGACCGCCTCTGGCCTTGACCGCAAAATGTGCCTTTTTTTCGGCATTTTCCATCACTTTGCCCAATGTTTCGGCCGATATGGCAGCAATTTCTTGTCGGATATTGTCTTTCAGCGCAGCCAGGGTCCTTGGTTTACCAGTGTATACCTTGGATTTTAAATATCCCCATAAAAAAAAGTCAGGAGGCGTCAAATCAGGTGATCTCGGTGGCCAGTCATAATCGCCGTTTTTCGATATTAATCTTTCGCGCAATAATTTGGTCGTGGCAGCCGCTGTATGGCATGTAGCGCCGTCCTGTTGGAACCAGTAATTGTCCAATTCATTTTCACGAACAAATGGCAATAAAAAATCGGTTATCATTGTCCGATAACGCTCCCCATTCACGGTTATCGTTGCTCCATTTTCGTTTTCAAAGAAGTACGGGCCGATGACTTTATCGGCATAAATGCCACACCACACAGTAACTTTTTGGTCGTAAAGAGGTTGCGTTTCGATGAATTGAGGGTTTTCAGTAGCATAAAACCGACAATTTTGTTTATTCACTCCTCCATTCAAGTTGAAATGCGCCTCATCAGACATTATGATTTTTTGCCAAAAGCCACAATTGAGAAGTTATTTTGAATGTACAGCTGAACAATTTCAGCGCGTTGTTTAGTTGTGTATTGTTCCATGGTTAAAATTGTACTGAAATGACGCTTCCAACGCGGTATGACATTTGTTAATCTGACATCTCTGTCAAAAGTTATGGGGTTGCCAGATGCTTCCACTTTAAATGGCCCACCCTGTACGTTATATCGAAGTTATACTGTATATGGAAAAACATAAAAACGAAAATTTTGAGAAAAAAAAATTATGAAAGTTAAAAAAATTTCTGGATAAAAAACAAGAAAATTCAGAAAGAACAATAATTTCACAAAAATCATCAAAGCAGAAAAATTTCAGAAAAATTAAAAAAATTCAGAAAGTTCGAAAAATTTACAAAATTCAAACGTACAGAAAAAACAGAAATAAAAGAAAACTGAAATCTATATAAATAAAAATGTAAGGCAAAATCTGTTGGTAAGCGGAAAGCCCCAAGAAGGGATGGTCCGATTTTAGCCTTCTTCATTTTGTTGTATTCCCGTAGATCAATATAGTTTGGAGAAAAACCGGAAAATTTTCGGAAAACTCTGAAGGAAGGGCAGAATATTCGGAAAAATGAATTCCCACATGTTCGAAAAATACATCATAATAAGCGTTGTTAGTCCATTCGATATTTTCGCTATCGAAATCGATCATTGTTCGAAAGTGGAATAGGATTTTCAGACGGAATAACGCATTCCTATATCTTCTATCTTCATAAACGAAAATGGAAGGCCAAATGTGTTGGTGTGCCCTAAACCCGAGGAAGGAATGGTCCGATTTGAGCTGTCTTTATTTTGTAATATTCTCTGTATCAAACATGTATTCCATGCAACGGAGAAACTTGTTATTTCCAAATTCTCGAAGAATCTTGAACGAGAATTGTGTCTGAAAATAATTTTATATTATAAGGACGAATTTTTGTAGAAGTACTAGACAATTTATAGTAAAAGGAAATTGCAAAGGGTCAAAGGGTAATCAATCAATGAAGAGTTCATAGATTGGACTCACTAACTTGGTAGAAAACGTGGGTGTTTGAAAGTATTCAAATCAAAAAATCTATTTTGGGCGAGACGAAGTTCGTCGGGTCAGCTAGTATTCAAATAAGAAAAGAAAATCAAGATAATAATAAAAACACAAAAAAAACGGAAAAATAAAAAAAATCAAAGAAATTTTAAAAATTCAGAAATTTTTGGCTTTTAACTTTTAGAAAGGCCAATTAAAAAATCAAGTAATGAGTGGTTCTCGGAATGAACTCACGATCGGTCCAGTCGCTGAATAAGCGGAAGCACATCCAGAGATTCCTCATCTAGAATTTCAAGGAAAGTAATTTGATTACCTTGTCTTGTCATCAACTTTGGTGGCATTTTAACGTTCCAATAGGAGATTGATTATCCGTTCCGTATTTTCGGCCGTCAGGATCAATCTTCTAATGTCGTTAGCTCACTTACCTTATATGTATACCATTAATGTTGATAAACATTTGATGCGATAAAGCCGATTTTCTAAACAGTAGGAGGAATCGTAAAATACCTAAAATACTTTTTTATACTTCCTTTTTTGCTGAAATGTCTAGTAGGACAGTTTTACTACGTTTTCTACCAGTAGGTATAACAAAGAGAAATACAGAAATCAAATCAGAAGTACATTCTTCCCATAGTGTCATCTACTGTCTACCGCGAATGTACGATACAAAAACGAAATTGGTTTTTGAAAAAACGTGAATGTTGGAAATTATTCACACCGAAAAACTAATTTTGGGTGGAACAAAGTTCGTCGGGTGCGCTCATAAATAAAAAAAATTATAATTTGAAGACATTGAAGACGAAACAATTAATTTGAGTAAATAGTAAATGCTCTGGGATTTATTAACCAAGTGAACGGAATGTGTATCTTTATACAGGTCGGACTCGATTATATACAGACTCGATTATATGTGATTCGATTGTATACAATTTTGGACTCGATTATATACAGTTTAGATTTTTTTTTTTTATTTCAAATATGACTTATTTCAAAAAGAAATGTAACCTTACAACGTTAAGATGTAATTTGAGTGGCTATTACGTGTACAGTGGGGTAAACATCGTGATTTTTGAAGATTTTGCTTGAATTTTCACCAGGAATTGTTTATATCGATATTGCAGCCAAATTAAGAAAGATAGAAAATTGGGTGTCGAAGAACAACTTGTAGAGGGGTTTGGGAGCTTTAATTTAACTGATGGAAACAATTTAGTTTAATATAAATTTTTAGGATGAAATTGATAATAATACATTAAAATTATTAACTTTTAAGTTTTTAACTTCCAAAATTTTATAAAAATCCACTATTTTAGATGTTCCACTACTATATCTTGTACAAATTTTTTTCATCTTTCAAATGAAAGCAACAGAATCGTCTTCCGTAGCGTACTTTGTAATCTAGAGCCAGTTTGAGGCAACAGAGTCCGAAACAAAAAAAAAAAAAAAGTTCTATAACTCTGTCATTGTTGAAATTCGAACATATGCATAGAAGGATTTTTTTCATCAAATATGATCGTCTATCACCTCCTGCGAAAATCTAGATAAATTTATTTTTTCCATGTGAGAAAGGTAGTTTTTGACTTTAAGGGGATGAATCTAAAATCAAATTCCTCTTTTATATTCAAAAAACGAAAATTACATGCAAAAAAAAAATTTTTTTTGACTCGATTATATACAGGATTCGATTATATACAGTGAAAAGGGGATTCAGGAACTGTATATAATCGAGTCCGCGCTGTATATAAAAGAAAGATTTTTCCACATACGTGTAAAATATCATCACAGGAGAACGTTGAGTTTGTCTTCACCCAAATTAGAATGATAAAATACTTGAGATGACTAGAAAAATCCGAAAAATTTCCTATGCATATCTTTATATATAAAACAAGAATATTTAAAATAAAAAAGGAAAATTCGAAAAAAGAGGTACGCATATGTATGTTTCGCAGTGAACATCATCATTTAGATCAATTTTACAGAACAGTGCAATAACATACAAACTCTCTTAAAATATATTCGTTATTTTTACCAACCAAAATATTTTCTAGAAATAAATAATATGGCAGAACAACGTTTGCCGGGCCAGCTAGTTAAGAATTAGTGCTATAACCACATTCCTCCTTAATGCACGCAGCACGTATTTTTCGTAGCAGGCATTGAAATTTTTGTTATTTACATCCAAAGTTGGCCATGCTTCAAATAGTCATAATTTCAAGTAGTTCATAGGCGTTGTAAATCAATAACTGATCAAAAGCAGATAGCGGATAAACTCGCCGGGAAATCCCAAAAGTTATCATCTCCGTAGGATGTGGGGTGTCTTTGATCATATTGTTATCGTGGAACGAGCACCGCACAAAAAACGTCACCATCCGACGATGAAAACATATGAAATATTAATACCACCCAAACAATAACAAGATAATCACCTTATCTTTTGTGAGGAATACTGTGTGAGACCGCCGGGTACCAACCCTGGCCGCGCAGCAACCCGCAAATTAATTCAATACAACAATCACTAATCACCGGATAATGTTCCACCCCTCTCTCTTTCTCGAATAGGAGCTTGGCAAAACTTGGGAAGCCAACCGAAAAGTAATAATTCGCGTTTTCTTCTGCCACGAAAGGGCAGAGGGGGAGTGGTGGGGGAAACCCGATGCCACGTGCATATGATAGCCCGAGGGCATCGAGCGCCGCGTCAGGGCGGTCTAATTGTGCGCCGAAATGTGGTAATTTTCATGCAAAAGTCCCTGGCGAATTGAGTTGTTGTTGATGTTGGCTTTCCCCCTTCGGTTGGAAACCGAACGAACCGATTATCTGTCGGATTTGACGGGTGTTTATGTAGATGCGTTTCGAGCTATTCGAGCATCAAAGTTTGTTACAAATGATGAAGGGTGATTTGGACGTGGTTTATTGCTTTTGCCAGCAGTCTTCTCTCTGCTGCAGGTTGATTTCGGAATTCCTTCCGGATGATGCATTTCTCGCACGTACGCATATTTCTACCACGAATGCATTGCAATAACGGTCAGTTATGTAGACAGGAAGTTTCACTTGCTTTTGTTTCGTGCTTCTTCTTCTCGCCTCCGTAATGCAACCGACCCTGTAATCACCGCCCAGAACGAGAATCCGGAAACGAAGCAAAAGTGGGCCGCCCGACTGTTGGGGAAACTGCGCAAGGACATCACCCACGATAGCCGGGAGAACTTTGTGCACTGCATCTCAAAGAAGAAAACCTCAATGTGCATTCTGTCCAATCCGGACCAAAAGGGAAAAATGCGCCGAATAGATTGTCTCCGGCAAGCGGACAAGGTGAGTCAAAGCGAACCGGGATTTTTCTTCCACTCCTAGCTTATGTTTCCGTTTTATTCCGCAGGTCTGGCGCTTGGATCTGGTGATGGTCATCCTGTTCAAAGCGATCCCCCTGGAAAGTACCGACGGCGAGCGGCTCGAGAAGGCCTGTTTCTGTACCAGTCCCAGCCTGTGCATCAATCCGTATCACATACAAGTATTAATTAAGGAGTTAGATCTCTATCTGGCCAACTTCATTAAATGTAAGTATCATTGGACTGTCGTATCAAAGGCTGAAGCCGTTTTTTTCTGTTATTTCTTCCTGTCAGCCCAAAATGAAAACCGGATTTACGATGTGTTTTACTTTGTTTTTCTTGATAATTTTTGTTTCATTCCCTACCACCGAGAATGGTGGTCAGTTGTTTCTCTGGAAAAAGCCTCTTCACTTTGATCTCCTGACGGATCATCAAAAAGATTCTCTCGAGATATCGAGACTGTGTTTAGATGATTGGGCAAAATCTTTTGTCGGGCGATGAAATACGTCCGATAGCACACAGAAACAACACATTAAAAGCGCATTGTTGTCGATGGGTGTACGTGTATAAACACCGCCTGGAAAGGTTTTTCTTAAGTGCGGTTCATCGTCTGATGGTGAAGAAGAAGAAAGTGCGCGATTTCATCAGCTTTCGGAGAATTCAAATTCAAGAAAAACAAAACTGCCTCAGTTGATTTATTTTTTGCGCCAAATGATCGATTTTGTTCAGCTCGCCGTCATATCTTATTAAAAAAAATCAAACTGTCATCCCATTCAATTTGAGTTACCTATTTTGTGTTCGTTTTCGTTCTTTTTTATTGGAAAATTGGAAAATTTTGACGGAAAGTTTTGAATATTCAGAAAAAAAACCTTTTCTCAATATCGCGCCGAAGTCATATCGTAGTTGGCGTTGTTAGTTCTATCAAGTACCAGTTGACATTCCCAACGGGTTGATTTTGATCCTTCTGAATTTCTGCCATATCACAACGACAGACGAAAAACTAATAATGATAGTGTTCTTACACAGTGCCCTGAATTGTATGAATTACATCGGATACTGGCGTAATTTTCGTTGAACAGCGAATAAAATACATTTTTAATTTTTTTCTGGTGGTTTATTCGATCTGTTATTTTGTCTATTTACATCATGAATACCTTTCGTTTACCTTCGAACGAACCGATTTGCAGCTACTCCTTCGTCCATTTTCAATGCTTTCGGTGATCTTGTGCCTAGAAATGATGTCGGATATCGTTGATTTGGAACGTTGGTGGAGAAATATTACATTACTTCACTGAGTTAGCGATTTTCTTTGTGAGCATCCATTTTATTCCTCTATAACAGGGTACAGTTACAAATGAACTCAATGTTTCAGTATTAGTGAACTCGACATTTGTCTCGTTAAAATTACGAGATTCTGCATAGTTGAAAATGACAATAAATGTGTTGTTCTCTTTCCGGGCCTCAATTTGGCACACACAAAAAAGTTAATGGAAACCTAACACTTCGTTTTCGCGACACAAAGCGTATCGATATACGGTTTGTTAGGAACATTACAAAATTACACCCAAAAAGTATGCTGAACGTCTTTAAATATTTTTAAGCCCCTATTGCTTCACAGAAAAGAGCACAAAGCCGAAAAATAACCGTATTTAAATCTGTATTTTTTATTTACTGGATACACCCAAACTAGCGTTGGTAGAAAACATGCCATCTTTGGCAGAAAAGATGTCATTTCCTGTGCATGAGAATCAAATGCGCAAATAATGAGCTATTTTAAAATATTCCATATAGCTGCCAGCGCTATTATAAAGGAGCGTGATAATATTACACCTCATCATAAAATGAAGTTGGAACGAGAATATATCTTTCTCTGTCTGGGCCGTGTATTTGGCAAACTATACGAAAAGCTTTCACATGCTTTCATTTAAATGTGTCTCCTGTTTCGCTCCCTCATGTTGGCTCTAGCATATATATTATACAAATGATATACATGTATTAGGGAGTAGAACATTTTATGTTATCTTTCAGCTTATTTAATGTAATAAATCGGGATGCCAGAACATGTGCTAAAAATTAACTTTGGGTGTACCAATACAGTGATTATCATGCTTTTGGCTGGGCGCGTGGGTTCCTTGCTGGTGGTACCATTTTTTCCCAGAATCTAGTGGACCGATCCTTGCTGATATTAGTTTTTAGCACGTAAAAATAAACTGTCTAAATTAAGAATATATAAGCCTCGCGAAACTGAAAAAAAAAAACGATTTTTTCGTCTTTCCAGAGTAGGTTCACACATTAAGGAACATAGTTTCATTTAAAGGACTCTTTCAATTCAAACCATTTTTTTTGTAGAGGTACCATTTTTAACATGAACACAGTTGAACATTTTCCAACATTTGTTGGTTTTTTTATCATGAAGAATTATCCTTCCGATTGATTATGAGATTTTAATTTATTCAAACAACTACTTTTGATGGACTACTTTTGATTTGATGGAAATATCACTTTCTGAATAACAGAAAACAACTGATGCTTTGATCTACAGAGGGTAAATTGTAGATTTCGTTTTTACTCTCCGTGATTGACCTGAAGCAGCCAAATTGCACATCGAACACACTGAGTGACGCTTGGATAGATGGTACAATCTACAGAAAAGAAAATTTCTAATCCTCACACACATATTTTGCGTTTCATATTGAATCGGGTAAGTCATCACTAAGAGACATTTCGCAATTTTTCATTATTTTTAATTCGATTGTATTCGAACAACAGCCGATTGTATAGGAGGCTTGGTGAGATGGTTGCGCGTCCGCTTCACAGAATTACGTGAAGAGTGTATCATAGCAGGCATCGGTTGTCAGGGTAAATTTATTTGTTTACATCATGGCGTCACCAGAACAGGCGTGTCGCAAATTAATCCTGCGCGCTCGCAATGAAAATCACGGACTGTTCGCCCGTGATTCGGCTGAACTATTGAATTATGTCAAATCTACAGTATGTTTTGTCTAGAAACGTTTTGGAGACTGTCTCACCATCGACAGGAGACCCGGGAGTGACCAAAAAGTCGAAGGCCATCTAATCCTAAAACTCATCCGAAAATGGTTGCTTTTTTCAAACGGAACCCGCAGCTATCATCGAGAAACACGGCTAAAATGGCAGGAGTTCCGCGATTCTATGTCCAAAAAGGTAAAGAAAGATTGTGAAGATTCAAACACAATATGTACAATTGACAAAATTGTGTCATCTGTAGGTCAACAGTCAAGGCTGCCATAACTGACTCTAGTATTAGCATTATCATCGAGCAAGTTGCAGAATATCGTAGGTTATAACGGGTATTTCAATTGGGAAAAAATACAAAATAGACCGATAGGCACAGCAAACAACGCCATATTTTTTCCCGCTCTCTTGACATTTCTCTTCAGTAAGCTTTGCCATTTCATAATGGAAAGATATAAGATCCAACAACGAGACGTGATTATTAAAATGAACTACCGAAATTCGGAGTTAATGGCCTCAACTTTATAAGCGCTACGTCCAATTTATGGTCGTCATAATCGTCCTGCCAGATCAACTATTGAGCGTCTAGTAGAAAAATTTGAATCCACAGACACAGTACAAAATGTTCCCGTGGCAGTGAGACAAAGAAGTGACCGTAGTGTCGAGAATATTGCTGCCGCTATCGCATCAATTGAGGGAGACCCAAATCAGTCTCTCACACGTCGTTTTCAAACGTTGGACACCTCTGTGATTTCGTTGTGTTGAATTTTGCGAATAGATCTTGGCCTACCAACTTTTAAGATCAAATTGACGCAAGAACTGAAGCTGATTGACCACCAGAAGCGTCGTATGTTCGTGAATTGGGCTGAGCAACAATAAGCAAAATATGCGCTATTGGTAAGGCGGCAATCCACACGAACTCCATGAGTCACCATTGCATCCCGAAACAATTACGGTTTGGTGCGGTTTATGGTCGGGAGGCGTCATTGGGCCGTACTTCTGCCGTGATGATCAAGACCGGCAAGTTACTGTGAATGGGAATCGCTGCCGCTCAATGATAACCGGATATTATTGGTCTGAATTGGATGACTTGGACAATATGTGGTTTCAACAGGACGGCACCACAAGCCACACAGCGAATTTAACAGTCGATTTATTAAAAACCAAGATTTAACGCCGTTAGACTATTTCTTGTGGGGCTACATCAAGTCTATGGTTTATGCCAACAAGCCAGCGACGGTTGATGAACTTCGTACGAATATCGAACGTGAAATTGCAGCAGTGTCGGCCGATTTATGCTTGAAAACCGTCGAAAATTGGGTTCAGCGTCAAGCGTGTCCGTGGTGACCATGCAAAATAAATCGAGTTCCATACATAATGGCATCAAATGTACTTTCACATGAATAAAGAATTACATTGATATCCAAAACCGTTTTTGCGCGCCCAGCACAGCCACCTTGCACACGGGACGACGAAGAATTCCGTCATTTGTCTTGAGGACGGCTTTTCGCACGCGGTCATCGCATCCTGTCCCCGCCGAGATTAAGCGACCTCTAATCAATTCGTTGTGAATATTTCTCTCCACAAGGACCACAAAATCTCCCACTCGCATGGTTGGCCAGTACTCCTTTGCCATCTCTTCCAGAACAGTTCAACCATTAGTCCTATGACAAATCTCAATTGGTTCGACAGACTCCATCTCTGTCTTGAGGGAATGCACAATCTCCAGCTGAATAGCTCTAACAGTAAAACACGGAAAAAAGGTGACCCACCTTTTCAAGAGACTGCGACCTCTTTTGACCGATCTCGGTTCGAAATAATCGATATCTACTAAGGTAAACGGTCGGCCATACAACTCGTTACAGTTATGGTAATTTTCAATGACCTGGGGCTCGTGAAGTTTCGGTAACTTGAAACGCTATTAACGGGTGTTAAATAAAAAATGAGAATTTTTTCAATACCTTTCAGTAACTCAAATAAAGAGCGTAAAATTTTCTTTCTCCAAAAAAATTGCTCTTTGGGCTCCCTAGAAACAGTAGGCGTGTTTGGTTTTGCTAGTTTGAATTTAGTCAAAGCAAAGATGGTGTCGAAACAGCACGTGCTCCGCGAACGCATTGTACGGTTCTACGAAACGCATTTCCAGCAAGGAAAAAAGTTCACGGTGGCACATTTTAAGGAAGAAAATGTACCTGTCAGTACGGTATATCGGTATATCCTGGGTTCCCTGAACGTAGGGCGGAAGGTCGGAAGTGGTCGTCCGGTGACGATAATGACGAAGCAGAGGAAGACATCGTTAAAGAAGCTGTTTGACAACAAGGACGCAACCAGCCTGCGTGACGCCAGTCGGAAATATGGCTGCTCCGACGTATTGATCCATCGGATCCTCAAGATGGAAGGAATCGTCTGCAGGAAGAAGACGAGGTCGCCGGAGTACACGGAGGAGCAGATTGAGACGGTTAAATCACAGTGTCGGTAGATGACCAAAAAATACCGCGGGACGTCTTTCGTTCTGGACGACGAAAGCTATTTTCCGCTGTTCAAAACGCATATTCCAGGAAATGATAATTACTACTCCAGCGACAAGTCATCCACACCGCCTGAAGTGGAATACAAGTTCAAGCGCAAGTTTGGAAAAAAGGTTATGTTGTACATCGCCATATCCGACCGGGGCATTTCACAGCCTTGGTTTAAGCCAAGCGGTCTGGCAATCAACCAACAAATCTATCGAGAAGAGTGCCTCGATAAAATCCTGCTGCCGTTCCTGAACGAGCATCACGCGGATGGGAAGTACGTCTTCTGGCCGGAATGACTTTAAAAAAAAAATCGTAACTTTTGAACTACTAAACCGATTCAGATGATCGATATATCAAATTAAAGCTTGAAAAAATACTATAAAAAATACTGCAGAAAGTTCAAATTCTGCTCTCGTCATTATTGATTGTATTCGTTTTGTATTGTTTTCGTAGTCTCGGGACCAATGGCTGAAAAGCTGAGGATTTTTCACATAACATATGTCGAAACCAGAGTGGCGTTTTCCTTTCGTTTCTGAGTTATGATTTTTCAGAGTTAACCGATGGTTCGAAAAATCATTTTTTGCCTCTTTTCTCCAACTTTTGATCTACTGGACCGATTCAGATGATCGACACTTAAAATTAAAGCCAGTTAGAGACTTTTTTTTGAAAAATATTAGACTTCCGGAAAAAAAATGAATTTTGATTTCGTAATTATTGATTGTATTAGTTTTTTTATAGTCTACATGGTTTCGGGACCAAGGATGCTATATTTTTTATATGTTTTCTTGAGAGCTGAGATTTTTTTTTACCTAAGGTATCCAAAAATTAGAGATGTGTTTTTTATCGTTTTTAAGTTATGATTTTTCAACGTTCACATGTTTTCAGTTTTCGTTCAATATTTCTATGCGACGAGATTGGATGTATGCGAATAGAATTCAAATAATTGGCAGATGTGTCATTTTTTTTTAAGAAAAAGGCTATCTATTCCACTAGTCCATTTTTTTTGACAAAATGACATGCGTTTGAAAAAATAAATTGCTATTTTGAACGTTTCAAATTTTAAGAATTGTGGAGATAAAAAATTGTAATTTTTTTATTTGTTTATACGATAGAGAAATATGGAAAGATTTATTCACATCAACTTTGGAATGAATCGTTTCAGTAGAAACGATAAACAAACAGTTATATTGGTTGATGGAATCCAGTCTTCCACTTTTGTTGTTGAATATCAAAGAGGACATAGCAGTAACGATGCAGAGAACAAATTTTGGTTTTTGCGGTGTTGTCCACAGTCCACAGCGATTGATGTGCTGAAACTGGAAGAATCGGCTGGAATGGATAGAGTTTTGGATCTAGTGTAGACGTCTTTACAGACAGGAAATAAGAATGAGTTGGGTGTGGAACCATACAAAACATTAGGTATCGAATTGGGTATGGTAGGAGATGCTACTGCTCGAAGCAGTAAACTCCGCCAATAAGTTTTGGGTTTTGCCCATGAAGGCCATCCAGAGGTGTCCGACTTTTTCTCATTCTTGAAAAAGTTCCTCTTTTGGCATGTACTCTTTGCTGCTGGCTGAAAAGATACGTTCTCGAAACTTCCGCAACTACAACCCAGGAAGTTGAAATTAATTGAAAAATCTAAAAGAATGCCTTTAGAAGATGTGACTGCTTTTTCTAGAGCATGAGGTTGGTTGTCTTTTCTGACATAACCTGACAAATTTATAGTTTGGTGCCAAAAAAATGGAGCATGCCAAACTGCATCCATTCAGTCAAATGACAAATACGACATCAATTTGAATGGATGATGAGTTGAATATAAGACCTGCAAAATTATCGATTTCAATGAAAGACAAAAAAAAACAATATTTGACACATCGAGTTTACGGTGAATATCCAGTTATTTTATGTTATTTTATTTCTTAAAAAATATACATAATTTGTAAAGCGGATTATCAGATTTTATGACAAATGCACGCTGTTTGTATTACTTTTGGGGATCCTAAAACAATGTATTTATTGTTAGAGTGTACTCGTTGAGGTCGTTCCTTCCTTTGATATCGCAAATTAACATCTACTTAAAGTTATCCGTTTCTCCACTTCGTTCAGAAATTCCCCTTACCATTTGAACATTATAAGTCGAGTGCTCTAAAATATTCTGCCCCTCGAATTGCCAAACAGCCCCAGCGGAAATGCATCGCATCCAATTAACCTGTCCAGTGCCCGACCGTCATGTGGTACACAATTACTGCGAAGAGCCGCCGCCACAGCTAGATTACAAGAAATCGATAACAGCTACAAATGTATCTCCCTTAAGTGAGTGGAATGAATTTAGTCGGCCATGTGGACACGGGCCAGGAGGTGTGGCCAAACAAGTTGCGTTGCGAGCCTGCCCTTTGTGTTTGGGAAGATCACTGTAGCAAAACATCAACAACGCCGCGTGAATACAAATAATTCTTTCGGCTGGTCATCATCGTGGCAGGCCATGCCAGGACGGGGGGAAAACAGATAGACAGGACAGAGGATAGACGTGTCGTGCGACGACTGCTAACAATTCGGCCTGCTAGGATCGACTTGGCTTTTTAGATGTCCGATAGTCGTCTAATAGTGCTCTATTGAATCATCAAATCATCATCATCTCCATCGCCGCCCGTTCCCTCTAGTTTCGTTGATGCCGACGCCGAAGGCGGCACAAAGGATCCAAAGTATACGGTATCAATGGTGGATTTGGGATTGTTTTTATTTGTGGGCCCTCTTTCCAACGGGTATGATTTGGCATCTTTTTTGTTCAGATATGTGTGATCTTGTTTATGCAACACCACCACCAAGTAGACGTTGGTTAGCGGGGCACAGAATAAATTTATATTAAGTAACCATCCTTTGTTATTATCTTTTCCCGAAAAAAAAAGTTTCTTTTCTTTTGCATTATCCACCAAAGATAAAGCTTTGTGGGGGAGAAGTGATGCTACTTCTCTACTCCTTCGGTCGTCTTGAGGCTTTTGTAATGGGTCAATGCTTTGTTTTCCCATTTTTTTCTGTTTGGACCTCAAAAAGCCACTCCAAAGTGGTTGATTTGTTTTGTTGTGTTTTTTTTCTCCGCTTTCTTACCAGTCATATTGTTCCCATGCTGTCTGACCCAAGATTCTGATACGCTGGTCAACGGAAGAGCTGGTTGTTGTTTGAGAAGCAATTGAAATGTGAGAAAAAGAACTTATCGATTTGCTTCTTTTCTGTTTCGAAAAACGGCAATGAATAACAATATTTACCGGATCAATAAACATAATAGCCTTCGTTCTTGTGGTGTGTTCGGACACGAACAAAAGGAAACGATGATAGAGGTGAAGAGTGAGAGGATCCGTAGGACCGCTATCGATCGATTCTCGGCATAATGGGTTTGTAGGACTGAAATTCGATCGCTTGAACTCCAAGCATGGAATGGTAAAATTTGCTCAACTCTTTTCCCGTTTTTTTTTTGTTTGCTCTGCGGTGAATTCAAGTCGAATATGATCAGCTGGGGAGGATCTTCTGTAAGGTGTTAAGTTCGGATTCATTTTTCTGTGTGTCGCAAATATTGGAACAAAAATATGTTAAATTTGTTGAAGAGTGAACTTCCAAGAACTGGATCGATAAGTTTGCGAAACGGAAAGTGAGTTGATCTTTCCCAGGCGATTCGACAGTCGAGTTTGGTCGATCAGCTGTTCACTGATATTGTTTTGGTGATTCGGAAGCAATGAACGCTCTCGAATTATTCGTGTAGGGATCGTTTTAGAGATAGATGTAATCTTAACCCTTTTGTTTTTATAATTTCCATTTTTCCGCCATGTATTTTTTTTTCATTGTGTCGTGTGGGAACTTCGAGAAAAACTTTATGTGAACCTCGCCTCTAAGTCTATTTTGATAACATCTCATACTGTATTTTCCCATGTGAAAAACTCATCCTGACTACACGGTTACACGGTAGTGATCTCGACTATTTTGTACCATAAGAGAGTGAAGGTGGAGGAGCTGAGATTCAAACAAGACGGTGCAACATGCCACACTGCGCGTCCCATAATGAATTTATTGACAGTGAATAAATTCGCATAATGGACCGATAAATTGGCCTGCGATTTTAAACTGTTGGACTATTTTTTGGGGTTATGTGAAGTCTGTACGGTACACCGAGAAACTGCATACGATTAACACCTTGGAGGACAACATTCTTCACATTATCACTGAAATACGGCTGCGAGTAGTGATCGAAAATTGTACTTCGACCAAGATCTTCAAAGATCGACCATAAAAAAGTTTTAAACCATTTGCTGGATTCACAAAGAAGCTCGGTGTTTGGGTGTCACACCAATTTACAGAAAAAACACGATGGATCGAATTTCCATCTGCGAAGCCTTGGTCAAACTGAATGAAATCGACCCATTTCTGAAAGGGATAGTGAATAGGGATGAGAAATGCGTCACATACGACAATATTGTGTGAAAACGATCGTGGTAAAAGCGTTGTGGAGCCGCTCAAACGGTAGCCAAAGCAGGTCTAACGGCCAGGAAGGTTCTACTGTGTATTTGGTGCGACTTGAAAGGAATAATTTATTATGAGTTGCTTCCGAATGGCTGAACACTAAATTCAGCACTGTACTGTCAAGAACTGGACCGTTTGAAGCTAGCTGTTGACGAGAAACGGACAGAATTGGCCAACAGAAACTCCGGGAGCTGAGTTGGGAAGTCTAAACCATCCACCATATAATCCGGCCTGGCACCAAGCGACTACTACCTTATTTTCGCATTGCAAAATTTCCTGAGTGATAAGAAAGTAAACCTTTATGAAAGAGTTATTATGGAGCTACATTTAAAATGGCAACAAACCAAACCGTGCATTGAATTGACTTGAATGGCGTTAACGTTCCCTGTGGAACTTTTGCCGTCTTAACGTATGCATTAACTGGCGTAATTTATTAATACTTAGTTGAGATTTCGTTAGCCAAATAACACGCCTTGAATGTATTCCGAGGGGCAAGCTCTAGAATACGCGTGACCACAGTGCAAGTCGAAGGAAATTTCTTTGACGAAAAATCCCCCCGGCCAGAACGGGAATCGAACCCGAACACCCGGCATGATAATGTGAGACGCTAACCACTCGGCCACGGGTGCACCGTGCATATTTGGCCCAAATCGAACAATCCTAAATGTCTTAAATATAGTTTTGAATTTTACGCAAAAATAATGGATTACTTTTTCCCCATCCTCCCACAACTATTATAACACATTTCAAATAAACAAAACACACACAACACTATGGCATCCACTCCAATATAACATCGACAGCGCGTAAAACAACAACAATGTGCGCATGTGATGCAATAATACACGAACACTCTCCACTAGACGGTATGAAATCCGACGAAACCGGATTGCTTTCAGTTTACGTACCGGATTCGTTTTTAGGAAAAGCTCTCACGGGGTCATATCTGGAGGAAAAATTCGTTCACAATGATCGATCGATGAACTGGTGCAAAATTCAAATAATATTCTGCCACAAATCGGGCTGTTTAGGACGAATTTTCTCTCTCAAACGCATCATAACGCAAATATTCTTTATTGATCAACGGAAGGCTATTTACTGTCATCCGTGAGAAATTTCGAATGGACAACCACGAACATCGAAGAAAACATTAGGAAAGCATTAACTTCACTTTGATCGACTTTGACGAAGTTTGTTTTTCGGTTTCGGTGGGATCAGAATTTGATCGTTCAAGCGTGTCTTCAGCCAGTTGATTGCGATAGGATTTCAGAAGAAAATTGAGCTGGTTTGGCACTAGTAGTGCTGCGACTTTTGTTAGGCCCAAAACATCAACCAAAATATGGCAAACGATGTCTTGAGAGATATTCAATTCACGGGCTTGCTCTCTCAAACCTAAATGACGATTTCCGAGCACCATTCCTTTTATTTTGTCGAGATTTTCATCAGTTGAAGAGTTCGTCCTGGACGTGGCAATTCGCTCCTCTCTATGCCTTTTACCATTCATACACTAGTGTTGAGTTGAGTCACCAAATGCATTCTGCAACATTTTGAACGTTTGTGCAACACAAAATTTCACACAATATCTTTGATCAATAAAGTTATCCATATAAAAAATAGCCGACAAATTCCTGGTATATATTTGACAGAATGAACACATGAAACCGAAAGTTATGAATCGTTCGTTTTGAGAGTCGCGTAGTATTTTGTACTTCTGGTACGATTTGCGATTATATGCTCCTCTAATTTACTCCAAACTTTGAAAAATCGGCTAACGAAAAATGGCTATGAAATGTTTACAGATGTTAAGGGAATGTATTAGGCTAAAAATTTGTATGCAAACATTAAAAATTACTGTGATATTTGCAGAAAATCCACTATATTTTGTAAAGCACAATAAAAATCCTGTTTTTGGCCTTTTTTTGAAACCGATTTGAATTCGATTTTTCATTTATTCCCGATATTGTCGCCCACTACACCCATACACACTAAGATAAAAAAAGTGTACGTAAAGTATTCTGATACCTGAGAGTTATATCTTCAAAATAATATACATTCCATCGATATGCGTTGATTTTTCACGAAGTTACAGCATATAAAAAAATCACTCAAAATTTACGACTTCGCACTCTGTTCCTCTATTTTTTGTCGAGTGTATATAATACGACATATATGCACATATAAAGCAATATATAACGATATTACGATGCTTGTTACACTGATATGCAATTTAACCCAACGATGCTCGTTATACTGATATACAGGGAAACTTTGATATAACGTACATTTCACTTCAAAAATTTTACGTTGTATCGAAGCATAATAAAGAACTCAGAAAAATAGGTCAAATAACTTTATTGTGATGCTGTTTGGGAAGAGTTAGTGAATAATGATGAAAAAATTCAACTAGAAGGTGGAAAATAAATATCAATTTTGAAAATATTTCTTTTTTCTGTGTAATTTTTGTATATATTTTTTGTATTTTCATAAAAGTCTTAAATCATTCTCTGATTAAAATTTTGTGCTCCCTTGGCCGAGTGGTTAGCGTCATAACTAACATGCCGGGTGTTCGGGTTCGATTCCCGTTCTGGTCGGGGGAATTTTTCGTCAATGAAATTTCCTCCGACTTGCACTGTGATCACGCGTATTCTAGAGCTTGCCACTCAGAATGCATTCAAGGCGTGTTATTTGGCATAGAAATCTCAACTAAGTACTAATAAAAATGACGCAAGTAATACTACGTTGAGACGGCGAAGTTCCTCTAGGAACGTTAGTGCCATTGAAGAAGAAGAAGAAGAAGAAGAAGTTTAAAAAAAACTTTAAAAATCTTAAAATTAAAAAAAAAAAATTAACTCAAAAACTATAAGCACTACAGAACATTGGTCAGATAATGAAATGTAGGAAATTGTTCAAGCTTTAATAAAAAAAAGCACACAAATTTTTAAAAAAATATTTTGAAAATTAAAATTAGTTTTTCTCAAAAAAAAATAATCTTTTTTAAAATTTTGAACTAAAATTATATGCATAGTCCATACAACCAGGAAGTCTTCCATACAGACACTGTTGCTTTTGGTAATTTTTAGAAAATTAAAAAAAAAACGAATTTTAGAAAATTTAAAAAAAATTAAAAAAAAAATATTTTAATTTGAAACAAAAAATGTTCAACATAATTTTAAAAAGGCATTTTTTTAATGAAAATTTGAACAATTCCCTACATTTCATTCCAATGAGGTACATATGAGGTGGAGCAGTAGGCAAAATATACTTGATTTAGTACACAACATATGGTGTTATTCAATATGGAATGTGTATGGAAGAAACAAAACAATGATTAAATAACTCACAGTTTCATGATGTTACGAGCCTAATTGCTGATGACATTTTGTAAATGATTGTTTTCTAAAAGATGGCAATTGTCATCAAGCAGCAATGGTAAATTATTTTCATCATTTAAGGGGCAAAAATGTCCAGAGAACAGTTGTACTCTTAGTCCTCTGAAAAGCAGAATTTTCAATGAAATTTTGCTTAATTTCACTGTTTTTTCTCAAATTTTCTCAAAAATAATTACTGATGACATTTTGTAAATGATTGTTTTTTAAAAGATGACAATTGCATTGTGACTTATTTCCAGTCGTACTCTTAGTCCTCTAAAATAGCAGAATTTTCAATGAAATGTTGCTTAATTTTACACCGATACTGTGAGCGTCGAAATAATCGACAATTTATCGCGAAAACAATGAAAATTTTGTTTGTTACTATGAAGGTGAGAGAGTGAAAAGGACGCACAAAAATATCACTTTTATTCATCTTCTTCGAACTGATTCTACAAATATCCACTACACAATGTCATATTCTCATATTCAGCGGAAACTTGAAACAACTATCTGTTTTTAATTGATTTTCGGAAAGCTTATGCCCTCAGAAATGTTGTCCTAAAAGGATTTTTCGATATTTGATTTCGTTGGAAAGTTACAGCCAAAAGTATGAAGCCACCTCAAGGGAAAATTGTATTGTTGTACGAATATTGAAACGCGTTTTTCTCGAAACCATGTTATTTCAACTGGTGGTATCGATATCTCAGGATCTACTCGACCGATTGGTCTGAAATATTTTATCAGCATGTAAAAATGAATTATCTAAGGCGTTACATAGCCGTTTTTTTATATCTAATTTTTTTGGGTTTTTTTTTCCAAAATCGCTATTTAGAGATTTTTCATGAAAAATACCTAATTTTTAACAAAAATGGCTGCCGGTTTGGCAATTTTTCTGAATTTTTAAAAACCCCTATGTAGCGCTTTAGGTATTGTCCTAAAGTTTCAAAATATTCATTGTAATTCGTTCTGCGACACCCCGTTGCTTCAGAACAGATAGCACCAGCAAGGTACCGATTTACGAACAGCATTATGACGCTGTCAACAGCGTCATACTCATTATTCGTGCACTCAAAAAATGGAAAATACATCTTCAAATATACCTTGAACACTTACCAAAATACACGAACACTTCAATTTATTCGTATCATCCGAAAAAACCCATCAATGATATCGAAAATCGTGTTTTTGCATTTTATACGATTTCAGGTTCGCATGACGCATACTTTGATGATATTTCATACGAGTATGATTTGATACGAATTAATATACGACCTAACCTGTGCAAAAGTTATTCGATCTAATGCATGCTAAGTAGGCTTAAAAAGGCAAAAAAAAGAAATTTCCAGAAATTTCATATGCCTCAACTAAACAATTGTTTTGTTCCATACTTATTGGCTTTCAAAATTTGATGATTGTGGTTAACAAAATGTGCTGCCACGACTCAAACAGGCAAGATACTACATCTTCTAATGTTTTTCTCCAGTGATCTGTTCAGTGGTTGAGCAAAAAAAAAAATCATACTATGTATTATCAGAGAAAATTTCATCCCCACAACAGCGCGCGTTTCAGTTATCAATTATTGAAACGGCCGTTCACAAAATAGTTGCCGGCTTATCCATGCATTATGAAATTTTATCAAAGTGTAGTATATTTGGAGCGTCGAGGGTCTTCCAATCATCATCTATGACGGATTTTGAGCAACAGAAACGTTCGAACATGGTATGAAAGTTATCCGGTTTCGTCAGTTTTGATTCCAGTTACGTTTTTTCCTTCAAATGAGCTGATGTAATTTTTAAATGTTTTAAAAAATGAACCAGATTCCTCGCAATTATGTACTTGATGAACGCTCAAATCATGATTTTCAGTTCTTGAACTATCCATTGCCCAAAAGTCAACCGACTTTTCGCCGCATACAATATATTACGGTTTTGATTACCTAACCTCTTTTCAAAATTAACTGAACTGAAACGACGAACCTGGAACGAACTGAACCTTTAATCTTATTTCTTATTTTCCGAAAAACTAGATGTAAACGAAGATGATCGTCACTGTATTTGCAAAATGTAAATAGACTATTAAGACCGTATAAAATCTTATAATTGCCCCCTTTATTTGTAATTTGTGGAAAAAAAATTCCTTTTTTTTATTTTCCGAAACCAGCTATCGACTTTCTGAGCGATCACTATTCTTTATAATATTGACTATCAGAGACGAAAACGTGACCTTTCATTCATTCTGTTCTATGTGTTCTATGTATCAAACGAAAACCGAATGATGGCGCTAATTGGATTTGTTATCTGTTTGTTTCTATCTTTGTCCGCTAAACTTTGAAAGCACAAGAAATTTTTCTTTCATTACCGGATAGTTTTACCTACCGCACAATATAATATTATTTGAAGGTTCCAAAACTAGAAACATGTTGTAATAATAATAGCTTAATAGCTTAAAAACTTTTATTTCATCTCCAGGTACTAATTTATAACGAAGATAAGATTTTCGATATAGCACTTCACTCCGCTAATTTTTAGTCGAGTTTGTAATCTTTCATTTTTTCGTGACATTTTACATATTTAGATTTTATTTAGATCTAACCGGAATATATGGAGGGTAAAATGAAAACCTAAACACAGAACATGCAGGAAAAAATGAAAGATTTCGAATGCTTATAGCTCGAACATTTCGTACTGGATAGGAGAGATGTTTGCATCACTTGATAGGGAATATTTCTACGCAGGTTTCTGGGGAAATCGGCTCTGCAAATAAATGCAAACTGCGAGTACTTTTGTCCTCGCTTGCCTTTGTGCAGAGTGGAATATGTCTGTCCTAACATGATCTTCTAAACTTAGGAACCTGGGAAAATCGTGCAGCCACTAGAAGCGAATGAACTTCCCAGTTTCAAGCAAATTCGAGATTCGAGAAGTATGTACACTTTTGGGATGTAAACTTCAGAGGGAAATGTAAAATAAAATAATCGTTTGATAATTTTTTTTTGTCTTTATTGGAAAGATTTTCAACCTTAGGCTGGTTCATCAAACGTTTGATAATTCTTCCGTACATATATTTTGTTCTAGTCATCATACCAAACGTAAAAGGTCCGTCATTAAATTTACTTGTAACGAAGAACAATCAATCACAATAAATGAATTGACTTTACACGGCATTTGTTCATTTTTTTCACTCACAGAGATATTTGCTCTTGAACTCAATTGAATTTGGAAACTGTTTCAATCAATCAAGAATTTAATCAATACAAACGAATGATTGCTAAGCTAAGGTAGTTCCACGTGAACCTTGCGGTTATATCATAGATATAACCCACTCATTTTTTTACACCCATTTTTAAAGTATTTCCACGTTGATAACCGACTTTTGTTCATATGTTCATGAATTACGGCACTGTTTATTTGAAACCTGATTTTTTCGCGAGTCTTGAATTATTCTGTAGAGAAGTTGCACTGTGTTTGGTTTGCAGTAGGCCATGTCCTGCAACACAACACAACGTGTCAAAATCATAGAACCGTAGTAGCCGATGTCGGAAGCGTGTTCGACAGTATATACCCGCTGTCAGCGGTATTGCTGCACTTAAAACTAATCCTCCGCTGTCCCCTCAGCAAACTTTCAATCATCCCCGCCCATTTCCCCCCGTAGCGCTCTCTCTCTCTCATAGGCAAAGTCTATAAAATCCTTTCTCTTTTGTTTTCTCTTCGCACAGGTTTCAGGTAAGTTTATTTTCCCTTGATTCACACCACGTACACTTTGCACAACACCGCAACCGACTTTTTGTTTGTTTCACTTAGCAGATCGTTTAGTGTTTTGAGCTGCAAATTTGTTTACTTGTTTTGTTTGATTATCGTTTTTCGAAACAATAATGATGTCCCACACGAGAACGATGCTGCTCATCGGATTGACTCATCTCGACGGCGACAAAAGAAAATGTTATTAAAGCAAGAGAGAGAAAAACAAACTGGCCTTTCAGTTTCACACATACCCTCCACCAGCTTAGTGTTTTCTTTTTGTGGTAGTTTATAGTGGAAGCGTTTTACCAACTCATTTTTTGATTCATTTTCTAACAATAGCTGTTTTCGGAGCGAAAATTTTGATCATAGCTTTACTTTTTTTTCCCTTTCTTTCTTGCTTTCTTTTTCCTTTCTTCGTTGCACGTTGCATCCGCCGCAAATGTAAACCCACCACCACATCAACTGGCAAACGGCATCACATCGTCCCTGTCCCGAAGTGATGAGGAAAACCAAGCGGAAAAGTCCCACAGCACTACGCGGAAATTTTCGAAGGGCAGTAGTAAAGCTTTCTCCTACGACTTCATCGCGCCGACGGGTGTTTTCACCTCGTCGGAGTTGTGGAGCATCACGCAAGGTGGGATCTTATTATTGCTTGAAAGTTCACATATTTATTCTATTGTTTGTTATGTTCCATATGAAAATGAGCTACTGACAATTTTGGTTCTAAAGAGACTGATGGGTTCATAATGTGTCTGTTGGATATATTCTTGTATTTGAACTGTTATTTTTCAGATTATCTTTACAGCCTTTTTCTCATTCACAGGATTTATTTTCCAGGATATTTATTTTTACTCATATTCTAATATGTACTTTCAATTTTTCGTTGTTTACTTTTCATGGAGCATCTAGCGTGAAGCGCTTCTGGCCTTATGGAGGCCAGCTACAACTTTATTCGGGTTCCAAACTGACTCTTATCTTCGTTTATTTATGTTATTCAGATTGTCAATACATATTGTATAGATGTTTGTCCGAAACATATGTGAAAATGATTATTCCGAAAATTCCCTTTGTCTACTTGCTAATTTGTAGAGTGGAAGTAACATACATTCAATGAACCATTCAATAAGATTAATCCATTACCATTAAATTAACGCTAAATATCCCTCTGCTAGAAGGTACAACACCCCGGAACAATAGCATTTAATCAGCCAAATCCGGGTATCAACGAATCAGTCTCGAGTCTGGCTGCCTCTACTACCTGTTGGTGGTAACGATGGCGACATTCGTCTCGATTCCCACTCCATCTGCCCCTTACCGTTGTGCCTATTTACTTCCGGCTTCCTGAACAACTTAATCCTCTCGACTTCTCCCGTTCCCTTCTTCCGCTCTGGCGGTGGTTACCTGACGATAGGAAGAAAATTAATTTCAACTCTCGAGTGCGGTAGCGATCCGTTTGGCATAGTAAATCCTCTTAAGCGGAGACGATGCGAGCGAACGCAGTCATGACAAACCAGCTAAAGATACAGCAGTAATCCTATTTGATATTTTATAATCTCCGCGCGCCCCTTGCACACCATGTGGGAATTAATGGAAGCGCCGGGGGCTGCCCGACAACTGCAGGCACACGCGCGCATTGTTGGTACTCACAACGGTAACAATTATTACATTGATTACAACAATTCGCCTGCTTGGATTGTTCTGCAATTGTTGTGTCGAAAGAGAGAAAAGCGAGCGCACAAAAGAATGGTGAGAAACCAACAAATATCAATGTTGTGTCTAATGAAGGACAACAACAAATACAGCGACCATTGAAATCATTCGTTTTCGACTCGATTAGTTCCGGGTGCCACACGCTTACATATGTTGGGAAGAAAAAAGCAATAAAAAAACATCACTAACGAGACACTTCCGGACACGATTTTCACTTTGTTATCATCATTGTGGAGCGGGTGATTGTTCGAGATTGATTCTGTGATCGGGAAAACGGAAACAATGTGATGAGGACACACTCCTCTGCACGAGTACTACACAGGATCGATTGTTGGATTTGGTCTGTTTCTAAACATATTCAATGGTTTTCATTCTTGTTTCCTCTTTTGTTTGGAATTGGCGCAATTAGGAATGCTGTTCATTGTAATATCCATAAAAATTTTATTTTATCGATTGTTACACCCTTTGAAAGATGTGAAATCTAAAGAACCACAGCTTTTTTTATCAGTTTTTCTCAATTTTGCAAAAATCATGCAAACATCTAGTCAGTTATCCCGAAGCCATGTAAAACCGCATATCAGCAGGATTGTCAATACATCAGAATCATCTGTATTTATACAGGTTCTTCACACTTTTTGAAATCAGAAAACTGTTCTTACCGAATGTTTGAGAATGTTATTGTGTTATTTCTTTTGTATTTTTAATGTTTGTATAACATTATTGAGGGTTACTGAATTTCAATTGTGTTATTGCTAGTGTTTCTGTTTCTCAGGATAATTCAAATGGTGAACGCTATAATTAAAAAGACCTGTGCTAAAATTGTCCCACATATTCTGATCGGGGAGCAAAAATCATTACTTGTCAACAATTTCGGGTGACAAAGAATCCTGTCTGAAAATTAAGCGTTAAAGTGTTGATTGGAAGTCTACAAGTTCATCATCTTCTTCGATAGTAACAGAATGATTAACATTATTTGCATTATTTGTATGATAATCCACCTCAAGCCGTCCATATTTGAATGTCATAAAATAAAATGAAAACTATCTGATGTAAAGGGTGTGTCACATCAAATTGCATCACGGAAAAACGCTGTAGAAATTTAATTTTTAGGAATTATATCTTCAGCTTTCGCTTATAATCAGATAAGAGTGTATAGATCACGTTGGCCATGCTTCACTGTCAATTTTTCGTAAATTTGGAAAAATGTCGTCGAACGAAAAAGAGCGTCGCGAATTAATCCTGTGCACTCATTTCGAGAATCCGGAGTTGTCACATCGGGACATCGGTAAGATGCTGGGAATCGTCCAATCAACGGTCAGCAGAGTACTAAAACGATACTTCGAGAACCTAACCATCGACCGGAAGGTGAAGAACGGCAAAAATGGATGCTCCGTCAGTGAAAAAGATCACAAGCGCGTAGTTAAGCAGTTTAAACGTGATCCGAGAAGTTCGGTCCGGGATGTCGCCAATAAGCTGAATTTGTCAAGTTCATTCGTCCAGCGGACCAAGCAGCGGGAGGGCCTGCGTACATACAAGGTTCAGAAGGCTCCTAACCGCGATGAAAGGCAAAACATGGTGGGGAAGACGCGAGCCCGGAAGCTGCACACCGAAATACTGACGAAGCCGCATTGCCTGGTAATGGACGACGAAACCTACGTCAAAGCGGACTTTCGTCAGCTGCCGGGCCTGTTGTTCTTCTCCGCAGAGGACAAATTCGGCGTTCCGGAGGAGATTCGCAAGCAGAAACTATCCAAGTTTGCCAAAAAGTACATGGTGTGGCAAGCGATCTGCTTTTGCGGAAAGCGGAGCGCCCCCTTCGAGTGCCTACAGAAGCGCTTACTACCACTATTGAAGCAGCACGAGGGCCCGACCATCTTCTGGCCGGATCTCGCTTCGTGCCACTATTCAAAGGACATGTTGGAGTGGTAGGAAGCCAACGGGGTCACCTTTGTGCCAAAGGAAATGAACCCGCCCAACGCGCCGGAGCTTCGCCCAATAGAGAAATATTGGGCGATTATGAAGCAGGCCCTCCGGAAGAACCCAAAAGTTGTCAAATCGGAGGCGGACTTCAAGAGAAAATGGATTTCTGTTCAAAAAAAAAAAAAAAAACTACAACCTGACGTTGTACAGAACCTTATGGACCGGGTAAAGAGGAAGGTGCGAGCATACGGGCTTGGGCTCGAAGTATGAATAAAAAGAAAATGCCAAAAGTTGTTTAATAGTTTTTATTTTACTGTCTAAAATTTTCAAAAGGATCGGTCTACTGGGCGAATTTCTACAGCGTTTTTTCCGTGATGCAATTTGATGTGACACACCCTTTATCTGAGATGGTGCTGCCAATGGCCAGTCGAGTTGGCATAAAATTCATCATTGGCAAGTCATTCGATTGTTTGATGATTTTAATATAAACCCACTAGGTTTAATCAAATCTTTTGGTCTCAAAATAGTGTTCATCGTATCGTTGCTGAGCCGATTTCGAAGCTTATTTTCGTTCTGATGATATTCAGAAAAAAAATGCGTAGTGAGAACAATACAAACAAGACGTCGAAGCGCCGAAAATGCGTGCGTCAATTCTTTTTAGACATCAAAATTTTGTACAATAATCCTGCATATGCTTGTTTTCTGAAACTGTGATTTGCTAATGGAGTAATTTCACCTTCAGGATACGGAATTTATTCTCCAGATCTTGTATATTCCCATCGCAGAACCCTGGAAACGAATTTCGTCCTTATGAAAGTGATCAATTATCTATATACAGGAAAACTTGTTTTTGTGCGGTTGCTTTTTGTGCGATTTCTCATTTGTGTGACTGTTTAGGTGCGATAGTATTATTTGAGCGATTAGTTTGAGTGTTTCAAGACCCGATGTCATAAGAAAATCGCACAAAAAGAGTCGCACAAACGAGGAATCACGCGAAATGGGACCGCACAAAAACAGGTTTGCCTGTATATAAAAATGGATTCCTGTCTGTCTGTCTGTCTGTCTGTCTGATTCTTATGGACTCGGAAACTACAGAACCGATCAACATGAAAATTGGTATGTAGGGGTTTTTGGGGCCGGGGAAGGTTTTCGTGATAGTTTGAGACCCCTCCCTCCTCTCTAAGGGGGGGGGCTGCCATACAAAGTTGAAACACAAATTTCTACATTACTCGGGAATTAATCTTGCAAATGAAACTAAATTTGGCATATAGAGGTTTTAGGGTGCAATAAATGTTTCTATGGTGGTTAGACTCTCCACCCCTTCTCTAAGGCGGAGCTGCCATACAAATGAAAGACAAATTTCTGAATAACTCGAAAACTAATCAAGAAAATGCAAAATTTTGGATGCGAAAGTTTTAGAGGGCACGAAACGTTTCTATTGTGAATAGACACTCCTCCCCCCTCTCTATGGGGAGAGGAGGGCAGGGGTCTGTCTTTCTTCTATCATGTTTTCTATATCAAACATTTATTCCATGTTACGGAGAAACATTTTTTTTGCAAGTGTCGGTTGAAAAATCTTGAACGAGAATTGTGTCTGAAAATAATCTGATATTATAATGATGAGTTTTGTTAGAAATACTAGGAATTTTATAGTAAAAGGTAAATTCAACGGGATCGATTAGAAGATCAATAAATGAACAGTTCTGCGACTAGACTCATGAACTTGCGCTTAGTAAGAAAATGTGAATGTTTGAAGGTATTCATAACAGAACACAGATTTTGGGCGGGACGAAGTTTGCCGGGTCAGCTAGTCAGCATTATAAATCCTTTATTATCAGCAGCATCGAGCGATACTGCGGCGTAAAAGTGGTCATGTACCTTCATGTTGCTTCCTTCAAATGTAACAAATTTCACACGCGGAAAAAATCTGTACCTAGCCAGATAAATCTGTACGTGTGGCAACACTGGGTATGACAATTGATTCAGATAAACGATAACAAAGAATGATAAACTTTGCTTTGGGGCACTTAGTAAGTCTGTATAAGTATGATGCATATGATAGTGATAAAACCACTGCTGAAGGCCTAGCCCAATGTGAGTGCACTTCTGGCAACCTTCGAGCTGCTCAACGCCACTTCGTTGTAATTATTATGTGACGGCTCACGAATAAACACTCATAATGTGGCACCGCATTAAGCATTTTACACACATGCACAATTTTATCATTGTGATATATGCGTAGAAATATCTACAGTCGATTAAAGCAAATATTACTGCAATCTATCAAGGAATGGTCGAGTTATAAGTATTCGAAAGCTTTCATTATTTCGTTACATGTTCAATTTTTAGAATTAACGCTCTACACCTTCCTGGTAAACGCAGTCCTACGTTAAAGAGAGTGGTAGCTATTTCTATCATATTTCGTTGAAATCTTAAATTTCATAACATTTTCTCTTAAGGGGGTATTCTAGTCTAGAAATTTGAAAAACGTCCAAATTCTTTTCCTTCATATTTCTGTAGTGTAGACAATCAATAATATACCTTAGAAAGGACTTATCGAAAATCCTAGAGCCATTTTAGTGATGCGGTATCTAACTTGGTACGGCCATAACAATGAACTTCACACGCGTTTTTTCTCGAAACTAGTTTTTCCAAACTGGCGTACACGATATCTCAAGTTCTACTGAACCGATCCATGTCGTACTTTTATGGATACAAACTGCAGGCATCTCTCTATCGCATGAATCTCTAAAAAATTATACTTTTGAATTTTAACTATTTAAAAAAATATCGGAAAACGTAAAAAAAACCTTTCGAATCGCATTTTGTTTTTCAAATGGCTGCCATTTTGTCTACAAAAATGTTTTTGACATGTCCGAGGTTCATGCGATAGCGGCATCTTTAGTGATTCAGAATTTGTTCGATTTTTTTGTTTCCGATAACTAGAAGGGCTGGAATCATGTACGCAATGGCACAACTTTTTTTTACCTTCTCACTTCATCATCTCTAATCTCTGTACTAGTTATAATTTTTTTTTTCGATCAATTTTTGTTTTATTGTTAAAAGATAGATGAACTAATCGTTATATGATGGATAATAAAATAAAGTATTTCCGCATTACTTTTAGTCGAACTTTCTTTCTGAAATTCGATTGTAATGCTGGGAAACTCTTCACAATGCCGGAAAGTCAAATTCATTTATGGAAACCAGCACAAATTTCCTCATTTATTGACAACCACATAAATCCTAATAATTTGTAGATTTTGTGGAAACCGCCTCTCTAAGCTTTGAACACTTTATAGATGAACAACATGGGAACTTTGACTCGGTCGTAGCCCAATTCTTCCACCATCAGTGTTTATCAAATTATTATTAGGCTTCGTTCATAAATTACGCAACGCATTCACAAATTATGTAACGTGTCTCGTTTGATCGAGGGTGTCCTCAAGTTGGAGATTTTCTAGACGTGCCTTGGGATAAGCGGAAGGTCGGATGTTAACGCTAGAAAGGGTACATTTCTTCTTCCTCAATGTCACGCTGCATCGCTTAAAAGATCTAATTGATTTGGTTCGTAGTTTAGATTTTTAGTTTCACTATAGACCAGTGTTGCCACACGTGCCGATTTATCTGGAAAGGTACAGATTTTTTCGATTTTTATCGGTACAGATTCTGTACGGTGCAGATTGAAGATTTTTGACAAAAGTACATATAGTTACATATTTTCTGGAGTGGTAATTAATAACACGTGGAGTTGGTAAAACAGATGAGGCAGAGATTTGAATTCGATGATTGGACCCTCAAGCCTGCTGCAATGCTCAATTACGGAAATATTCCCAGCATCATATAAATATTGAAGGAGTTTTCATGTTTTTATGATGGGGAATGAATACCGAATCTACGAAGGCAGATATTTTTATGAATATTTTTTTTTTAAATCATTTATTTTCAATTGGCTCAGCAACGTTAAGCATCAATGAGCCGTGTTTGTGAATAGGGAAAAGCCCTTGTGAGTAGAACTATGCAAATGTTCTTTCTCAAAAAGGCATAAAAACCCTATAGTTTTTTCAAGAAATGATACAATATAAATAATTATATAACAAACATAATAAAATAATATTTGAGGCTTCTTCTTGAGGATTTTTTGATAGAGATAACCACCTCCTTGAAGATTGCGTGCGAATGCGTGAATCTGAATGTGTTAAATTCTGAGGGAAATAGTTGGAGAAAAATGAAAACATTAAAACCATAGATTATTGGTAAATAATAGAATTATTAATAACAAAAAACAAAAAAAGTTGGAGATGTAAACGATAATTAAAAATAACAGAAAAAATACACACATACTCCTACTTGAAAGTGTATGGACTTGAGGAAATAATATATCAACGAAATAGCATCGAGATTGCGTGTAGCCAGAACGTCGCGGATCGAAACATTGGGCGTCATTCCCTTTTCGCGGAAATTTTCTATTAAAGATAACCTGTTATTTTGAAATTCAGAGCAATACCACACAATGTGATCAATATCGTGATAACCTATACCGCACACACATAAGTTACTATCACTAATATTAATTCGGAAAAGATGTGCATTCGAGGAATAATGATTAGACATTAGTCTGCACACTACCCGTATGAAATCACGAGAATAATTATATTCTTTGAACCATGATTTGAGGGAAACTTTAGGAATGATAGAATACAGCCACCGACCTTTATCACTTCCATTCCAACTTGTCTGCCAAGATTCAAGTGCACGTTCACGAGGAATATTGAGATATTCATCAAAAGTAATGGGCCTATGAAATAAGACTCCTTCCATTGCGCCCTTTTTAGCTAGAAAATCTGCTTTTTCATTTCCTGGTATCGAACAATGAGAGGGAATCCATACAAAAGTGATATTAAATGATCTACTCATCAAAACACTTAAAAGCTGTTGGATTCCAGACAAGAAATACGAAGAATATCTAGACCTTACCGAACGAAGTGCCTCTAAAGAGCTGAGACTATCAGAAAAGATGTAAAAATGTTCGGGTGACAAGGACTGAATATGTTGTAAAGCAGTGTATATCGCAGCCAATTCCGCAACAAACACCGAACAAGGTAAACTAAGCTTACGGAATGTGGAGAAGTCAATATTAAATACCCCAAAGCCTGTGGAACCATGAAGACTGGATCCATCAGTAAAAAAAGTTTTGGTTGAGTCAATATGTTTATATCTTGACAAGAATATTGCAGGCATAACTATTTGGCGGAGATCACCTGAAATACCACTAACATAAACTTTCATTGTCAAGTCAAAATTAATAGAAGGATTGAACAAAATTGAAGGAATGGATTGGAAACCAGATGAATCCGATGGGCTTTCCAGGGTCAGAAATTCATGATATAGTAACATTCGTTTAGATTGAGTACCTAAGGTTAGCATTTTTTCAAAGTTTGCTATCACTATCGGATTGAGTGTTTCACAACGTATCAAAAAACGGAATGATAACTCGAAAAAGCGCACAGAAAGAGGAAGGATGCCAGCTAAAATTTCTAGGCTCATTGTATGCGTTGACTGCATACATCCTAGAGCAATACGCAAACAGCGATATTGAATTCTCTCCAGTTGCAGAATATGAGTACGGGCAGCGGATCTGAAGCATAAACTTCCATACTCCATAACAGATAGAACGGTTGTTTTATACAACCTAATTAAGTCGTCAGGATGGGCCCCCCACCAAGTCCCTGTTATGGATCGAAGAAAATTTATTCGTTTCTGACATTTTTGTTTCAAGTAGCCTATGTGTTTACCCCATGTGCCTCTGGAGTCAAACACAACTCCTAAATACTTGAATGACAAAGAGAGCCTAATTGTTCTACCCAAAAGTTTAAGTTGCAGTTGAGCAGGATGGTGTTTTCTTGAAAACACAACCATCTCTGACTTTTCAGTAGAAAACTCAAAACCCAATTTACAAGCCCAATCAACCAAATTATCAAGAGAAATCTGCAAGGGATTATACAGATCAATACTGTCTTTGCCCATTACCGACACTACGCAATCATCTGCATATTGTCTCAAAGTACAATTACCTGATAAACAAACATCAATGTCATTTACATAAAAGTTGTAAAGGATTGGACTAAGACCTGAGCCTTGAGGGAGACCCATGTAGCTAGTTCGAAAAACTGACGAAGAACCATGCGAAAAACTCATATGTTTTTCACGCATTAGGTTAAACAGAAAACTATTTAATTTTGGAGAAAACCCATTTAGATGAAGTTTGAAGATGAAGCACCCTTGATGTCTAGGAACACTGATGCCATTTGTTGCTTTTTACTCAAGGCGATGTCAACCTCTGATGAAAGCAGAGCAAGACAATCATTAGTTCCTTTGCCTCTACGAAACCCGAACTGCGAAGGTGAGAGAAGGTTGTTGGATTCTATCCAGCTGTCTAAGCGACTTAGAATCATTTTCTCTAATAATTTACGAATGCAAGAAAGCATTGCTATTGGTCTATAAGAATTATAATCAGACGCAGGTTTACCAGGTTTCAGAATAGCTATAACTTTAATCTGTCGCCACTCATGTGGAACAACGTTCTGCTCAAGAAAAACATTGAACAATTTTAACAAACGTTTCTTCGCATTATCAGGAAGGTTTTTCAATAAGTTGAATTTGATCCTATCTGACCCCGGAGCCGATTTGTTACATGACAGAAGTGCAAGCGAAAATTCAGCCATACTGAATGGAGGCGCAATATCATCAGATGTCTCCAGGAAGGGAGGTGGAGCGGGGGCTGAATCTGGGCATATCTTCTTGGCAAAGTCATAGATCCACCTTTCAGAATATTCAATCTGTTCATTTGAATGAGAAGAATTTCTCATTTGTCTGGCAACTCTCCAAAGAGTGCTCAAAGAAGACTCTCGGGAAAGCCCATTCACAAAATTACGCCAATAACCTCTTTTTTTGGCTTTTATGAAGCTTTTGAATTTACGCTCCAGATAAATGTAATTGTCGTAACGTTCGCAGGAACCCGATTTACGCCAATCCTTGAACGCATTCGATTTTTCTTTATAAAGATCTGTGCAAACTTGATCCCACCACAGATTAGGAGGACGACTGCGAAACGAATTCCCAGGAAAACGTTTCGTCTGAGCATCAATAGCACTATCATGAATTAATCCAGCTAGAAAATTATACTCTTCTAACGGGGGTAACTCATGAACTAATGCCACTGATTCTGAAATAATTGAAGAATATCTCTTCCAATCAATGTTTCTAGATAAATCATGCTGAACATTCATAGTTCCTGACGATTCAGAATAATTCGAAATAGAAACGGTGATTGGCAAATGATCACTTCCATGTGGATCTTGGATAACCTTCCAATAACAATCTAATGATAAAGAGGAAGAACAAAGGGATAGATCTAAGCGACTTGCGCGGCCTGGTGATGGAGCAATTCTTGTTATATCACCTGTATTCAAAATTGTCATGTTGAATTCATCGCATAGATCATAAATAGAATTAGCTCTGCGATCGTCAAAAGACTCACCCCAGCCAATTCCATGTGAGTTTAAATCTCCTAAAATAAGATGAGGTTGCGGTAGAAGCTCAATTATATTCACAAGGTTTCGATAATGAAGCATTGTACTTGGAGGAATATAAATAAAAGCAATGCACAAATCTCTACCCTTGATACGTGCCTGACACGCAAGAATTTCAATTCCTGTGACTAAAGGCAAGGGAATCCTGTAAAATGGATAGCATTTTTTAATACCTATGAGAACTCCTCCATAGGAATCATCACGGTCTAAACGAATAATATTGAAATCATGGAAGTTTAACACATTGTCCGAACGAAGCCATGTTTCAGATAAAGCAAACACATCACAATTCAAAAAATGGAGCATTTGCTTGAAAGAGTCAAGTTTTGGTAGAAGACTTCTACAATTCCACTGTAAAATAGTAGATTTCTCTGACTCATTCAATAAATTAGGCATCGAAATTAATGAAGGAGAGGAGGGGCCACTTTGAAACCATTTGCTTAGCTAACTGACTTATAGTAGGGAGCCAAGCAGAAATGAGACATTTCATTGAATTTGAAATTCCGAAAATATCAAAGATCCATCCAACAATCGAAGAAAAAGAAATACCTCCTGTAAATGATTGGGGTTCAGGAGCCGATTGAGAAGCGAATCTGGAATGAGATGACAATTCAGGGAAATGAACGTCATAGTTAGAGGATTATTGTTGGAAGGAGCAGAAAAATGAGAAGAAGCTTCTGGTTGATTAGAGGATAACCCTCTTTTTTTAGCAGGCTTGGAGAAGGAAGTATTTTTTCTTTTTCTAGCTGTTCTCGCGATTATTGGATCGAAAGTAGTATCCGATTCATCATCCTCTGATAAAACAGAGAAACGATTTTCTGAAACCTCGGATACCTGAGGTGAAGCTGCCTTAAGAATATCAGCAAAGCTACGCTTAGAACGATCCTTAAGTGATTGTTTAAGTTTGATAGAACGGGATTTGTATTTTGGACATTCCTTAACTGTGTGAGGAACACCTCCACAAAGAATGCATTTATCAGCATCCTTATTGCAAGTGCTTTCATCATGGTCGACTCCACATTTAGAACATTTAATTTTATTGCAACAGAAGGTTTTAGTGTGACCTAACTGTTTGCAATTAGTGCATGACATAATTTTGGGAGTAAATAATCGAACTGGAAGACGAAGCTTATCAATGGGCACATAATTTGGAAGAGCTGTGCCCTCAAAGGAGATTCTGAAAGAACCAGATGGGAAATATTTCTTTTCGTTACCATCCATTAAAAATGAATTCAAGGATCTTACTTCCAAAATTTTCACATGAGGAAGTTTTACATCATGAAAAATACCCTCTGCGTTTTCGAAATCTTTTAGTTGGAGAGATTTTTCCGAAACCACACCATCGATTTCAACAATGTGTGCCGGAATATACACTCGATATTCATCAGTGAACAAAGAATTATTAACAATCGCATCAGCGTCTTTGCAATCCGAGAGCACAACACGAAGTTTGTCTTTATTCACTTTTGTAATTTCCAAGACACTTGAGTACTTAGACTTCAAGTCTTTGCAAATTTGGGTCACCCTTAAAGGTTTCCCTTTGGGACGGAAGAATACCACCCAACGTGTTTTCGATGATCTCGAAACGTTCTGGTATTGTCGAATTCGAGAAAGATTCTTGGAAGGAACATTCTCAATGATTGAATGCTGAAGAGAATTAATTGGATTTTGAACCGAGGTGAGTGAAACAGGATCATTTGTTGGATGTGTAGAATTTTTTGTTGGGTTGGGTGTCGAATTTGACAGTAATTGATTCTTCTTTTTCTTTGAAGGACGAACTTCAGAAAAACAATCATGAGGAGTATCTACGATGGTCATATCAACATCGGAGGTTTCGTTCCCCTCCATTTAGAAAAAATTGTGAAACAAAACTGAGAGTAGAAAGAGCATAAAACGTCTAACACGCACAGAAGTTAAAATAATTATATATGTATTAAAAAAAAAGAAGAAAAAGAGAAAAGGATTCGATTTTAATGATCCGATGCACAAAGCAGCTGCAATGTTAAATCCCAAAAACTTCTCCAGTTGCATTAGAAGCGTTCTCAGGGTTCTACGATGGAAATTTAAAGGGTGTGTCACATCAAATTTCATCACGGAAAAAACGCTGTAGAAATTCGCCCAGTAGACCGATCCTTTTGAAAATTTTAGACAGTAAAATAAAAACTATTAAACAACTTTTGGCATTTTCTTTTTATTCATACTTCGAGCCCAAGCCCGTATGCTCGCACCTTCCTCTTCACCCCGTCCATAAGGTTCTGTACAACGTCAGGTTGTAGTTTTTTTTGAACAGAAATTCATTTTCTCTTGAAGTCCGCCTCCGATTTGACAACTTTTGGGTTCTTCCGGAGGACCTGCTTCATAATCGCCCAATATTTCTCTATTGGGCGAAGCTCCGGCGCGTTGGGCGGGTTCATTTCCTTTGGCACGAAGGTGACCCCGTTGGCTTCGTACCACTCCAACACGTCCTTTGAATAGTGGCACGAAGCGAGATCCGGCCAGAAGATGGTCGGGCCCTCGTGCTGCTTCAATAGTGGTAGTAAGCGCTTCTGTAGGCACTCCTTAAGGTAAACCTGCCCGTTTACCGTGCCGGTCATCACGAAGGGGGCGCTCCGCTTTCCACAAGAGCAGATCGCTTGCCACACCATGTACTTTTTGACAAACTTGGATAGTTTCTGTATGCGAATCTCCTCCGGAACGCTGAATTTGTCCTCTGCGGAGAAGAACAACAGGCCCGGCAGCTGACGAAAGTCCGCTTTGACGTAGGTTTCGTCGTCCATTACCAGGCAATGCGGCTTTGTCAGCATTTCGGTGTACAGCTTTCGGGCTCGCGTCTTCCCCACCATGTTTTGCCTTTCGTCGCGGTTAGGAGCCTTTTGAACCTTGTATGTACGCAGGCCCTCCCGCTGCTTGGTCCGCTGGACGAATGAACTTGACAAATTCAGCTTATTGGCGACATCCCGGACCGAACTTCTCAGATTACGTCTAAACTGCCTCACTACGCGCTTGTGATCTTTTTCACTGACGAAGCATCCATTTTTGCCGTTCTTCACCTTCCGGTCGATGGTTAGGTTCTCGAAGTATCGTTTTAGTACTCTGCTGACCGTGGATTGGACGATTCCCAGCATCTTACCGATGTCCCGATGTGACAACTCCGGATTCTCGAAATGAGTGCACAGGATTAATTCGCGACGCTCTTTTTCGTTCGACGACATTTTTCCAAATTTACGAAAAATTGACAGTGAAGCATGGCCAACGTGATCTATACACTCTTATCTGATTATAAGCGAAAGCTGAAGATATAATTCCTAAAAATTAAATTTCTACAGCGTTTTTTCCGTGATGCAATTTGATGTGACACACCCTTTACAAGATCTGGAGAGCGCCCTGGAATTTCGCCCCCTAAAAGTAAAACTGCTTCAGAAGGGACTTTTGTATAAAATATATAGTTTTTTCATGCTAATAAAACAGATTTTACTCTGAAACCAATTTTTTTTCGATGGTACATATTTTTAATAGAAAAAGTACAGATGAAATTGTGACAACACTGAATTACACCATCATTACTCAATCTATTTTCGGTAAGTTATTGCCTCATTGTTAGTGCCGGCGAAAAATTCG